>NC_140941.1:48566618-49081618 GCF_014529385.1 Adiantum capillus-veneris
CACGTATCTGAAAATCCATTCAGACAGCATCAAGAAGCACTAGAAGTAGTCCTTCGAATAAGAAGTTTTTCAGCAACACTTGCTTCATTGGAGCCACATCAACGGCCAAAGCACTGAACATGCACGAGGGCGTGCAAGGATAAGGAAGGGGGGAGTTTTGGTAGACGAAGCAACAAGCGGGCGTTTCCAGAGAAGGATCATATTTTTATGAGAAACCATTGTAAAATTCTTTTGTAAGGAAGCATCTCTAAGCCGAGAACTTGTCAAAGGATTTATGATTATTCTTATGGGAGCAATTGTATATTAGAGAGCCAGTTACAAGTTTAGGAGCTTTTGGACGGACAAGCCATTTGTAAAGACCTAATCTATAAAGATCATTTTTTGTAAGTTTTCACTGGATCTTTTGGATGGAAAACCGAGAAGACAGCGTATGTTTGAGAGCTCCTTCTTGTTCCAACTTGTAATCTTCACTATTGAGGCTACGGTAATCCAAATTCAGATTTGTTCCTCTTACCTTGCTGTTCCATTCAAGTGTAATCATTCAAGATTCGGTGTAGGTTTTCAACTACGAGTTTGAGGCTTTAAATCGTTGTTTTGAGTGTCTATATGCATGTTTTATGTTGTTTTGACCCTAGGAGGGGCTTTAGGGACCCTAAAACGACCCATTAGGATCACCTGTTTGCTGTTTTTGCTGACTTTGGGACGAACGATCGCGATCTTTGTACCTCTCCAGAATGCTGTGACAGTGATAGGATATGTTCCTGATAATCCCCTGTAGCCTCCCTTCAAGTTTCGTGCGATTCCGATACGATTTGCATGGTAAACGGGCGTGATGACTATAGAGCTGTGTAGAAGGACATAGACAAATTACTTGGCGGTAATGCGTTTGATTTTCTTGTAGAGTTAGTAGTTTCATCTCTTTGAGTTCGCTTCATTAGGATTGACACCGTAGCGAGTTTCCATGCCTCATCCGAGTCGCTTCCCTTGTACTGATAAATATGTTGATGCTTGAGAGCTATGCTATGGACATCCATCGGGACGACTCGCAAATAGGTTCAAAACAACACGAAGGTCAATTCCGTGAAGTTATCCCCTATCTCCCCCATCCCGTACTTGCAAACAAACTTGAAATTGACAACTTTAGAAATACTCTTCAATACCAAAAATTGAACTACTTCTATTGAGCTTAGACAACTACTCTTTTCTTATCGTGCCTAGCTTTCCATTTAGGAAGCTAGAAGGTCGTCCTAAAATTTATGAGTTTTTGAGCTTTCCATTAAAGCTCGCTTTGGAGATAATTGGGAATCTAGAGCTTTCCATTAAAGCTTGGAAAGAGAGGATTATAACCATACATTCTTCATACTGTAAAGAGACATGCAACCCTAATCTTGATTACCATAATGAGACTAAAACTTTCTCTCTTTAATGAGACAAGGTTTCCATGGAAGCTTAACCCTAATCACACAAGGTCACCATGGAAGCTAAACCCTAAATTGCAAGCTTGTCTTTCAAAGCTTTTCCTAAGTGCAAAGTTACCATTAAAAGCTTAGCTTAAGAGTGCAAACCTACCTTTTAAGATTAACTTTATGATGCATAGATACATTTAGCACTTAACCCTAATTGTGAGGTTACCATTAAAGCTTAAACCTAAATATACAAGGTAGTCACTATAGCTTACACCTAAGTGCAAAGTTACCATTAAAGCTTATCTTACGAGTGCGAATCTACCTTTGAAGCTTAATTTTATGATGCATAGATACTCTTATCACTTAACCCTAATTGCGAGGTTTTCATTAAAGCTTAAACCTAAAATACAAGGTAGTCACTAAAGCTTACACTTAAGTGCAAAGTGTTGGGGTATAAAGCCCAATGTGGTCGCTCAGGTAAGTGGGCGGGCCATCAGGTATGTACACATATTCTTTTGTTAAAACCTAATAAAAACTCACTATGCTCTACACATTACAGTAGAGCGAGTTCACCATATCGTCGTGCTCTTCTTCTCGCACTCTCTCTCGCGTTGCACTTCCGCTCGTACTCCTTCAACTGGTATTAGAGCTCAGATCGAGGCTCGGGGCAGCACTGCAGGAGGCTAGAGTCACCAGCTCAGATTGGAGTGAAATTCGACATGCGAGGACACGACCCCAAATCCTGTGGGTGAGCCCAAAGGGCTCGGTGTTCTCAGAATTTCATTCTGAGGTCATCTCGGCCACCGTTCGGCTTCGACAAAGGTCTACGCAGGCCATTTTCGACTACGTGGTCTCGGCGGGTGCAGATCCGACTCTGCAAATTTGGGATTTTCGGCCTACGACTGCAGGTGCTGAGGATATCGACACTCATAGAGTGCTGATTTGTGGTTGTCTACACATCGAAGGACGGCTCACAGTTCTTGGAGGCGTGTCACATACGACACGAGTGCATCTACACACAGACTGTAGGCGACATCCACTAGTTCATCAGGTAGCTTGTGTTTGCTGCTTGATATTCCAAATTTGATCCTCACATTGTAGGTACTTCCACATGGGATGTATTGTCAGAGATGATGTATGTTTGTTGAGGGTTTGCTGGCTGTGAGTCACGCAGCAAATAACCGCCGCAGCGGTTACAACATATAGTGGGAAATTTGTGGATGTATGACTTTGTGGGAAGTCTATGTGCTGTCAGATTTACTGCAGCCTTTGTTGAGGGTCGAGTGAGGTTTTATTGAGCTGGGGGATTCTCAAATGTTGAGATCCTTTCGGTGATACAGGTCTTGGAGCGATCCCTCGAGCACACTTAGATAGGCAGCTAGGATGTATTGACTGTGAATTAGACAGTTGGGATTGCATCTTTGCTTTACTGCCGTTGAGGCATTGTCATAGTCTATGCTTACAGGACAGTGACAGGACAGTGAGAGACAGTATAGGTGCAGGACAGGTTTACCCGCAACTTACAGTGTCAGAGATACAGTGTTTTTTGAGCTGTTTTTTGGTCTGTTTTTTGAGTACACCAGAGCCATTTTACAAAGGAGACTATGCCAAAATTTATGCCGAATCTGAAGCTTTCTTGGTTCATTTGACAAGTTGATATTGGTTCAGAGGTCAGTTTACAGGGGAAACTCTGCCGAATTTTTCCGAGGAAAGTAAACCACTGTGAAGCGTAGCTATGGCTGGATCACAGGACACTGCTCTTTACAATATCAAGAATCTGGATGGAACCAATTTCCCATTGTGGAAGAAGCAAATTTGGCACGTGTTGGTACAAATGAAGCAGATAAAACCTATAAAGCTCAAGGGAATAAAACCAGAAGATATGGACGAAGATGAATGGAGCGAAATGGATGAATTGGCACTTTCTACCATTATGCTGACTTTGGCAGAAAGCGTTTACTTCAATGTAGCAGACGAGATGTCGGCTTATCAAGCATGGTTAAAGCTGAGTGATCTTTATGAGAAGCAGAGTGCAGCTTCATAGGTATACTGGCTTAAGAAGCTTGTTGACTTGAAGATGAAATAAGGGACACCTATGTCCAATCATCTGAATGAATTCAACACAATCTACAGTCAGTTGTCAGCTCAAGGTGTCAAGTTTGATGAACCTATTAGAGCTATGTTCCTGTTGATCACATTGCCGAAAAGTTGGGACACTTTTCGCACAGCTTTGAGTAATTATGCACCTCCATATGGTTTGAAGATAGCAGGTGTAGAAGGAAGTCTGCTTACTGAAGAAACCAATAGAAAGACAATGGACAAAGGCAAAGGAACAGCCTTAGTTGTCAGGGGAAGGACCAAAGAAAAGTACAAATCTGGAAAGAGAAATCAGTCTCGTAGCAAGTCCCGCATTGCTAAAGGCAAGAGTGACATAGAATGCTACCATTGTGGCAAGAAGGATCACATGAAAAGAGACTACAGAGAATGGAAAGCAGAAAAAGGCAAAGAGAAAGCTGAAGACCATGGTGAGAAGAACAAGTCCTCAGTGAAGATTCAAGAAATAAATGTGACAAACACTGTTGCAGAGGATGACAGTCTAGTGTCAGGAGACATCTACTTCTTGAAGAATACAATGGACTCAGCTCTTCTTACAGCATTTGATGGAAATGCACTGAGTGACTGGATTATAGACTCAGGGGCATCACTTCTTGTGTCTCCAAACAAGGAGTGGTTTACCTCTTATGTGACCACTAAAGATCATGTTCGGCTAGGCAATGGGCAGACATGTGAGATCTTAGGTGTTGAAGATGTTCAATTGAAGTGTCAAAATGGCTCTTCTTTCACGCTGAAGAATGTGAGACATGTTCCCGCAATTACCAAGAGCTTGATCAGCACATGTTTACTTGATGATGCTGGCTACATCACCACTTTTGGACAGAACATGTGGAAGATATCCAAGGGTTCTATGACAGTAGCACATGGAGTAAATTCTGGAGGACTTTACATGATTTATGTATCAAATGTCTCTAAAAATGTAATCAATGTAACCGAGCAGCCTAACGTTTCTTTGTGGCATAGCCGGTTAGGACATATGTCCAAGAAGGGAATGGAAATCTTGTCTCGTTCTGGTTATTTGCCTGGCTTTTCATTTAATGATTTTGAATTCTGTGAACATTGTCTGTATGGTAAGCAAGCACAGCATCCACATAAGCATAGAAGCAGTAGAAGAGATACATAGTTGGCACTTGTTCATAGTGATTTGTGTGGACCTATGCCTAACCTATCTCTAGGGGGAGCTTCTTACTTTATGACATTTATAGATGATTACTCGAGGAAAGTATGGGTTTACTTTCTCAAGCACAAGGATGAAGCGTTTAGTGTTTTCAAAACGTTTATGACACTTGTGGAGAATCAGAGTGGCAAGAAGCTTAAATGCTTACGCACTGACAATGGTGGAGAGTATGTTTCGAAGGCCTTTCAGGACTTTTGTGAGTCAAAAGGTATAAAAAGTGAACTTACTGCTCCTTACAATCCTCCTCAAAATGGTGTTGCTGAGAGGATGAATAGGACCATACAAGAGAAGGCCAGAAGTATGTTGTCTAATGCACAACTGCCAATGGGTTTTGGGCTGAAGCTGTATCAACAGTTGTTCATCTTGTAAATAGATCTCCTAGCAAGGTTTTGCATAAGGATTCAGTGCTAGAGATGGTATGGTCAGGCAAAATGCCCTAATCCAAGCATCTCAGAGTCTTTGGTTGTGAGGCATATAGTCACGTTCCAAAGGAATTTAGGAACAAACTTGAGCCAAAGAGTAGAAAGTGCATCTTTCTAGGCTATGGTAATTCTGGTGAGATGGGGTACAGACTTTGGGATCCCGAATCCAGAAAGGTTGTCTGCACCAATGATGTTAATTTAATGAATCCAAATATCATTCTAAACCAGAGAGGGTTGAGGAGATTAGAAGAGTTGTCTTCCAAGAAGATGGACCTGCACGTGCCAGACAAAATGTCAAGGCTCAAGAGGTGCAAGGACAGGATAGAGTGGAACCACAGGTTGTGGCTGAGCTTGAGCCACCTATTGTGCGTAGATCTGGACGTGTCACGCGACCTCCTGATAGGTTTGTTCCATCTATGAACTATGTCATGTTGACTGATTGCAATGAGCCTTCATGTTACAAGGAAGCAGTGCAAATGAAGGACTCCGGGAATTGGCAATTGGCCATGCAGTCAGAGATGACAGCTCTGCATAAAAACAAGACATGGAAGCTAGTTAAATTACCACAGGGCAAAAAGGCTCTACCTTGTAAATGGGTTTACAGGTATAAGATCACCACTCATGATAGTCAGCCAAAGTACAAAGAAAGGCTTGTTGCCAAGGGCTTTAATCAAGAACAAGGCATTGACTTTGATGAAGTCTTCTCTCCGGTGGTCAAGATGACTACATTGAGATGCTTTCTTGCATTGGTTGCCATATTAGATTTGGTGTTGCACCAAATGGATGTCAAGACAACGTTCTTGCATGGTGATTTAGATGTGGAAATTTACATGCAGCAGCCAGAAGGGTTTGTTGAGAAAGGCAAGGAAGATTGGGTAAGCCAGTTGTTAAAGAGTCTTTATGGCTTTAAAAAATCACTGAGGGCATGGTACCATAAATTCCACATGTTTATGCTTTCTCAAGGCTACAAACGTAGTGAGTTCGATCACTGTCTATATACAAAGAAGGCTAAGGATGGTAGTTGGCTGATCCTTATTTTGTATGTGGATGACATGTTGATTGCTGGCAAGCACTTGGAAGAAATTTCAGCTTTGAAGTCAAAGATGGCAAAATCGTTTGACATGAAAGACATGGGTGAGGCAAGTCATATACTTGGTATGCGCATTGAGAGAGATAGATCAAAGAAGTTGATTTGGTTATCTCAAACAGAGTATATTGACAAGGTTTTGCAACGTTTCAATATGGAGAAGGGAAAGGCACTGAGTGTTCCATTGCCACCATATGTGAAACTTAGCAAACAAGATTGTCCGGTGTCTGAGGAAGAACAGGCTGAAATGGATAAGATTCCATATGCGTCTGCAGTGGGTAGTTTGATGTATGCAATGATTGCTACTCACCCAGACATTGCATTTGCAGTGGGAGTAGTAAGTCGATACATGTCAAACCCAGGCAAGAAACATTGGGAGGCAGTGAAAGGAATATTGAGATACTTGAAAGCTACAAAGAGTATGCGTATATGCTATGGGAGTCAGGAGCTAAGTGTAAAGGGTTTTACAGACTCAGATTATGCAGGTGACTTAGACAACCGAAGGTCTACATCAGGGTATGTCTTTACATTGGCTGGTGGAGCAGTATCATGGCGTTCTAGATTACAAGATTGTGTTACTCAGTCTACTACAGAGGCTGAATATGTTGCAGCATCGGAGGCATGCAAAGAATCAATTTGGCTTAATCGACTAGTAACAGATTTGGGAATCAAAGAAGAGATGCCTGTGTTATATTGTGATAGTCAAAGTGCTATACAATTGGCTCGCAATCCAGTTTATCACTCAAAGACAAAGCATGTGGATGTGAAGTATCATTTCATCAGGGAAATGCTCGAGGATAAGCAACTTCAGCTTGTCAAAGTTCACACCACAGAAAATCCTGCTGATCTACTTACAAAAGGACTTCCCTCAGAGAGCTTTGCGCATTTTTGCAAGCAGTTAGGTGTAGGGTAGTACATCACTTCTCTACATCTCTTGTATATTAGCTTGTATAATAGCTTCTCTCACACTTAAAGTACCACATTGGACTTTAAGTGGGAGGTTGTTGGGGTATAAAGCCCAATGTGGTCGCCAAGGTAAGTGGGCGGGCCGCCAGGTATGTACACATATTCTTTTGTTAAAACCTAATAAGAACTCGCTATGCTCTACACATTACAGTAGAGCGAGTTCACCATATCGTCGTGCTCTTCCTCTCGCACTCTCTCTCGCGTCGCACTTCCGCTCGTACTCCTTCACAAAGTTACCATTAAAGCTTAGCTTACGAGTGCAAATATACCTTTGAAGCTTAACTTTATGATGCATAGATACTCTTATCACTTAACCCTAATTGCTAGGTTTCCATTAAAGCTTAAACCTAGAATACAAGGTAGTCACTAAAGCTTACACCTAGGTGCAAAGTTACCATTAAAGCTTAGTTTATGAGTGCAAATCTACCTTTGAATCTTAACTTTATGATGCATAGATACTCTTATCACTTAACCCTAAATTGTGAGATTTTCATTAAAGCTTAAACCTAAAATGATGCACACAAACCTTCTCAGTATTAAAACACATGGGTTAATTATCCTACTAGAAATGAAGATTACCTCCTCTAAACAAGAGGGAAGTGGGGTTGAAGTCCTTCTTTGAAGAGATGTGAGGCTCAAGGAGAAAGGAAAGGGATTTAGGATGAAGAGGAAGGAGAGAGGAGCTTCTTCACAAAACCCTCAAGGGTTTGGCCTTCAAGAGAGGGAGAGAGCAAGAGCAAGGTTTAATGGAAACCTTGGTTTAATTAAGCATAATCTTGAGCATGGCAAGCATGCAAGTAGATTAGGAATATGTGTGTAAAATTACAAAGGAGAGGGGGTGCTTGTATAGGAAATGATGGGTATTCTCTTCTCAATTCCTATTGGACCCCAATTCTCTTCTTAATTGCTTTTGGACCCTAATACTCTTCTCAATTGCTATTGGACCCCAATTCTCTTCTTAATTCCTATTGGACCCCAATTTTCTTCTTAATTCTTATCTCTTAGCTTTATGTTTCAATCAAGTTAATTAGTCCCTTTTTCTCCCAGTTCTCGATCTAGATCAGTTCCCACGCGGCTTTTGACGAAGAAGTATAAAAATAATCTTAATCTTTTTGGAAAAATGTAGGGATGACGTAATTTCTTATCCGAAATATCCTTGTTTTTTCATTCTGGAGTAAAGTCTCATTGTCTGCATGACTTCTTTGTCGGTATTGCTTTTTCTAAATTATTTTCTAGGCTGAAAAAGTTCTGAATGGCTCTAGGGTTTAGGGAGGGACCTTACAATATGTGTGCATACTATAGATGCTTCATAGCAAAATTATCTCAAATAGCAAGACCATTACATGAATTAAGAAAGAAGAATGTTAAGTACTCATGGACTGCTAAGGAGAAAAGTGCTTTTGACAAGCTCAAAGAGAAGCTTACCTCCCAACCATTTCTTATGCTTCTAGGTCTCTCAAAGCCATTTGAGGTCCAATGTGATGCTTGTGGTGATTGCCTTGGAGCAGTCTTGCTTCAAGAACGGCATGCCATAGCATATGAGAGGAGAAGGCTTAATACATATGAATGGGTCTTGGGCATTTATGAGAAAAAGCTTTTAATTGTTCTAGATGCCCTAGAAACATGGAAGCACTATCTATTGTAGACTCCATCTTTTTATGAACATACTACCAAAGTCTCAAGTATCTCATAACGCAAACCAAGCTTTCCAACAAACAAATGAGGTGGGAAAATTTTCTTTTATAATTTTATTTTCATATTGCTCACATTGCTGGTAAGCACAATCAAGTGGCCGATGCACTTTCATGACGACCAAAAGTTGATGTGGTGTCTATAGCAACTCACAATGATCTATCCTCTATGATAGATGAGTATGCTACTGACCGTGACTTTAAAGACATAATTTCAGTCCTTGCTTTGGGGAAGAAAGAAGAACCATTCATCTTGTAGGATGGTTATCTTCTCCATGACAATAGGCTATGCGTTACCCACTCCCTTTGTGAGAAATTCATGTATGAATCCCATGCTCCTCCCTATGCGGGTCATAGAGGCATTCAACCTACTCTTTGAGGAGTAGAGACATTGGTACAGCTGAAGATGGTTGACCCATGGAAGTGCAAGAAGTCCATGCATGATGGCGGTTTGCAGGCAAGTGGCAAGGACTTTGATCAGGTAATTGATGCAGCTGGGAGAGGTATACCGAGGTGGAGCACTTGCTAGTGGAGAGTGCAAGTGTTTCTTCCTATTACAGGTGACAGGATTGAATGTTGAAATGACAAAGCTGGGAGCGAGGCGGGGGATATTGGATGCAGGTACTATCAAGTTTATGATATGGGATCTGGATTGAGGTGTTTGCAAGAGGCTTTACTGCCAGGATGCGTATGCCAGATGTGGCATATTATAGGTCGGGCCATGATTTGGGCCTCTAATCATCGGGATGTCTAGAAAACATGTATGCCAAGTTCTAGTTGGAGCCATTGACACCACTTGAAGTGTGTGTTAGAGATGCGGCGTCGAGGGCAGTCACCTCAATATTTTTCATGAGTGCAAACCAAGTAGTTTGCCAACTATCAAGTTGGTATTGCATCGAATTATGGTTTACTACATGCAGAGCTTCACTCGACTGCCGTTTTCTTTGCTCGCAGGAATGCCTTCTAAGTCAAAAAGCTTTGAGCTATTAAAACAAAAAAAAGGCATGTCTGTCTGCAGTCACAAGGTGGCCTTTTTTTTTTGGAAGGCCCGGCATGCAGAGAAGGGAGACATCGCCACGGGGTGGCATGCCAATAGACGTGATGGGAACACCAAGTGGGGCTGATTGAAAGGAAAGGTGCGCCATCTATTGGGCTGCATGAGGGATTGTGAGCCCGCTATGTAGGAGGTGGCCATGCAAAGGAAAGGGAGAGGACGTCAGAGGAGGGGCCAGATGGAGGGCTACGAGCCAGGACGGTGGTCGCCATCCATGGGAGGTGGGAAGGCTGCTCTGCAGGGTTGGTGGGGGGTCGGTTGGTGCTCATAGAGGAGACCAGAGGAGGGGTCGAGCTGGGCCTAGGCCTGTACGGGGTGCAAGTGGGAAACACCTGCTTGTGGAGGCTATGGTTGGAGGTTTGCAGGGAGCAAGGAAAGCCACAAAGGGCTGCCAAGTCAGAGTACGAGCTATGGTTGGAGGAACTGGATGGCCCATGCAGAGAAGGAAGGTCACTTGGGGGTCATGAGGAGGAGGCCAGTGTGACAAAGAAGCCACCTATGGCAGGGATAGAGGAACCCGCCAGGGACTAAAAGGAAAAGCAGGGCCGCCATAGCCAGCAAGGGCTAGGGTGTATGAGCTGAGTACAGGCGAAGAAAAGGAGGGCCATGCAATCGACGAAGCAAGAGGGGTAGTGCTATAGAGGGAGGCCATCAAAGGCCACCAGGGGCTGTAGGTTGATGACATCATAAGGAGAGGAGGGCTGGGCAGCCGACTGCAAGAGAGGGCAGGTTGGCAGGTGGCAGGTGACGAGCCTTGGATAGTGGAGGGGTGGCCTTGGGCAGTTGTTTGACAAGAACAAGGAGGGAAGCCAGAGGTGCATAAGGGCCATCAAGGGGCTGGCAATAGTGGAGATCACAAAGGGTTGAGAAGGTGGCGGGGCTGGCTTGTGATAGGCTCCCAGGGCAAGGACTTAAGGGGTGAAGGAAAGTGGCCAGGGCCCATCGACGAGAGGTCGCCATCAAAGTGCTGAGGCCGCGACTTGCATGTGGAAAGCCTGCAGCCCATCAGTTTGTTTGCTGCGATAGTGGCCGTGAAAGGACAAGATGGAAGATTGACAGGACATGTGAGGGATGCCACAAGCTAGGGGAAGGTGCTCCATGTGTGGATGAAGCCAAAACATTCCAAAAGTGTATATGGCCATCACCATTATTGTGTCTAGCTATTGATGAGATAGAATGTATCTATGGTGTCTTTTTTTCATGATTGGGCTATAAGCATCTTGTCCTTCTTGTCTTGTACAATGAGTCCGTGGTAGCGTTGGCTCTGGACAGGTTGCGTGTGAGTGCAAAGAGAGAGGGAGAGAATGATTGTGGTTCTAGGTTGATTGTGGCTTTGTGTGCGGTCGAGGCTTGCGAGGCATCCCGGTGTGAGTGGGTTTACTGATATGTGTGCATTTGTGTGTGCGTCAGTAAATGTGATTGTGTGTAGCCGAAGTTGCTCGTAAGAGAGGCTATTCAATGCAAGTTGCAGAAAGTGTGCATGTGTGTGTTTTTGAGTGGCTTGGGGTGCTGGATATTTGTTGGGCTATTGCTAAACTAGAAAAAAGTTACTATGGTCCTTTTCAAATTTTGAATCCAATCAATGCGATGGATTATCAACTCAAGTTACCAAACCATTGGCTCATACACAATTCTTTTCATGTGAGCCTACTTAAGCCCTACAAAGGAGAGCCACCAAGTGAACCAATTATTGAAGACCCTCCCAAAATCAAAGACCAAGAAGAGGTGCTACAACCCGAAGCTATCCTTTGGCATGAAGACAAAGTACTAAAACATGGTAAAATTATCCTTTTGGAGATGCTAGATGGATGCAAGGAATACAGCTTACGGATAGTATGAACCTTTTCAATGCTTACAGTGCTACATTAGAGTAAACAAATGTACATGTTTCTTTCAAATGACTAGCATTTTTGTCTTATAAGACTAATTCTCTTTTTGTTGTGCACAAATATAAGTACTATGCATACTTAAAATCATGTTTGTGATGACGAAGTCTCTCAAACACCAAGTAGAATTTGTCACTCTACTTGGGAGAATGAAATGGACTAAAGAGATGACATGCTTGCGACAACTATGTCTCCCAACAACCGAATGGATTGGTCATGCATCTTGGAATGATGTTGTAGGATAAAAGGGCATCATCTACCTGCTAAGAAAAATTGACTAATGACTAAGGCTTTGTCTCTTCTACCTCATAGTAGTCAAAGACAACCATGATTTCAAGGGAGAGGTAATGTATAAAATCTAATATCTAATCAACCCAAATGATTTTCTAATATTAAATTGATCAATTAATGTGGGATAATAAACAAGAACAAGGGTTAGAATATAGACATGTGATTACAGATCTATCTCAACATGGGGCCAATGGTAAAGGAGTCCAAATGAGAGATGGTTTGTCAAAGAGAAAGGCTAGCTAATGGAGCTTAAAGAACTTAGGGTTAGATTCATTAAAGACATCCAAAGGTTAGTATTAAAAGTCCTTTGACCTTAGGTAAGCTAGGGATGTGCTTGAGGTGGGAGCCTCACCCAAGCTTGAGGTGCTTGATGATTGAGATGCTTGAGATGCTAGGGTTGTACTTGAGGTGGGAACCCAACCCAAGCTTGAGGGGCTTCAGGGCCAAGCTTGTGGTGGGGACCGGGCCCAATGTTGAGGGGCTTGAGGTGTCACAAAAGTTACCAAAGATCCCTACAAGGAGGGGGCGATCCATGCAAGAGGGATGATTGGATGACCTCTCTCTCCTAAAGGGCACCCCTTACTCAAGAGGCAAGAAGGACACATGTCAAGCCCCTAGCTAGATTGCCCTCAAGGAGTTTCCAAAGCCTTTTGGTTGGCCTCCCAAGGGGTCCAATGATAATGCAGTTAATTTAATTGATTATTTATGCATTTATCATGTCCTCTCCCTCAAAGGAGAAAGGGGTACAATTGTCCCAAAGCTACCCTTGATGCTTGATATGCACCAAACTTGTGATTGGCTAGGTTTTTGAGGGCCAATGAGCTTCCATCTTGAGCTAAAAGAGGGGGTCAACCCAAGCACGGAGGGGGCCTCCTTGCCAGATATATAACCCCCCACCCCCAACACACACACACACACATACTCTTGTTAAGTTTCAAGTCCTGTAGGGTCTAATCCCATGGGAACATCTCCTAGAACATGGAGATTAAGCTTCACTCTTTTTAGAAGTTTGCATGGATAATCTCTTTTATATTGTAAGGCTTTACAAGATGCAATATAGCATTATTTTTTCCTGAGAGTGTCGTGCCTCTTCTCTCTCTCTCTCTCTCTCTCTCTCTCTCTCTCTCTCTCTCTCTCTCTCTCTCTCTCTCTCTCTCTCTCAACCCTAACCCTAGCCTTCTCTGTTCACGAGTCTCCCCCAAGGCGAGGGAGAGCCCTGTGGGGGGGCGTTAAAGCTCAGACCTCTCCTGCTCGAGCACCCAAGGTCGCGTGCTTCTGCATCCTGTAAAGAGGCGCCACAGTTCTGCAGCCTATCAAGAGGCGCCACAGTTCAACAAGCCTGTCGAGAGGTGCCACGCTTCAACAGCCTTTCGGGGGTGCACAACCAGTCAGGGGTGCACTAATGGTGTTGCACACACACACACCTCGCCTCAACACACCGAGCCTGTACAACGTTTTTGAGGCCTGCTTGTGGGCAAAACCACCATAAGCAACGCTATGCTGCTTAGAACAGTGCTGAAGGCTTGTTCGACTTCGACTCAAAAGTCACAAAAGAAAAGGGATTTAAACATAAAGAGGAGTTCACACAGAAACCTTCAAACTCGTTTCAAAGGATTTCACACAGTCAAAAGTTATGTCTTCCTTCAACACACCGACTCTCAGCACACGCAAGAGTTTTCTTGCTGTAGTAGCTGCACCGAGGAAGGATCCCGCCGCTCGACAAGACGCGAGGATCACAACCTTAGAGGCTCAGATCCAAGCACTTGTTTTGGAAAATGTTGAACTCATACAACGTTTGAATAAGCTCAAAGATGCGGCAAAGGTGAATGAAACTTTGCTTGCAAAAAAACACAAAGTGGAAGCTTTTGTCACCGAGTCTGCCAAGGCGGCTCAGAAAGAAGCCAACGAGGCAACGCATAAGAAGCTCGACAACAAAATCCAATCAGCCTTGCAAGAATGCCGTCTACAGGAATCCCTTGCCCTCAAGATTCGGATTGGAGGACTCTCCCCACCATGGTGCCGAGGAGGACACACTCGAAGAAGCCATCACCAAGCTCAATGACATTCTTCAACCAATCAACATCGAACTTGACAGTGTCTCTTGGATCAACGACACGAATAGGCATGTGCCACTTGTCCAATGCATCCTCGCTTTCAAGAACAAAGAAGAACGGGTGAGGCTGCTACGCCAATCCTACCGCCTCAAGGGGACAAAGCTTTGGATCGTCGAGGAATTGACTACAAATCAACTCAAGCATAAAGTAAGCGAGCTCAAGAAGATGCATGAAGCCCGTAAACAAGGTAAATGGGCAGTCTATCGTGGTGGTAAAGCCATTATTCAAGAGTTTCGTACTCCCAAGCTAGCCCCCCCTCTACCTGACCCCCCTTAGGTTTTATTATTATTCTTACCCTTTTTCCTTCTATCCTCTGATGGACCCTCAGTCCCTAACTGATATGTATCTAATGCCTCCACCAGAGAAGAATAGTTGTACTGTTTTGCTTTGGTCCCAGGTGCAGTTGGAAAGTGAAACTTCTTGACGGAATAGCCTAGGAGGGCATTCTAAAATGCCACAAATCTCCCAAGGTATAGAGCTCGTGGGTGGTAGTTACTACAAGTGAGCAATAGCTGCATCTGGAAACGCTATCTGCGAGCAAAGGCAAAGCATCTCATAACGCAATAGAGGTGGGTTACAAGATGCATGGTACAACAGGCAGCACAAGCAAACTCCATTAGCGTTCTGAAACACTCTTAGGGAAAGCCCTACGCGGTTACTCATAGGCAGCCATATACCTTGCATCCAGCAACCTCTCAAAACGCGTGTGAAGAGGGAGTATAACACATCATAGTCGACAAGCACACTCATGAAGAGGTTTTCTAGGGTGGTTGCTTGCATATAAATCATATCAAAATGCTGCAACTGAACGATATACACGAGGTGAATCAAGCCAAAGGGTCTATCAACAAAGACAACCTCTCAACATATAAACATGAAGGTAAAGAAAATGCAATAAA
Organism: Adiantum capillus-veneris; assembly: GCF_014529385.1. Taxonomy (NCBI): domain Eukaryota; kingdom Viridiplantae; phylum Streptophyta; class Polypodiopsida; order Polypodiales; family Pteridaceae; genus Adiantum; species Adiantum capillus-veneris. Next base: position 48,581,727 of record NC_140941.1, read on the forward strand.
CCAACAATAACCCTCATTTACTAGGCTTATTGAAGGCTTCAATCTGGCATCAAAAGTTGATAAGTTTAATGGATCCGGCTTCCACACCTAGCAAATCAAAGTGAAGGGATATCTTATGCGGAAGAATTTACGAAGTTTTGTGAAGCTGCTATCAACGAAGAAAGGAGGCACATCGGTTGCAGTTACCAGAGCCGAGCAATAATGCAAGGACGAGCAAGCACTAGGCATTATTATGACATCCCTCCAAGATAATTGTTTTCATTACTTCGTTGATGTGCAATCTTCTAGTGTTGCCTGGATACAACTAGAGAGGGTTTTTGGTGTTAAAGCTACGTATTCAATGATGAGTCTAAAGATGGAGTTGTACTCTCTTGCTATGCATGCCAATGACAACATTACATCTTTAGTTAGCCGACTGTAGAGTATTAAAACTCAACTTGTTTATGTCAAAGCCCCAGTGCCAGAAGAAGATCTCATAGCTATTTTGTTAAAAAGTTTGTTTGATAAATTCCATGAGATTGTTACTATTTTAAAAGAGAAAGATCCGCTGCCCTCCTTGGATGGAATCATCAATTCATTGCAGGAAGAAGAAAGTAGGATATCCCCTACCAATTCTCCCATTATTCCTAGTGCATATACAGTCTGCCCTGCAATATCCCCCATCAAATCTTTTGATACTCCTAGTCCCTTTGCAGTCACTAATTGTGCTTCTACCTCAGCTTCAACTCAACCATCCATTGGTACCAGATCTTGTGTCATTTCTAGGTGCAACAATCACCCAACAAAGGAATGTTTTAAGAAGAATCCTTGTATGCACTATGGTAAAACAAATCATGCTTCAAATAAATTATTTCCAAAGGGTAAAAATAAGGTTCATGTGATTGATGGAGACACCGAATCTAAAACATTTTCTGTTGACAATGATGTCTTTTAAATAAACTCTTTTCATGTTTTTCCTAGTCAAAATAAAGTGTACGGGATAGTACAAGCTATAGACACTACCACACATGAGTGGTAAGACCTCCCAAAATATCAGTATTTTGTTCAAGTCCTACTTTTTTCTGGTTCTCATGAGGTTATTGGGTACACCTTAAACCCAAGGTTTGGCAGTGAACCAAAAACTCCATTTGTTGTTGGTAGCTAATTTTTTAGCCTACACTCTATCTGTTCAAGGGGGGGTTCACTATCATAGCACCAGGTTATGGATACATCAAAATCCTTGGTTGTGAGAGAACCTAAAACTCACGGTTGACGAGTACACCAAAAACTCGACATATCATGAGAGTGATGTAGTTCGGGCTTGAGGGGGGATTGTTAGGTTTCAAGCCCTGTATGGTCTATTCCCGTGGGAACATCTCCTAGGACATGAGATGAAGCTTCACTCTTTTTAGAAGTTTCTATGGCTAATCTCTTTTATATTATAAGGCTTTACAAGATGCAATATTATTTTTTCATGAGATTGTCGTGCCTCTTCTCTCTCTCTCTCTCTCTCTCTCTCTCTCTCTCTCTCTCTCTCTCTCTCTCTCTCTCGTTCAATCTTTGTTGCTCACCATGGCTCACCTTCACCCTCCATATTTTGCACCTAACAACACTCTCATTGTGTGAGTTGCAAGTGCAAGAGCTCCATCTCCTTCTCCAAGCTAGTAGAGAAGTTGAGAGCCCACACCAACACTCTTGGATATAGAATGTAGATTCAACCAAGAGCCATGCTTAAATGCTTAATCTTTCCATCTTCATTACTATGCTATTATGTATGCTAGCAAGAGGAGTGATGATAAGTGAGGAACTATTTCGTTCACCTATGAATGTTTCTTCTTCCTCTTGCCTACCCTCATTCCCCGCTAGCTAGCTCTCTCCACCTTTGAAGGTATTTGAAGCCTTGGGACTGAGACTAGGAATGGTTAATGTTTTTTACAAAGTCTATGTTATGCTCATGATGATGAAGATTTCCATCTTCATTGCATCACCTAGGTCACAAGGAGCACAAAGATTGTATTGTACCAAGTCTCTCTTGATGGGAGAATCTATAATACAAAATCCTATTGGAGGGGGGACCTGCTCCACATAAATCTGGTCCTCAATTGTTGTCATGTTCTCTAAACTCTCTCTCTTGCAAACATATTGTCCATGCCAAGTTAATTAAGTACTACGATTATGTTGCTACCGTCAATTAAGTTCACCCTCCATGTTCTCAAAGTAGTATCACAAAAATGCACTCTTTAACTGTCCTAATTCCGTTATTCTCCAAGTTCATACGCCACTTCCATTAAATTGTTATGAGAGCTACCGGATTTCCTTTTATTTCTTAAGAAGAGAGGCCCTCAAGTCTACTTATAAGAGGGTTTTCGGTTTGGAAAAGTTTTGGACTTCCCAATTGGCTCTGACAATTTGCAAAATTGTGGTCTTGATTTTGATCTGATATGTTGTCTTGGTAGTGTTGGTGCAGTGTGGAGAAATTGCAAATGTTCTTTTAGGGTTAATGATCATACCTCTTAGATCTGGTGGAGTAAGCGCTACTGTAGTGGTTGTAGCAGGCAGAAACACGATAAAACTCTCGAAGCTTCTTTGACTCTCTCTCTCCCTTAGTGAATGCAAATGGACTTTACTTGTCCCATTTTGATTATTTGTTCCCTACCTGCTCATATCTTCCTGCTCATATCACTTGCGGTTTAAACCGTTCCTCATTCGGGTATTCAATCCACCAATGGACATTAACCTGTAGTTTTGATCCTTCAGAAGTTAGCTGAAAATCCGACCGGTGCCAAATCTTTTCATATTTTCCATGTTTGAAGCCCTTGCTTTGAATATTCGTGTACTCTCAAAAGTGAATTTTGACTTTTTTGGCACGATTATTAATTTTTTTAATTTAACCTTTTTAGTTTTTTAGCATCTAAAAATAAAAGAAAAATATCCATAATTATTATTATTTGGCAAAAAAATTTCCAAAATTATTGTAATCACTCATATACATATTCTCAGCCTGATTTATTATTTTTCATGAATGGTGTCAATACGGCTCTTTATTATGCCTACTAAGATCTAAAAATCTCTAAAAATTGTGAAAAGAAAATAAATAACAAGAAAATGTTATATACAGAATGATGATCATCTTGCTACTAGTTCCTCCCCTTTCTACAGTGAGTCGTCTCGGATGAACATGTGTCAAGGTGCATGGGTATGAAGTAAGTGTCTATGCATAGCCGTATATTGTGGCTCTAGGATGCAAATGAAAGATATGCATGGGGTAGCAAAATGCGGTGCAAGATGTGGGTTTTGAACTGTATGTTCAGGGGCTATTGATGATGAGGTTGTGTTAGAAGCTGGACAAACCCACGGAGACTAACTACTCGGAGGATTATCATTTTTTGTAATTATTCTTATTGAGGAAACCTGATTTTTCACCTTGTAAATATTGGGACTTACAGAAGTTTCCAGATTGTATCGCAGTTTTGATAGATAGATGGCGTAGTTGGTTGATTTTGGAACTTTAGGGTTTGAGAATTCTAAGGTATATTAACCACTTTTGGACCTTAATGAAAAAACCTTTTTTCATTTTTAAAACAAGTTTTGAAGTCTGTGAGTGAGCGTACTGTGTACGAGAGAGAGTGTGAGCTTCATCTTGACACTACGTGTGCACCGGTGGTCGGAATCGAGTGTGGATAAGTGCAGCGTGTTGCCCTCGACGAGAGCTACGCGCTGATACCTACATTGCGTGCGTACGGTCCAATTTTGCGAGCTCCTTCTGTGAGCTTCATCTGGTGATTGGGTGAGCATACGTTGTCCGATTTCGCATTGCAGCATATCCACGCGTTCAAATTGAGTAGAGCTACGCATTAGGCACTTTACATTTCGGAAACGAAGACCTGCAAATTTCGGCCATTCATACTATGTGATTTTGCACCGGGTGTTTTAAATTGGGATTTTGGTTCATAGATCTTAGGGAGAGCGGACTATTGGTGTTAGTAGGGTCTCCTTCAAGTTCTATGGTGTTTCAAGATTGTTTGATGAGTGTTCGGCTCTAGAAAGCGTTGTAGGAAGTTTCCTTTGATGCATTCTTGAAGGCTGTGACTTAGACAATTGGTAGAGACCTCTGTAGGAATTAGTTAGGAGTTGGTCGAGTGTAGGCTGACACCTTATGCTTTCTTCCACGCGCCTGCGGGTCGAGCTTCGTCCTTAGCTGACATTATATGTTAGGTGAGATATCGCTGTGCTGACGTCTGTAGCGGCCTATCCGTCCAACATTGGCGCCGCTACCGGGGACGAAAACCTTAAGCAGGTGACCGAGACTAATCCTTGAGGATAGATATTTTTGGCTTGCCAAAAGTCTTGTTTTACATTTAGATAGGATCAGAGGGTGGAGGACTCTCCAGGTCTTAGAGGGAGTCTAGGAAGCATGTGTCTGGCCTAGATCCTTCGACTTAGGTAGATTTAGGTAGACTAAGATAGTTTTAGGTAGTAGTCGAGTTCTTAAGTGGGAATTGGAGTGGTAGAAGCGGTGAGAGGAAAGCTTGAGACTCTAGAGAGGCCAGAAAGCAACCAAAACACCATTGTCACCATTTCACATGATAAGTAGGAGTAGAGTAAGTAGGACATCATGATTCGGGATCTAGAGCATTTCATGTATGTATACTTGCTTGGTAAAGTCATCACAAGTTTGTAAAAGACGCAAAAGTGTGTTTGAAAGCCTAAGTGAAGTCCAAAAGTTACTGTGACTGTTTCTGATAGAGCTACAGAGCATCAAGAGCATTTCTGTCAGAAAAAAAATTAATTTCAAGCCAGGAGATATCCTACGCGTAGGATGTCTAATGGCTAATCTAGTGGGAGTTTTGGGATTTTGAGTTGATGAGTGTGTCAGAAGGTGGGGTTTACCCTAATTTCAACTAGAAAGTAAAAATTTGACCATATCTTGACAAGATAAGGCAAGATAGACTGAAATTGCCAAACATCCTACCCAAATTGTGCCAAAAAATTATTTTAAGACCAAAACCATAAGATGGCTACATGAGCATGTCTTGCATGATATATTGAGTGACTGAAAGCGGTTTTATCTCATTTCGCTGAGAAAATTGGGTTCAAAGCAGACTTTAGCACTTTTTGACTAGGAAAATCAAGAACAACTAAAATTGAGGACTTTTGAAATCCAAACCAAAATCTAAGCATACCACTGGGTTACTGACATCAAGGGGAAGCTGTGGGTCAAGTCTGGGGTCAATTAGGCCAAAAAGACATCCTACGCGTGGGATGTCTTCTGTGTGATTTTGCACTCCAAACCAAATTTTGAGTATACCAAAGTGATGAGCAACCCAAGGGGAGCCTGTGCCTTGAGTTTGAAGCCATTCTGATGAAAAAGACATCTTACGCATAGGATGTCTAAACCAAGAAATTGAATCCAGACATTGACAGTGGGCATATCAAGGTGTTGTATAGCCTAAGGCAAGCCTCCTCGTCAATTTTGGTCCAAATTGGAGTTGGTTAGACTGATCAAGATCAGCCAGGTTGTCGGAATAGTTTTCTGACTCATTGACCATCTTATAGGTGTCCAAATCAAAAAGTAAAAACAGCTGTAGACTTAGCACATCAAGGAGAAACCATAGTGCAAAAATCTAGGCAAAACAAAGCAGGAGACATCCTACGTGTAGGATATTTATCTGGGCCTACTCAAGAGAAAATTTGACTAAGCTTAGACAGTGAGATTCCATTTTGCTTAAGGGTTCCAGAACTTCTTTCAGAAGTGAATTTGGACCTTGTTTGTCCATTTGACAGAGCAAAGACTGAATTCAGACTTTTTCGCGTGAATTGACCAACATCCGAGGGAAGTACAGTTCCAGAATAGCAGACCTAATCAAGAACATCAGCATTGTATAAAATACAGTAGTGGTTGAGATTAACTCTCCAGTTATACCAATCATTACTAAGATAACCTCTAGCAGATAAATGCTTTGATTCGATTGCCGAAATTAAACGCTTGTGTACAGGTATATTCAGCAACAACAAAGCAAGGAGTTTTGCAGAGACTGATCCTTTCCTTTTCCAGGTGAGTGGTTGGATTTGTGATAAATTGCATTGATAAGTTTGATGAATTTAAGATCAGGAAGATACATTTCTAGAGACCAGAAGGTGGCAGGTGACCAAGGTAGCTTAGTGTACACCGAGGAGAGTGTAGCTCAGGCAAGGATAGTTCCACTAGCACCGATTATTGAGGAAGGTAGTGATACTGACACTTCTTCATACAAATCTTTCTTCATGATGGGTAGTCAACAGCCAAGAGGTTTCACCTATGACGGACCAATGCCAGGAGGAAGCACCTCCCTACATCCTTTGAATGATTCCAAGCTCACTATGATCTTCTTAGAGGGAAACAAACTCGAGGGGAGCCCTAGTCTATTCTGACTATCGAGGAAGCAAGTGCATTTGTATCCAAGTCTATGATGATGGAGATAGATTCCGAGATGAAAAGGGGAACCACTATCTGATAGTTAGTAACCGTAAAGATTACAACAGATATGGAGATAACGCGGTGAAAGGGAAAATGGTTTCAGAAGCTCAAGAACCGCCACCAAACATTGATCGGTCCGGAGCTATTTTTATGTATGATAAGAAAATAACCAGGGTTCCAACTTATAACGAGAACGTGGAAATCTACAAGCATGAGAGTGGGGGTATAGTCGCTTACTTTCGTAGCGAAGAACCATACGTAAACGAAATAAGCAAAGATAAGGTTCTTTACTTATTCTCTTATGAAACTGCCATGGGGAAGGGTATAGTTTTTGTTGATAGATACGGGCGAGAATACCAACTTATTTTCCCAGAGGAGGTAGAAACGGCAACAGGTCCAAGAGCATCAGCATATTCCCCTGAGAAAGTGCCAAGAGCCACTTACACGCCAAGTAGGTCAACCAATCCCTTTTCTGATGAGTATGAGGCTACCTCACATTCCACCCAACCACAAGCATTCAACAACCAAAACCAACCAGCAAACCAACCATCATTGCAGGCATGGCTTCGACAGAGTGCAACATTGGAACAAGACCGAAGCCGAGATGGTTATCAATCCGCACGAGGGCTAAGGGATCTGCAAGAACCACCACTCTATTCAAGGTATCAAGGAGAGAGTAAGCCAAAGACTCAAGGGTCAACAGAGCCTGGAGGGCCACCCATAGAACGAGTTCGAAGAGATGAACCATCTCTGGCGAGAACTGTTAGAAATTATCGCTTAGGAGCACCACAGGGAGAGGAACCAGCCTATTACAGAAGACCTGAGGAGGTATATCGATAAGGAGGTGGAGATCCAATGTGATGAGGTTTGTAGACCATCGGAGAATAGACCTTTGTCAAGTGCAAAAATGGGTAAACAAGAAATACACAGGAAGCAGAGACCCAAGAGATCATGTAGCAGCTTTTGTGCATGTAATTAAAGCCGAAGAGGTGTTAGAATTTCCTACCCAATTTGCAGGGTTTGGACTGACCCTAGAGGATGATGCTGCCACTTGGTTTGACTTTGTAGAGCGTAGAGACTTTGAGTCTATAGAAGAAGTGTTTGATGAGTTTATCGAGGAATTCTCACAAAGGGGGATAGCTCATAATACCGTCTCACAAATCCATAAATTCAAACAGAAAGATGGGGAATGTGTGCGAAAGGTAGCCCTAAGACTAAAACGATATGTTAAGTTCTGTCCGGTGGAACTACCAACTCAGTCCAGACTCATGCCGATATTCATTCAAGGACTAAGGAATACGGATCTCGGGAAAGACTTACATATGAAGAGGAGCATGACGTTGAATGAGTTGACTAAGGAGGCTCTTTACCTTGTAGACAATTGTGCGGTCTACAAAGAGGGGGAGTTCAAAGACCTTGAGGACGATTCATCTTCACAACAAAGTGGAAGCAAGTCTTCTAAGACAACACCGAAAGGAGAAGTAGCTGTAAACCAAGAGCAGCTTGTAGATGAAGTGCTAAAAAAGATTAACTTGTACGCCAAACCCCAAGTCAAACAGCCCAAGTGGTGTGCTATTGAACAAAAATGGACAAACCATGGGACAGAGGAATGTTATTATAACAAGGGGTATGTGAGAGAGAGACCTTACGCTCCCCAAGCTCCGGTAGCTTCTCCTCAAGTTCCACCGATGCCTAGGTATCAAGCAGGCAACCTACGAGGACCTATAGGGGTAGAAAGACCACAACCGGTGTTGGGACCCCTACCAGGATTATGACCAGTCGGTATAAGATACACACCAACCGTAACTGAATCAGAGGATAAGGCTTTGGTGCCTATGCATGCATATTATGAAGATCCCAATGGATATGCAGCAAACTCTGTCTATTATCTACCGGAAGAACCCTCGACACCAGAACCATGGAGCATGATAGGAAGTATAGGACCACCAACAGCTGCACAGGCAGTAGGAGAAGGAAGGTATAGCTTAGATGAATGAACATTGTTGTTCATAGCCAAAGGAGGCATGGGCGGACAGAGACATGCATACCAACAAAGAGGAGCTCAAAGAGCACCTCAACAACCCAAGGGACCCTGCTGCAAGTGTGGTGATGACCATTGGCTGAGAGACTATCCTCATGATGAAATCATTAGAGTCAACGCGTATTGCATTGAGTGTGGAGTTACTCATTTGATTCCCGATTGCCCTAAAAACCCAAGCAAAGGAGCAAAAGCCACCTTGAACATGCTAGAAACAGTACCTTCAAGTGGAAGGTCGGAAAATGAAAGAATCATACCTATTCAGGCAGTAACACGAGCCCAATCTCAAAGAATGACGAATGAATCCATAGTTGAAGAGCCAAAAACCGATGCCCAAAGTTCAGAAACGAAAAATCAAAGAAGCACTTGGAAAGCTAGAAAGGCACGTATGAAATCCAGGAAGGAACGAGAGCAAACAGCTCTATCCGAGGAGTTGAAACATACAAAGGATAGATTAGAGCGGTTAGAGGATCTAGCTAGCATAAGTTCACACACCATGGCAACCATAGCACCCAAGGAAATAGCAGAGCCCAAAAGTGCAGGATCAGGAGGATCTGTACTGGCAGACAAGGTAAATGAGCAGTTGGATGCGCTTCTAAAAGCTTATGAAGCTAGACTCAAAAAGAACCAAACCCAGTATCAAAGGTGGATGACTTATCCATATGCGGAAATAGAAAAACAAAGGTTTGAAATGTGTAAAAAGATGATCGGAACAGCTCAATCATTGATGGAAGACCCGCTAGGTAAACCTGAAAATTGGCATGAAGCACCAGCTCCAACCCCTATCCAACCAACTTTAGAGGAACATGTAGAAACAAAGGAAAGACTTACTAATGCCTATGAGTCCAGAGGAGAGCCTATCATAGTGCCAAATACACCAGATGAGGCAAGTGACGGGTTCCAACCTAAAATATTGACAGAAGTGGGTAAGGATTGTAACAGTCTAGACGATCTGTGGAAGCAAATCCGTGAGGCCAACGAGGCTAATAGGATGAGTAACCACATGAATAGCACGAGAAAAGAAAATAATGTAACCTTACCTCCTATTGAAGAATTTGAGGCAAGGTCACAAATGAACTTTGAGATACATTCACAAGGGGGAGACCAAGGATCAATTAGTTCGGAGCACAACCAACCAGACTCGCTGAGAACTTTACCCTCTTACCTAGGAGAGTATGAAGCCAAGTCAAAAGTGAGAGCAATTCCATCTCAAATACTTTCTTCTAAAAAAGTGATGGATTCGTAAGGATTGATTGAGTTATTGTCCACCCCGGTGGCATGCACAATAACATTAGGAGAACTCCTAAGGTTACGGCCAAACATGTGGACCACAGTAGGTAAATGCCTAGAAAAATTTGGAGTGAAAGACCCCACCTTGAGGCTACAGGAAGGGATCAGAGATTTGGACAGACCTCATGTTAGAAGCTGGACACACCCCACGGCAGTAACTACTTGGAGGACTATTATTTTTTGTAATTATTCATTCATTCAGGGAAACGTGATTTTTCACCTTGTAATTATTGGGACTTATAGAAGTTTCCAGATTGTATCCCAGTTTTGATAGTTAGATTGAGTAGATTGTTGATTTTGGAACTTTAGGGTTTGAGAAATTGTAAGGTATATATACCACTTTTTGACCTTAATGAAAAAAATCTTTTGTCATTTAAAAAACAAGTTTGAAGTCTGTGAGTGAGCGTACTGTGTACGGGAGAGAGAGTGTGAGCTTCATCTTGACGCTACGTGTGCTCCTGTGGTCGGAACTGAGTGCGGAGAATTGCTGCATGTTGCCCTCGACGAGAGCTACGTGCCGATACCTAAATGCACGCGTACGGTCCAGTCTTGCGAGCTCCTTCTACGAGCTTCATTGGGTGATTGGGTGAGTACACGTTGTCTGATTTTTCTCTGCAGCCTATCCACGCGTTCACATTGAGTAGAACTACACATTAGGCACTTTAGATTTCAAAAACGAAGACCTGCAGATTTCGGCCAGACATCCTACGTGTTTCTGCACCGTGTGTTTTGGGTCTGGATTTTGGTTCATAGACCCTAGGGATAGAGACCTATTGGTATTAGTAGGGTCTCCTTCAAGTTCTATAGTGTTTCGAGATTTTTTGATGGGTGTTTGGTTCTAGAAAGCGTTGTAGGAAGTTTCCTCTTATGCACTCTTGAAGGCTGTGACTTAGACAATTGATAGAGACCTCTGTAGGAATTAGTTAGGAGTCGTTCGAGTGTAGGTTGACACCTTATGCTTGCTTCCACGTGCATGTGGGTCGAGCTTCGTCCTTAGCTGACATTACATGTTGGGTGAGTTCTCGTTGTGCTGACGTCCGTCGCGGCGTATCCGTCCAACATTGGCGCCGCTGCCGGGGATGAAAACCTTAGGTAGGTGACCGAGACTAATCCTTGAGGATTGGGATTTTTGGCTTTCCAAGCGTCTCTCTTTACATTTAGATAGGATCAGAGGGTGGAGGACTCTCTAGGTCTTAGAGGGATTCTAGGAAGCGTGTGTCTGGCCTAGATCCTTTGACTTAGGTAGATGAGGTAGGCTTAGGTAGTTTTAGGTGGTAGTTGAGTTCTAGAGTAGGAGTTGGAGTGGTAGAAGCGGTGAGAGGAGAGCTTGAGAGTCCGGAGAGGCCAAAAAGCAACCAAAAACACCATTATCATCATTTCACATGATAGGTAGGAGTAGAGAAAGTAGGACATCATGATTTAGGATCTAGAGCATTTCATGCATGTACACTTGCTTGGTAAAATCATTTCATGCATGTACACTTTCTTGGTAAAATCATTACAAGTTTGTAAAAGACGCAAAAGTGTGTTTGAAAGCCTAATTGAAGTCCAAAAGGTACTGTGAGTGTTTCTGATAGATCTACAGAGCATCAGGAGCATTCGTGTCAGAAAAAACTTTAATTTTAAGCCAAGAGACATCCTACGCGTAGGATATCTATAGGCTAATCTGGGAGGAATTTTGGGATTTTGAGTTGACCAGTGTGTTCAGAAGGTAGGGTTTACCCTCATTTCAATTGGAAAGTGGAAATTTGGCAATATCTTGACAGGATAAGGCCAGATAGAATGAAATTGCCAGACATCCTACCCAAATAGTGCCAAAACATTATTTTGAGACCAAAACCATAAGATGGCTGCATGAGCATGTCTTGCATGATATATTGAGTGATTGAAAGGGATTTCACCTCATTTGGGTAAGAAGATTGGATTAAAAGCGGACTTAACACTTTTGACTGAAAAAGCAAAAACAACTGAAATTTGGGACTTTTGACATCCAAACCAAAATCTAAGCATACCACTGGGTTACTGACATCAAGAGGAAGCTGTGAGACAAGTCTAGGGTCAAACAGGCCAAAAGACATCCTACGTGTAGGATGTCTTTTGAGTGATCTTGGACTCCAAACTGAATTTTGAGTATACCAAAGTGATCAGCAACTCAAGGAGAGCCGGGGCATTGAGTTTGAAGCCATTCTGATGAAAAAGACATCCTACGTGTAGGATTTCTAATGCAAGAAATTGAAGCCAGACTTTGACTTTGAGCATAGTAAGTGTTAGATAGCCTAAGGCAAGCCACCTAGTCAATTTTGGTCCAATTTGGAGTTGATTAGACTGATCAATACCAGCAACAGGCCGTCGGAACAGATCTTTGACTCATTGACCAGCTAATAGGTGTCCAAATCAAAAAGTAAAAGGAGCTGTAAGCTCAGCACAATAAGGGGAAACAACAATGCAAAAATCTAGGCAAAACATAGTAGGAGACATCCTACGCGTAGGATGTCTATTGGGGCATACTGCAAGGAAAATTTGACCTGGCATAGACAGTGAGATTCTATTGGGCTTAGGGGTTCTAGAAATTCTTTCAGAAGTGAATTTGGACCTTGTTCGTCCATTTGATGAAGCAAAGACTGAATTCAGACTTTTTCGCGTAAATTGACCAATATCTGAGGGTAGTACTGTTTCAGATTAGTAAACCTAATCCAGAACATCAGCAGTGTATAAAATACAGTAGTGGTTGAGATTAACTCTCCAGTTATACCAATCATTACTAAGATAACCTCTAGCACATAATTGCTTTGATTCAATTGCCGAAATTAAAACGCTTGTGTACATGTATATTCAGTAACAAAGCGAGAAGTTGTGCAGAAACTGACCCTTTGCCAAGTGAGTGGTTGAATTTGTGATAAATTGCATTGATAAGTTTGATGAATTTAAGATCAGGAAGATACATTGTTAGAGACCAGAAGGTGGCAGGTGACCAAGGTAGCTTAGTGTCCACCGAAGAGAGTGTAACTCAGGCAAGGCTAGATCCGCTAGCACCGATTATTGAAGAAGGTAGTGATACTGACACTTTGTCAGAATTTTTTTTCTTCATGATGGGTAGTCAACAGCCAGGAGGTTTCACCTATGATGGACCTATACGAGGAGGAAGCACCTCCCAAAATCCTTTGAGTGATTCGAAGATCATGGTGATCTTCTTAGAGGGAACAAACTCGACAGGAGCCCTAGTCTATTCTAACTATCGAGGCCGTAAGTGCATTTGTATCAAAGAGAGGCCAGCCCAAAGATTGGAGATAATCCGAGTGTATGATGATGGAGATAGATTCCGAGACGAAAAGGGGAACCACTATTTAATACTTAGTAACCATGAAGATTACAACAGATATGGAGATAACGTGGCGAAAGGAAAAATGATTTCAAAAACTCAAGAACCGCCACCAAACATTGATCGGCCTGGAGCTATTTTTATGTATGATAAGAAAACAACCAGGGTTCCAACTTATAACGAAAACATGGGAATCTACAAGCATGAGAGTGAGGGTATAGTCTCTTACTTTCGCATCAAAGAACCATACGTAAACGAATTAAGCAAAGACAAGGTTCTTTACTTATTCTCTTATGAAACTGCTACGGGGAAGGGCATAGTTTTTGTTGATAGATACGGGCGAGAATACCAACGTATTCTCCCAAAGGAAGTAGAGAGAGCAACAGGTCCAGGAGCATCAGCATATACCCCTGCGGAAGTGCCAAGATCCGCCTACACCCCAAGCAAGTCAACAAATCCTTTTTCACATGAGTATGACGCTACCTCACATTCCACCCGACCGCAAGCATTCAACAACCAAGACCAACCAGCAAACCAGCCATCATTGCAGGCATGGCTTCGACAGAGTGCAACAATGGAATCAAACCAAAACCGAGATGGTTATCAAGCCTCACGAGGGCTTAGGGATTTGCAAGAACCACCACTCTATTCAAGGTATCAGGCAGAGAGTAAGCCAAAGACACAGGGATCAACAGAGCCTCGAGGACCACCCATGGAACAAGTTCGAAGAGAAGAACCACCTCCAGCAAGAACCGTTAGAAATTATGGCTTAGGAGCACCAATGGGAGAGGAACCAGCCTATTACAGAAGGCCTGAGGATTTATATCGACTAGGACGGGGGGATCCAATGATGAGGTTTGTAGACCATCGAAGAATTAGACCTTCTCAAGTGCAAAAATGGGTAAACAAGAAATACACAGGAAGCAGAGACCCAAGAGATCATGTAGCAGCCTTTGTGCGCGTAATTAGAGGCGAAGAGGTGTTAGATTTTCCTACCCAATTTGCAAAGTTTGGACTAACCCTAGAGGATGATGCGGCCACTTGGTTTGACTCTATAGAGCGTAGAGACTTTAAGTCGATGGAAGAAGTGTTTGACGAGTTTATCAAGGAATTGTCTCAAAGGGGAATAACTCATAATACCGTCTCAAAGATCCAATTCAAACAGAAAGATGGAGAATCTGTACGAAAGGCATCCCTAAGACTAAAAAGATATGTTAAGTTCTCTCCGGTTGAAGAACTGCCGACTCAGTCCAGACTTATGCTGATATTCATCCAAGGACTAAGGAATGCAAATCTCCAGAAAGACTTACATATGAAAAGGAGCACGACGTTGAATGAGTTGACCAAAGAGGCTCTTTACCTTGTGGATAATTGTGCGGTCTACAAATAAGGGGAGTTCAAGGACCTTGATGACGATTCGTCTTCACAGCAAAGTGGAAGCAAGTCTTCTAAGACACCACCGAAAGGAGAAGTAGCGGTAAATCAGGAGCAGCTTGTAGATGAAGTGCTAAAAAAGATCAACTTGTACGCCAAACCCCAGGCTAAACAGCCCAAGTTGTGTGCTATTGAACAAAAATGGACAAACCATGGGACCGAGGAATGTTATTATAACAAGGGATATGTGAGAGAGAGACCTTACGCTCCCCAAGCTCCAGTAGCTTCCCCTTAAGTTCCACCGATGCCTAGATATCAAGCAGGCAACTTACCAGGACGTGTAGGTGTAGAAAGACCACAATCGGTGTTGGGGCAACAACCAACCCTACCAGGATGACGACCAGTTGGTATCAGATACACACCAATAGTAACTGAATCAGAGGATAAGGCTTTGGTGCCTATGCATATTATGAAGATCCCAATGGATATGCGGCAAACCCTGTCTATTATCCACCAGAAGATAGGAAATAAAGGACCACCAACTACTGCACAGACAGCAGGAGAAGGAAGGTATATCCTAGATGAATGAACATTGTTGTTCATAGCCAATGGAGGCATGGGCGGACAGAGACATGCTTACCAACAAAGAGGAGCTCAAGGAGCACCTCAACAACCCAAGGGACCCTGTTACAAGTGTGGTGGAGACCAGTGGCTGAGAGACTGTCCTCATGAGGAAATCATTAGAGTCAATGCGTATTGCCTAGATGTGGAATTACTCATTTGATTCCTGATTGCCCTAAAAACCCAAGCAAAGGAGCAAAAACCACATTGAACATGTTAGAAACAGTGCCTTCCAGCGAAGGATCGGAAAATGAAACAATCATACCTATTCAGGCGGTAACACGAGCCCAAGCCCAAAGAAGAACGAATGAACCCATAGTTGAAGAACCAAAAACCGATGTCCAAGGTTCAGAAACGAAAAATCATAGAAGCACTTGGAAAGCTAGAAAGGCGCTGTCGTGTTGTGGCACATATATAGTGGGAACGGGCATTAAACAATTTATCTTGTGACTTTTGACGCATAAGTATACTTCATATAATAACTCATATATATAAATCAAAGCTTTCTACCATACCTTAGTATTACCTTTGAAGTAATATAAATGTACATTACTATTAGAAAGTACTGCAAGAGAAGTATCAATTATTGTGCCTCTTTTTGTCTGGAGGAAAAGAATTTGTATATTTCCTCTAATATCTCAGGTATACCCTACCATATATAAATTATTTTCTTAATTTCACATTTATTTAATAATATAACCCTTCAATAATGCATACCTTCTTGGATACATACAAGAGGGAAGGGCCTACTAGAAGACTTTATAAAAAGGAAGATCCAAAGCTTCTTGGACCATCCCAATTTGAAAATCCCGACCTACGGGCATGGAGAAAAGGCCAAAACCAAGTCAAGCTCTTTTAGTAGGCCAATTTTGCCTTTTGAAGCACGTCAATCCGAGTTACAGTCCAAAAGTTACAGGGAAAAGAGTAAAAAATCCTCTCACAATTACACTACAAGAAGAGATGGTAAACAGGTGAATCAAGTGAAAAGAGGTAATCTTGGTCTTTTTTCATAAAACAAGATATTTGGAAGGTAAAAGACATAAGCATGTGAATGTGACACCTCAAAGATGCCTTGAAGGACAAGACACACAAGTTGGGACCCCCTGCTGGAGCCACACAAAAGATGCCTAGGTGAGGCCCACATACATCATGCACCCACATGGACCCTCAACGACCAAAAATGCTGAATTTCATGAAATTTTGAGTCCTAATATTACCCATTTTAAGAAATATCCAAAGAACATTTGATTTGGGCTAAGTCTTTAGCCTAATCAAGTGATTATGTAAAACATGGCTCCCTCACCTATAAAAAGGGCAACCTTCTCTTCATTGAGGCAAGTTATGAGTGAGTGAGAATAGCTCAATTCCACTGTGACACACTCATCTTAGTGCCACACTTTCTCTTGAAGAGCGGCTGAAGTCTTGCCTCATCTTCTCTCTCCATTAAGGTGGTGGCGATTTCTCTCATGTAAGATATATGTTGCTAGTTTTCCTTTCATTTCCATATCTAGTCCAATACTTGTCTCTAACTCTATCTCTATCCCTCATTATCTATCTTTAATACCACCACCACACTTAGATCTATCCCTAATTATATCTTTACTACTCCTTTGATCTCTCTTGTTGTGTCCTAATTGTTTCATTGGAAGGTATTCAAGCAGCAACCTTGTCAATGTAATGGGTACAACCTTCTTGCGGGAAACAATTATGTGCACAAGGTTAGTAACCATATCTTCATCTTCCACAAGCATCTCTCTCTCTTAAGGTTCTCATTCTCTTCCACAAACTCTAGAATCTCCTTGCTATACAGGTACTTCGCTTCCCGCAGTATCCTTATTGCCTAAGGGCAACAATAGGGCTTGGGAGAGAAACTCTCTTCTTCTTCTCCTTTCACTTCTTTCACACCTTTACCTTTGAACATACTAAGTATATCATTGATGAATAACCATAATCCACATAGAGGTAATTTCTTTCAATTTCATTCAGTGCAATCTATTGGGGTCAACATTTGGATTAGCCGTAAGATTCACTTTCAGCAACGCATAGTGTTTCTATTTGGTCCTGAAAGTCTCAACAGTTCCAAAGAGCAATCCGTAGCTTATTTGGACAACAAAGATTAAATATCATTAACTCATCCATTAACCCTTTTATCCTACCCATGATACGATATGATCGTAATCTCTATGTTTTCATTTTTGTTTTGTTCTGACTATCTTTCATGATTTCTCTCCATCACGTGTGTGTTTATAAGGAAAAGTGAGCGGCTTCTTTGTCTACATTTCTTCTTTAGCTCTAGAAGCTATGTTATCTACATCTTAGCTCCTTCTCATAAACCTTGAGCTTCCTCACAAAATCTCACAGCAAGAGGCCCGGTGCCTTCCTGGCAAGACCGCCAACTTCTTGACATATTTTTGGTGAACCCGACGCGAATCTACCAGGGTGAGAGTTTGTGGGTAACAATGGGTGATCATGTTGAGCCACAGGGTATGCATTCTGACCCAGCAACAATGAAAATTTTTCAAGCATTTGCAATGTTCATGCAACAACAACATGCTACTGAAAGAAGGGAGATTTCAGCAACGAAGACAATACAAGCGGTCGTCAACAGAATAGATCAGTTCAATGGCAAAGATGTAACCAAGTACTTACGCGAGTATGTGAAGGAGATGGAGCTACATCGCGTGTCAGAAGGTGAGATGATTCGAAGCTTTGAGCTAGTTGTTGCTCTAGAAATTAGGGATCATGTTAGGGGAATTAAAGATGGGCATGGGACAAATTGGGAATAACTCAAAGTAGCTTTAAAGGAGGAATATTTCATGGAGGACTCGGAGAGAGTAAAAAAAAGGACGTTCTTAGAATGGGTAGTCAAGCCAAAGCAAGGACTATCAATAACAGAGCTACTTAGGGAATTTGAGCGGCGCTATGCACAACTCACCAGGACAGAAAGGGCCACACTAGATGCAAAGAAGATAGATCTTTTCTTACAATCTGCAGGTAAAGAGTTTCAAGAAAATTTGGAGCTTCTTCTTGAAGATAAAGATGCTAAGCAAGGACTAAAGACGGACTGGAATGAAGTTGAAGGTGCTGTCTCGTTGCTTGCCAAACGACAAAGAAGAAGGGACAAGATGGTATAAGTAAACACCACAAGTCCTTCAACCTCAACTTCTGACATTTTATCGCTCCTAAGTTTGATGAGTCCATGCTAGATGAGCTTGTGAAGGGAATGCGTGACTTGAAGGTGAAGCTTGCAAAGCTTGAAGAAAAAGGCCAATCATCAGGGCCACTTCCTAGGCAAAGGCAACAACCCAAAGAAGGGTTTGTTAATAGATGTATTTGGTGTGATAGTACAGACCATGTAAGAAGGGATTGTGATGATTTTAGTGATGCTTTATCAAAATACGTTGTCTTTTTTAAGGATGGTAAAATCCACTTAAGAGAGACAGGTCTACCCTTGAGAACTAACTTTGGGAAGGGGGGGATGCAAACCTTAGTTGAAGATATGGCAACTAACCATGCCACCTCTTCAATTGAGGAAGCTACTTATGGAGTAAAAATTTAGTATCTTAGTGATGAAGAGGTGAATGACCATCATGGTCAAATTTGGCCAAATGTCATGCAATTAGCTAAAAAGGGAAAGCTTACAAAAGAGATTCTACATGAAGCAGGTGATCATACGTCTAGAAACAGGATGGAATGATCCAGTAGACTCATTGTCAGTGCATGCCTACATTACAAAATGCCAACAAAATGAGGCTATTGTAGAAGAGAAGCGCAAACGTGAGAATGCTGATGAAGGACCATGAAAAAGAGCTTCTAGAAGTGGGGGAAGAAGCGACTCAATGCCTTCTCAAACACCCTCAACACAAGGAGAATCTCCACCTGAAGTACTCATGGAGGAGTCTACAACAGGAAAGAAGAAAGAGCCAACAAAAGGTAAGACAAAAGACCCAACTTATAAACTACAACCTGATATTGAGGTTGCTACAGATTTAAAGAAAGTCTTGGAGGAAAGGATCTTAAATAGCAAAATTGAGTTTACTCTGGGAGAAGTTCTTGGCATTGCAAAGCGTGAATTCCATGAGGAGATCATTGACATCATCAAGAGGAAGAGGCAAACCCTTACTGAAGTTTCTCGTCCACAGGTTGAAGGGGAAACCTCAAAGACACAAGGGATGCAACTGCAAAATAAGGAGGATGATGGAGCTATGGTAGGATGCTACCAATCTAGTGGGAGAGTGAAGCAAGTGCATTTCTCAAATGATGATGAAGAAGTTGAAGATATTCCTAGGAGCTACTATTCACGAAGTCATTGGGCAAGGGCTACTACAGAAACTTTGGTCAAGGTAGGTGATCTTGAAGAACCATTTGATGCCTTGATGGACCATGGTTCAGAAACAAACATAATGTCAAAGAGTCTCTACAACAAGTGCAAATGGCCAATGGACATAGATCATGGCTGGATGGTAAAAGTGGCAACCAATTCATCCGGTGAATTGTATGCAGCATGTCCAGGTGTGAAGGTGACAATAGGTGATGTAAAGATTGACCAAAACTTCTTTGTACATGATAGATCTTCATATCATATCATCCTTGGGCATCCCTACATTGTGGGAGTTCGAATGGAAACAAAGGTAATGGCCGATGGTTTTGCATATGCTAGAATACGTAGAAAAGATGGTAAACGTGCTGTCCAATTTCTCACAGTTTGTGTGAACCATGAAAGAAATCGTGACAACCTCAGAGAACATCCTCTACCAAAGGTGAGCAAAGAGTTTCATGACCATAGGGAAATGATGGGTTTTGGCCAAGTACCATTGTAAAGCGGGATTGAAGTGGTACAGAAAGAAAAAGGGTCTCGCCTGATCCAAAAATAGGTGAAACTTTCTCAACAGGCTCCTTGGTAACAAGGAATGGATCAGTATGTTTTAAAAAACTTGAATATTTGAAGAGATGTGAGAGGCAATATGTATATAATGTACAAATGGGCATGAAAGAAAGTGGGTTGCTAGAGCCTACTGAAAATGTTTTGGGTTTGTGTGAACAAGTTTCTTTTGTAGATACTATGGGTGAGCTTGATGCTATAATGGGGTCTAGTTTGCATCTTGAAAATGAAGTTGTGGAAGTTTGCTCTATGGAAATGTATCAAGTAATAGAAGCCTTTAAAGAAAACCAAACAGTTGGCATAGAAGTCCATGTTGAAACCAAGTACAAGAGTGTAGCAAAGAAGGTGAAACCAGTAGCTTCACCCTTAACACCCAACAATAGGGAAAAAATTGAGCAGGCTTCTTTACAACCAAGTTTGAGGAATCCTAAGAATATTGGGCATACCTTCACAAAGGAGTCTTTCCAAGAGTTGCAGATTGGTCGCGAGGAGTTTCTAACACAGGAGGAGACAAAGTGCTTCAAAGAAATGATTTCAAAGCATGGTAAGGCTTTTGCATTTGAGCCACATGAGATAGGATGTGTTGATCCTTCTATTGTAGCTCCTATGGTAATTTTCACAATACCTCATGTGCCTTGGAATCTGCGGCCTATTCCAGTTCCAAAGGCTCATTTGCCAAAGTTAGTAGAGCTACTGAATGAGAAAATCAAAATGGGAATCTTGGAGCCTTCTTGTGCTCCATACTCAAACAGGTGGTTCACAGTTCCAAAGAAGAATGGTTCTCTACGCTTCATCCAAGATATGCAGCCAGTAAACAAGGTGACGATTAGAAATGTAGGTACAGGTCCAATTGTGGATGAGTTTGTAGAGGCTTTTGCAGGGAGGGCAATCTACTCAATGGGGGATCTCTACTCAGGGTATGATCAATTTCAGCTTGCAATCGAAAGCAGAGACTTGACAACCATGAGGACACTTTTGGGTTTGGTAAGGATGTGTACCTTGCCATAGGGAGCAACCAACTCCGTTGCACATATGATGAATGGGATGAATAAGGTCTTATGTGACTTTATTCCTCAAATCACAATGCCTTTCATTGATGATTTACCTATCAAAGGATATGAATAAAGTGACAAAGATGAAGCTTTGGATCTCAAGGGATGTCACAGGTTTGTGGTAAATCACATAAATGATTGTGATAAAATTTTGTCTAAGTTGGAAGAAGTGAATCTTACATTGTCAGGGAAAAAGTCTATGTTTGGTGTCAATGAAGTGCTCATTGTGGGACACATGTGCAGGCCATATGGTAGGAAACCTTGTCCAGCAAAGGTAGATGTCATCCAAAGAATGGAAGAAACATGCACTAGCATCACTGAGGTAAGAAGGTTTCTGGGAGCATGTGTCTTCTATGTTATTTGGATTCCACATTATGCACATGTAGCTGATCCTCTTTATCAGCTGCTTAGAAAGAATCAGAAGTTTACATGGACAGAAGCACATGTAAAATCCATGAGAAAGCTAAAGGAGTTGCTCCAGTCAGCAACAACTTTGAGAAAGGTAGACTATGAGTGTCAAAGGCCAGTAATTGTGACAGTAGACACCAGTCCTATAGGGATTGGATGGGCAATAGGGCAAGATGACAAAGAAGGACACAGGTATGTGGTAAGATTTGGAGCAAAGGTACTAAGTGCTCGCCAAAGAAACTATCCACAGATAAAGAGAGAGTTATGGGGTATGGTTACAGCCTTGAAAAGGTGGAAAGAGTACCTAATTGGTGCATGTGTGGTTGTAGAAACAGATTTTCTACCACTTCTTGGGATGATTACAAGCTGCTCAATGCCAGACATTGCTATGTTGCGGTGGATTGCCTACATTAAGTCCTTAAATCCCGAGTTTAAGAACATTGCAGGTAAAGACAATACAGTGGCAGATATGCTATCAAGGGCAAGGTATGAAGATGAGTCACAAATGATTGACAAGGGAGATGATGTAGGCACAAAGTTCTATTCTATCTCTCATGTCAAAGGTAACAATGTCTGCATGACTAATCTACTTGAATCATTCTTGAGAGAGCTTTACGAAGGTGATTGGCTTCTTATTGGAAGCTACTTGAGTACTCTAACAAAACCGGATGATTGGTCAGAACAAGAATTCAAGAGGATACGCAGGAAAGCATATGGGTAGTTTTTGAGTGATGGTTACTTGTGGAAGCATCCTAAATAAAAGGGTGCTACACCACAACGGGTTATATGTAAAAAAGAGACTCAAGTAAAGCTCATGCAAGAGTTTCATGAGAGTATATGGGCTGGACACAGGGGTGTGTGGGAAACCTTCTCCAAGTTGAAAGAAAAATACTGGTGGAAGGGTATGTATAAAGATGTATCTCAATTTGTAGAGTCATGTGTAACTTGTCAAATGTATTCAAATGTTCGACATCGTGATGGATTGCACCCTACATATCCACTAGCCATGCACTATAAATGGGTTGTGGATCTAGTCACAATGCCTTTAGGACTGTGGCAGATGAGATACTTGGTTCTTGCACGAGAGGACCTAACTAACCAGGTTGAAGGAAGAGCATTAAGAGCTAAAACCATAGAAGCTATGTGCAAATTCATTCTTGATGAGGTGATTTGCCGTTATGGCTATGTGGAAAAGATCAATACAGATAGAGGTGAGCTGGATGCTGAGGAAGCAAGGGAGTTCTTTACCAGATTAGGAATCAAGCTTTCTCTTACCACAGCTTACAACCCTGAAGGCAATGAAAAGAGTGAAAGAGGGCATCCTCCTATCATCAAAGCTTTGGCTAAGGCTTGTGAAGGAAGAGTTGGTGAGTGGTCAAAATTTTTACCATATGGTTTATGGGCTGATCATACAACACCTAGCTCAGTAACTGGCTACATGCCTGCGGAGCTAATGTATGGTCAAAATCCATTGATGCCGATTGAAGATACAATTCCCACATGGAATGTACTACCTTGGCAAGAGGGGCTTAGCAGGGAAGATCTCCTTGCATTGCGTATAAGGCAACTAGAGAGAAGACCTGGAGACATTGAAGTTGCAAAAGAACGACTCAAAAATGCAAGGTTGAAAAACAAGGACTACTTTGATAAGCGACATCGAATCAGGAGCAAAACAATTGACAAATGTGACTCGGTTTTAGTGTATGATAGTAGCCTTGATAACCAGCACGCAGTCATGCGTAAGTTCTCAAAAAGATGGTTTGGACCGTATGTTGTAAAGCATGTGCATGAAAATTCTACTTACAGCTTTTCTGAACTAGATGGTATAGAACTAAAGATTCCCATTGCGGGAAAAAGGATCAAAATGTTTAAGAGAAGAGGAGACAATGATCTAGAAGATGTTGATGAGGAAGAAGAGCAAAATACAGGTGAAGATCAAAGTGAACATGAAGCTCTGGAATCATCTAGAGAAGAAGAAAGCAAGGAAGATGTACAAGAGGTCTGATCTTACAAAGAGACAATGTGGCACATACCGGAGGATGTGCAGGTTTAGAGGGGGTGGATGTCGTGTTGTGGCATGTATATAGTGGGAACCGTCATTAAACGATTTATCTTGTGACTTTTGACGCATAAATATACTTCATATAATAACTTATATGCATAAATAAACGCTTTCTACCATACCTTAGTATTACCTTTGAAGTAATATAAATGTACATTACTATTAGAAAGTACTGCAAGAGATGTATCAATTATTGTGCCTCTTTTTGTATGGGGGAAAAGAATTTGTATATTTCTTCTAATATCTCAGCTATACCCTACCATATATAAATTATTTTCTTCTTTTCAAATTTATTTAATAATATAACCCTTCAATAATGCATACCTTCTTGGATTCATACAAGAGGGAAGGGCCTACTAGAAGACTTTATGAAAAGGAAGATCCAAAGATTCTTGGACCATCCCAATTTGAAAATCCCGACCTAAGGGCATGGAGAAAAGGCCAAAACCAAGTCAAGCTCTTTTAGTAGGCCAATTTTTCCTTTTGAAGCACGTCAATCCGAGTTACAGGGAAAAGAGTGAAAAATCCTCTCACAACTACACTACAAGAAGAGATGGTAAACAGATGAATCAAGTGAAAAGAGGTAATCTTGGTCTTTTTTCATAAAATAAGATATTTGGAGAGTAAAAGACATAAGCATGTGAATGTGACACCTCAAAGATGCCTTGAAGGACAAGACACACAAGTTGGGACCCCCTGCTGGAGCCACACAGAAGATGCCTAAGTGGGACCCACATACATCATGCACCCACATGGAGCCTCAACGACCAAAAATACTGAATTTCATGATTTTTTGAGTCCTAATATTACCCATTTGAGGAAATATCCAAAGAAAATTTGATTTGGGCTAACTCTTTAGCCTAATCAAGTGATTATGTAAAACATGGCCCCCTCACCTATAAAAAGGGCAACCTTCTCTTCATTGAGGCAAGTTATGAGTGAGTGAGAATAGATCAATTCCATTGTGACACACTCATCTTAGTTCCACACTTTCTCTTGAAGAAAGGTTAAAGTCTAGCCTCATCTTCTCTCTCCATTAAGGTGGTGGCGATTGCTCTCATGAAAGATATATGTTGCTAGTTTTCCTTTCATTTGCATATCTAGTCCAATACTTCTCTCTAACTCTATCTCTATCCCTCATTATCTGTCTTTAATACCACCACCGCACTTAGATCTATCCCTAATTATATCTTTACTACTCCTTTGATCTCTCTTGTTGTGTCCTAATTGTTTCATTGGAAGGTATTCAAGTAGCAACCTTGTCAATGTAATGGGTACAACCTTCTTGCGGGAAACAATTATGTGCTCAAGGTTAGTAACCATATCTTCATCTTCCACAAGCATCTCTCTCTCTTAAGGTTCTCATTCTCTTCCAAAAACTCTAGAATCTCCTTGCTACAGGTAATTCTCTCCCCGTAGTATCCTTATTGCCTTAGGGCTACAATAGGGCTTGGGAGAGAAACTCTCTTCTTCTTCTCCTTTCACTTCTTTTACACCTTTATCTTTGAGCATACTAAGTATATCATTGATGAATAACCATAATCCACATAGAGGTAATTTCTTTCAATTCCATTCAGTGCAATCTATTAGGGTCAACATTTGGATTAGCCAGAAGATTCACTTTTAGCAACGCATAGTGTTTGTATTTGGTCCTGAAAGGCTCAACGAAGTACTTGTCTCACCAGATCCCATCATACTACCTATTATTGACTATGAATTCTCTTTTGATGTGAATGTGGTTATTTTATTATGAATCAAGAGGATCAGTACTCACAACTAATCCCAATCTCTAGACAAAACAAATACATTATAGTAAGCAGAAAGCTACAGTTCCAAAGAGCAATCCGTAGCTTATTTGGATAACAAAGATTAAATATCATTAACTCATCCATTCACCCTTTTATCCTACCCATGATACGATATGATCGTAATCTTGATGTTTTCATATTTGTTTTGTTCTGACTATCTTTCATGATTTCTCTCCATCACGTGTGTGTTTATAAGGGAAAGTGAGTGGCTTCTTTGGCTACATTTCTTCTTTATCTCTAAAAGCTATGTTATCTACATCTTAGCTCCTTCTCATAACCCTTGAGCTTCCTCACAAAATCTCACAGCAAGAGGCCCGGTGACTCTCTGGCAAGATCGCCAACTTCTTGACAGCGCGTAGGAAAGCCAGGAAAGAACGAGAGCAAACAGCCCTATACGAGGAGTTCAAACATACAAAGGATATACTGGAACGGTTAAAAGGATCTAGCTAGCTTAAGCTCACACACCACAACAACCATAGCACCCAAGGAAATAGCAGAGCCCAAAAGTGCAGGATCATGAGGATCTGTACTGGCAGACAAGGTAAATGAGCAGTTGGATGCGCTTCTAAAAGCTTATGAAGCTAGACTTAAAAAGAACCAAACCCAGGAGAAAAGGTGGATGACTTATCCATATGCAAAAATAGAAAAACAGAGGTTGGATATGTGTAAAAAGATGATTGAGACGGCTCAATCATTGATGGAAGACCCGCTGGGTAAACCTGCAAATTGGCATGAGGCACGAGCTCCAACCCCTACCTAACCAACTTTAGAGAAACATGTGAAAACAAAGGAAAGACTCACTAATGCCTATGAGTCCAGAGGAGAGCCTATCATAGTGCCAAATACCACCGGTGGGGCAAGTGATGGGTTCAAGCCTAAAATATTGGCAGAAATGGGTAAGGACTGTAACGGTCTAAATGATCTGTGGAAGCAAATCCGTGAGGCCAACGAGGCTAATAGGATGAGTAACCACCTGAATAGCACGAGAAAAGAAAAGAATGTGATCTTACCTCATATTGAAGAATATGAGGCAACGTCGCAAATGAATTTTGAGATACATTCACAAGGGGGAGACCAAGGATCAATTAGTTTGGGGCACAGCCAACCAGACTCGTTGAGAACTTTACTCTCTTACCTAGGAGAGTATGAAGCCAAGTCGAAAGTGAGAGCAATCCCATCTCAAAGACTTTCTTCTAACAAGGTGATGGATTCACAAGGATTGATTGATTTGTTATCCACTCTGGTGGCATGCACAATCACGCTAGCAGAACTCCTAAGGTTATGGCCAAACATGTGGACCACAGTAGGAAAATGCCTAGAGAAATTTGGAGTGAAAAACCCCACCTTGAAGCTAGAAGAAGGGATCAGAGAGTTGGATAGGCCTCAACTAAACACTAGGCCACTACCATTGAATAAGGTTGGGGAATATTGCGAGGGAGAAGACGAAAACATCACGCTACCGGTAGAATTCCAAGGAGTAGTTTCCAAAGCTATTCTTGACAGTGGAGCGGGAGTTGCTATCACCACCACCAAGGAAATCTGGAAAAAATAGGGAAAACCAGCTTTGAGGGCTACCAGAATGAAACTGCAGTTGGCAGATGGGTTCATGGAGAAGCCTCTAGGACTCTTAGAAAAAGTGATTGTCACTTCGTGCGGAATCGAGTAGGAGCATACATTTGCAATAGTCGATTTCGACAAAAAGAACAATTATGAGATCATCTTGGGACGACCATTCATGCGACAATTGAAGATGGTCCAAGATTGGGGTTATGACCACATATACCTCAGACATGGCGAGACAACAACTAAAATACACCTGAAAGACCATAGCTACAAAGATGTGAACCAAACACCTGTGGAAGAGTTTGATTCAGCTACAGTAGCAGGATCAGAACTACCAGCATGGTTAGGGCAACCAAAAGAGATATGGATGTGCGGAGCTTCACATTGTGGAAGCTTAAGAAGAGAGGAATGCGTCTTAGAAAGAGCAATTGAGGACAAGGAGTATATTCCGGAACCTTTCCCTGAAGATACCTTGGAACCTCTAGAATGGCAACACATACTAGCAACATTGGATGTCTGTACCATTACTGACAGTCCAACAACAAAATTTTGTGATAAGGATGGCTATGATGTGTTACCCTAGTACATGGTAAGCGTTATACAAGAAAAAGAGACGGTAGAACCACTAGAACAAGAAGAGTTTTACAACTCCTCTCAACACTTGGAAGTAAATGATGATGCAGATAATGAGTGTTGAGACACCTCAAGTGAGTGTCGAAATGAAATCGAGAATATCAAGTTTTATGATTTTTCTAATCAACACCCTAGACGCCAAGAACGTTATAGGAGGAAACGAGCAGGAAACAAAGCGAGAGAGAACCTGATGCCAAGGATAAAAGGTGAAACTCACTATTTGATGCTTGTAAAAGCAGAGGATTGTGTAAAAGATCAAATATCAGGAAGATTCTCAAAAAATCGAATAGAAAGAACGCAAGAGGAAATAAAACACGTACGAAAAGCTAAAACCGAAACAAAACCACAAAAATCTCAAAAATAAAAAAAAGAAACAACAAAAGACCAACAGTGGACCAAATTGGAGCGTAAACAGAAATACCAAGAATTGAAACGGTCTTTGAGAGAGATATGGACTACTGAAGAAGATAGTGATGGTAAAGGGGAGTTAGAAAAGGGGAACATGAATGTACCATCACACTATCGGAAATTTACTATCCAGGAAATCATAATGACACCGCCAGTCAGAGAAAGAACCAACCAAGAATCTTACGATGGGCCTGAAAATGCAAAAAAGATAGACCTCGCAGAACTAGGTGAAAAGCCTCAGCCGGTCTATATAGCTAACGATTGAGAGCCTGAGAAGGAAGAACAGGTAACACAACCTCTCAAGAAGTATAAAGATGTGTTCGCTTGGTCCTATAAAGACCTCAAAGGAGTTGATCCATTGATATGTCAACATACAATTTCTTTGAAATCGGATGCAAAACCTAGCAAACAACGTCCTTATACATATAATGACACATTTGCTAAACGAATCAAAGAAGAGATTGATAAACTAATGGAAGCTGAAATCATCTATGAGATTGAACATACAGATTGGGTGTCACCCATTGTGGTAGTTCCCAAAAAGAATGGAAAACTGCGAGTGTGTGTAAACCTCAAGAAGGTGAATGCAGCAACCATAAGGGATAATTATCCCTTGCCAATCCCAGAACATGTACTTGAGCGAGTGGCCGGGAAACGGGCTTATTCCTTTCTGGATGGGTTTTCAGGATACAACCAACTGACAATAGCAAGGGAGGATCAACACAAAACAGTGTTTGCCACAAAATGGGGGATTTATGCGTATTGAGTTATGCCATTTGGCTTAACTAATGCACCAGCCACTTTCCAAAGGTTAATGACCCACAAGGAGACACATCTCTATCGATCGTGAAGGCTCGCTGCTGCTGCTCCCCCCCCCCCCCCCCCCCCCCCTTGCGCCATCGCTCCCTCTCCCCCCCCTTTTCTCCTCCTAACCCTCACGCTACCCTCAACCACCCCCGCGCTGCCCCCCCCCCCCCTTCGCCCTCGCGCCACCCTGCCCAGCCCGCCACCTGCCCATCCCGCCACCTCATGCCCCCTCCTGCCCTCGCGCCACCCTACCTAGCCCCCCACCCTGCCCAGCCCGCCACCTCCTGTCCCCTGCTGCCTACCGCCCTCCCTCCCTAGCCCTCCCGTTCCCCCCCCCCATTCCTTGCCTGCCGCCCTCCCCCCCTAGCCCTCCCGCTGTACCCGTGCTTGCCCGACTCTGCAACATCTTTTCTTCAGAACAGGTGTTCGGCGTTCTAGGCTGCAGATTGTTCTTCTCCGTCCGCTTCTTCGACTCAGCAGTAGACACAGATGGAGGCTCCAACTCCGCCACAGAGGGACTCACCTAAAGCCCCCTCGCCCGACCCCGCTGAGCCCACCATTCGACTTGCTCTGTCGCCGACAGAGCAAGTGAGATTTTCCGCAGAGGTAGAGCGCTTGCAGGAAACTTCTGTCATCTGCAAGGTTCTCGGTACCCGTCTTAGCAGAGGAGAGTTGCGAGACCTTCTCCAAGCCCGCCTTCTCGCAGAGGTGGGCAAGATTTTGGATGTCCAGATCCTCGGACGGGGGTACTACCAGATCGAGTTCGAGACTTCTAAGATGGCCTCCAAGGTCATAGCTATGAGTCCACTGGCTATCCGAGCATCACGCGCCCACTTTCGACAGTGGCGACACGGTTTTGACCGGACTTCAGATGTACTCGTAGAGGAGGCAGACATCCCCATCTCAGTCTTCTTTCCGGGTTTACGGAGGGAGTACCTTCCACTGCTCTCCAGGATTGGCTCCGCCATCGAGACTGTTCTGGAGACACCTCGTACGACAGCATCAATAGCTGCCAAGGTGGCTGGCATCCCTTCAGTTCGAGTTTTGGTCAGAGATACCCACACGCTCCCGAAGGTCATCCTTTGCCTCGGGTGAGTGGGGGTTGGTTTAGGCAGAGTGTGGAGTACTCGGGTCTCCCGAACCAGTGCTTCATTTGCAGACAGATGGGCCACCTAGCGAAGGCCTGTCCACGGAGGAGACCACAAACTGCACCTCAGCCCCAGGCCCAGCTTGCCAAGGCTGGGCCGCAGCCTCAGCTAGCGACACAGCGCACAGATTCTGAGCCACCCTCCGATCCTGGGGCTCCAGCGGAGGAGGGGTGGCAGCAGGCCCGTGGCCGTGGACTCCAGGGGCCACAGCGACAGCCTAGCACTCAGAGTGGCCCTCAGGTGCCTACTCAGCAGCAGTGGGTTCCCACGGGGAACCGCTTTGGTCCTCTTGAGCAGGAGGAGCCTCCTACGCCAGCCTTCTCTTCCGTTTCACCCTCGCCAGCCCCTCCACCTTCAGATTTCCCCTCTTCCTCCTCATCCCCTCCCCCGCCCTTTGCTCCCGCCCACTCCCCACCTCGCCCCCCTGTCTCTATCGTCCTACCCCGCTTCTCTTCTCCTCCGCCCCCCCCAGCTCCTTCTCCCCCTCCTCCTGCTTCAGTACCACAGTCGACTCAGGAGACTGGCCCCTCGCCGGCGGCTAGGAGATCTCTTGGCATCGCTTTTTCCACGAGTCGCCTAGCGAGAGAGGGTCAGCCCTTCTTGCGGCCCCCTTTGCAGATTCAGACATCTTCCCTTGCAGCTATCCCTCGTGGTCTAACGAGCATTGACCTCGGACGCCGCTGGGACTTCTTTGATTACAGATTCACTCACTTTCTCGGCGATTCCGCAGCGGACCACGAGGCAGCCTGCTTCAGGGTCCACGCTCTGTCCCTCACCAAAGGGGGACAGAGGCCTTGGACTCAGCAATTGGTTTCTCCTTTCCTCTCTGCGGTAGGACCGAGACAGAGTGGTCCCTCAACTCAGTGGTGGGATGGTTGCATACACAGGTTCTCGAGTTCTCTCACCACATGGGAGAACTTGGAGTTACAAATTTGCTGCAGACTTTGTGGCCACTGGTCAAGTTTGCAGTGACACCCCGAGACTCAGCAGGATGTAGGCACATTGTGGTGTATTTTTTTGCTGATACACAGTGTTTGACTTGCTATGTATACATACATGAGGACTACTGGACAGAGGAGGTTGCTTTACGCTCGGCTCTCTCTACTTGGGCTTGGGCCAGGCACTCACTACAGGTTCGCCTATCTAGAGGATGCTCAGATGCGGATTACTCCCCATCCAAGCCTGCCTCGAAGATAGCCCGTCTTGCTGCTGTGGGAGCATCTATTCTCTCTCGCTCCCCATGAGGATCGTCTCATGGAACGTGCAGGGATTAGGTGGGCCCCAGTTTCAGCGACAGCGGGGCCGATTGCGGCAGGAGCTTCAGCATTGCCTTGTGGGAGGAGAGATTGATCTCCTTATGCTTCAGGAGCACCATTTATCTGAGAACCGCATCCGGCGCTGTGGTCAGATTTTGTGTGGACGTTATGATACCTTTTGGTCAGCTGTTTTTGGACTTGGAGGCATCCAGGGTGGGGTATGTATGACTATTTCGGACTCATTGCAGCAGGACATTGTGGGAAGAGGGATTATTGTGCCAGGCAGGGCTCAGTGGATTACTTTGCAGGTTCACGGTGGCCTTGTGGGCTTCCTGAACATCTATGCGCCCAATGTGGCGAGCGCTCGTGCAGAGTTTTGGCCACAGATGGTTGAGTCTTTGCCACAGGTTGACCATTGGTGTTTAGGAGGGGACTTCAACATGTTGGAGGACTCTTGTGACAGGATCGGAGGTAGCCATGCTACTGTACATGGAGTCAAGCTAGCAGCTTGGGAGAGGTTGTGTATGACCTTGAGGGTCTCGGATACATGGCAGCATTCTGGCTTTGTGAGGCATGCAGAGAGTCTTGCCTTCTCTAGATCAGACCGCAGAGTGGGAGGAGTGAATCTATCGCAGATAGATCGCTTCTACACTAGTGACCACTTCAGTGACTTGGGGGGATCAGTGGGCATCCTGGCAGGGACATCCTTCTCGGACCATGCACCAGTGATCCTCACAGTGGCAGACAAGCAGAGGAGTGGAAGCACGATGCTTCGCATCTCAGAGCGGGTCTTGTTGGACACAGCACTCAGAGAGAGGGTAGAGGCTCTTTGGACAGAGGGCATGGACAGTCAGGCTCTACCGGCAGACAGAGTGGCCTTAGGCCTAGCTCAGCTTAGCCACTTTTTTCTCCAGGAGTCTTTGGCTTGACGGGCCGCAGCGAGAGAGGAGGAGCAGCGTCTCAGACGAGGCATTGCTTCACTACAGAGGATGCAGGAGCAACATCCAGACAATCCATGGCTAGAGGAGCAGTTACAATAGGCTCGATAGGAGCTTGCTTGCACAGAGGAGAGGCGCCACGAGTTTGCCTTTCACCGACAGGCATCTCAGTGGACTCAGGTAGGTGACAGAGTGACAGGTGCCTTTTTTGAGACAGTAGGACCTCGGCACTCGCATGCCAAGATCACTCAGCTAAGGAGACCCGATGGGTCAGTTGCTTGTGAGCCTGAGGATATGCGTGCAATTGCTACTGACTTTTACCGTGAGCTACTGACAGCTGAGCCCCAGTCAGAGAGACAGGATGCATACAGGGAGCAGGTTTGGGCGCAGATGCCTTGTCTTGTGACTGAGGAGATGCGCCAGAGGCTGGAGATACCTCTTCAGCTTGAGGAGTTGCATACGGCTCTTAGGGCCCTTCCTCGTGGTAGCTGTCCAGGTGAGGATTGGCTGACTCCCAGCTTCTTCTTGGAGTACTGGGACTTGCTTGGCCCAGATCTTTGTAGTGCCTTTCAGTACAATCTACACACAGGAGTGATGCCGTATAGCATGAGTGAGGGCCTGATTTACCTCATTCCAAAGGAGGGTGGCTCCTTAGATGAGATTCGACAGTGGCGCCCCATCACCATCCTCAACTCAGCCTACAAAATTCTTGCCAAGGCTCTGAGTTTAAGGATTCAGCCACTTTTGGAGAGCCTTATACATGGGACTCAGACAGGTTTTGTCAAGGAACGCAATATCCTTGACAACATCTTCACTTTTTGGAAGGCTTCTGCCCTGGCACGTCTCCATGGGGAGGACCTTGTGATTCTTCTTCTTGATTTTGAGAAGGCATATGACAGAGTTGACTAGGACTTTCTAGAGGGCACGCTTTGCAGGATGGGCTTTTCAGATGGTTGGATCAGAGGGGTGTCAGCTTTGTACAGACAGGCTCACAGTAAGGTGCTTTTGGCAGGAGGTAGAGGTGAGCGCTTCATGCTCACACAATCGGTCAGACAGGGTTGTCCTTTTTCCCCCTTTCTCTTTCTGTTCTATGCGGAGGCGATGAGCAGATTTTTGGTGTCACAGCAGGTTGGTTTGAGGGGCTTAGCACTCCCGATACGGGGAGATGAGCTTTTGGACGCTGAGTTTGCCGACGACTCAGCCTTGTACTTAGAGGGCCATGAGGCCAATTTACACAGGTGTGGGCAGGATCTTGAGACCTTCTGCTGTGCATCGGGCGCATTGATCAACTGGAGAAAGACAGTGGCTTTCTCGGTTGGCAGTGCTCCTGTGCCAGAGTGGATGCCAGGAGAGGGTTTCAGGTGGATTTCCCCAGGGACTGCATTTCGGTACTTGGGTTGTCAGGTTGGTTTGGATTTGTCCCCCGAGTAGCAGATTGCTCCTCTTCTCCTGTCCATCAGGAGAAAGCTGTTACACTGGAGTTGGGCACGACTTTCGCTGGTTGGTAGAGTAGTAGTTGCCAACCAGGTGTTGTTGGTGATGGGGGCTTTTCACAAGCCAAGCTCCCATACCCCTCTTCTCTCGTCCCCACCCCATGAAAACCCCCTCTTAGGGAGGGAGTGATAAATGTCATTGGAAAAAGTAAGAAAAAAGTAAAGTATGATTATGTAAATATATAAGAAAGGTAAAATAGGCCACCTCATGCCTGCGGGGTAGCCCATTCCCACCTTGCCTTCTTTTTCTTCACTGTTGCCCCGTCGTGTGTCCCTTTTCCTCTCCTCCACTCAAAAGGTCAACCCCCTCTCTCTTCCCCTTGTCCTTTCTCCTTTCTCTCTCCCCTCAAGCTACCCCACCTCTCACCAATAATGCATTATAACTCACCAATAATGCACCCTAACTCACATGCAATTTATGCTATCTTCCAAAACAGTATACCCCACCCCCCTTTTCTCTCTCCTACACTCTCCCATGATCCAAATACCCCCCCCTCTCTCTAAAATTCAAAATCTCTCTTGTCTTGTAGCTAGATGGCCTCCCCCACACTCACACACACTCAGTTTCACTGAAAAAGGTGCCCACAGACCCATCCCCACCCAGTGGTTACCTGATTTTCTTGTGTTCACACACATCTGCACACAGATTCACCTCTTAACACACTCCCCTCTCTCCCCTCTTGTAATTACTTTATTCTCCATGTCACCTCTCACTTTTTTTCATCAACCCATCTCTCTCTCTTAGTCTCTCTGTCATGAGACTGCTGTTCAGGCACATATACACACAGCCAGACAAGTGGGGCCCACAGTCACATGGTTTGTGTAGATAATGATTTCTTCATTTCTAAATTCTAGAATTTCTCCCCCCTCCTACCCTATATAAAGAGGGTTCACTATCACACTAAACACACACAACATCACCAAACACCATCACCGCACACACACACACCCACACCATCACCATCACCATCACCGCAATCACCATGCTTGTCTTGAGCATGACCTCTACATCCTTGGCTATGGAAGATGAAGGGCAACTAAATGAAGGATGATGGCCATAATTCTCGTGCGAGTCTTCGCCATCAACTCCCACCTATCCGCCATGTGCTCTACTACGCTCTCCCTTCTCATCCCCCTACCCTATGCTCCCCATTTCATCGCCTAATTCTCTAAATAAAGCTTGAGGTTTTGTGAGTATGTTTTCTTGCAATGTTTTGCCCATGTGAGGTGTGCGGAATCGCCACCTAGTCTTGTGTTTTGGAGTGAGCTTGTGTATGTGTGAAGGGTGTGCAGATTCGCCATCCTTTTGTGATGCCTAAGTACTAAGCCGCTATACCCCCTCCCTCACTCTCTCTCTCTCTCTCTCTCTCTCTCTCTCTCTCTCACTTGATCTCATTCCCTTTCCTCTTCATCATTACTCCCAAGAATCCATCTCTCTTGGATGAAAACTTTGTTATGGTGGTGTGTTGTTTGCGTCCTAGCCGCTGAAGCTAGGTGGTGCCCCCTGTTTGCTTTACCATGACAGGCTCGAGGCGCTCCATTCGATCCCCCGGTGTTTTAGAGGCCGTCGGGGGTTTGGGGTTCGCTTTGCTCCCGTCATTGGCAACTATGTGTTACATCACTTCTTGCTGGATCTTCTCGAGTTCTTGTATCAACCAGGTAGAGAGGCTGATCAGGAACTTCCTTTGGTCAGGTCGCGACACTCAGGTTGCCCGAGCCAAGGTGGCTTGGTCGGTCATCACACTTCCTTGTTCTCAGGGAGGGCTTGTGATCATTGATCCAGCACAGCAGAGCAGAGCCCTTCTTGGGAAGTTTTTTGTCAGAGGACTTCTTCCAGGCGAGGAGCCCTGGAAAGAGTTCTTGCTGCAGAGGCTTCGTGCCAGGGTGCCTCAGTCAGGAGGCCCTTGGCAACCTTCGACCAAATGGATCTTTACAGAGTTACGCTGAGTTGGTTTGAGCAGGAGACTGGAGGACCGATTTGCTGTGAGTTTGCTTCGCTCTTGGGAGCTCTTACGGCGTGGCCTAGAGCAGAGACAACCGACATGCACGGAGGAGCACCTACGACAGCCCCTCATCTGGAACCCCATGGTTAGCACTCAAAGAGGCCACTTGGTTGGGAGTAGGCCTCATGTTTCATGGGGTCCCATGGCAGCAGGTCCAGCGCGCTCTCTAGGTGACTGGCTAGAGTTCACAGGTTTGTCAGAAGAGGTGCAGGGTGTCCAGCTACAGGGCATGAGAGGGGTTCAGAGCATGTGTCAGGACATCTCAGAGTCAGTTCCAGCTGAGTGGCTCACGCCTCTCGAGCCAGTAGCACCCCGATGGATGGGAGCCTTCACATGACTGGAGGTTCTCATCTCAGTCAGGGCTTGTTCAGAGACTATCCCAGCCCTGTTCTTTGAGCTTCAGGGTGGGGGACATTTACAGCGAGTTACAGTAGAGGCCCCGCAGGTATCAGAGTGCTATTTCCAGACGATCCGAGTTGTGGGCATCTGTGGGAGGAATTGCGTCATAGACCCTGACCCAGCAGCTCTCGAGACAGGACACTGGAGACTATAGGCTTGGGAGTGTTGTCCACTGGCACGAGTACAGTGGGATCTTGGTGAGCGGCTATGGAGGGACCCCTTCTCTTCTGCAGACCGCCCAGGAGTCCCTTGCTTCCAGTACACTGTTCGACTTCGACGTCATATAATTGCAGCGCAGAGAGAGGCCCGCCCCGCTGCAGCACGTCATTGGCAAGAGGAGGGTCTCACAGTTGAGTTCTTGGCAGCTTTTTGGCAGAGGCTGTGGGACTTCAGACAGCCGAGGGGTGTCACTTTTTTCCAGTGGTTGGTTGCACACAAAGCCACAGCAGTAGGGAGCTGGCTTGTGCATAGTGGTCTCTCGGCCGCATGTACAGCCTGTGACCAGTTGGTGGAGAGTCAGCGACACTGTCTTTGGGACTGTCCTTCGGCCCAGCAGGTGTGGCTACGAGTTCTTTGGCTGATGCCTGCCCTCTCCGCGGCTCGAAAATACACTTGGGGGGCAGTGGCTTGGTCCACCCTCACGGGCCCGGCACTACAGTTTGAGCTATCTTCCACCAGCAGGATGATAGTGATACAGGGGGGGCGACCTACACTCCAGCCTGCTACAGAACTTACTCCACAAGAGTGGTGCAGTGAGAGAGAGGAGTGTTGGGAGCTCATCAGCGGCCTAGCTCTTTGGTTCATCTGGCGGGCCCGTTGTTTCAGCATCTTTGAGGCTCGCTCTCTGCCACCAGCAGAGACTGTTCGTGACTTTTGGCTAGAGCTGATCCATACTATCAAAGGACAGCTTGAGGGACTACAGGGCAGCTCCGACCGCATGCGGGAGCGCCGCGAGGCTTTCCTTCGACTCTAGCGCCCTGGGCCTTTCTACACCATGGTTCAGGAGGTGCTCAGATGGCACTACTGTCCACCTGTGTGGCTCTTCCCTACTCCCATTTCTTGATTTAGCCCCATTGTATATATGCTGTTTTTTCATTGGGAGAGTCTCCCAATCATGCGTGTTGTAGCCCTCTCTTGCAGAGGTGGATGTAGCCCTATGGGCAGTTTTCATTAACTAATAGAAGGATCTTTTTCTTGGAAAAAAAAAAAGGTTAATGACCCACGCATTCAAAGAATACCTCAGAATATTCTTAGAAATTTACATGGATGACCTGTGTGTACACTCTCTTCTACGAGAGGAACATATTGACCATTTGCAAAAGTTCTTTAAAAAGTGCAAGACATATCGAATCCGTCTTAACTCGGAAAAGTGTGTATTCATGGTTAAGCAAGGACGAGTCTTAGGACACATTGTCTCAAGAAATGGCATAACCACAGACCTAGACAAAGTCAAAGTCATTGTAAACCTACCCAGGCCTACTAATGCGAAACAAGTGCAATCCTTCATGGGACACATGTATGTGGTTATCGCAAAATCTTTGTATCGTTTGCTAGTCAATTTCGAGTGGACCAAGGAGTGTGAAACTTCATTGCAAAAGCTGAAGGAAAACCTTATATCAACACCTGTACTAAAGGCACCACATTGGGAAAAGATATTCCATGTGCACATTGATGCATCAGCATATGCCATTGGAAGTATTCTAGCTCAACCTGGAGACGGAACAATGGATTTTCCGGTTTGCTATGCAAGCCGACAGGTAAATAGTGCAGAAAAGAACTACACAACAACCAAGCGGGAAGGGTTAGGAATGATTTATGCTGTAAAGAAATTTCAGCATTATTTGTTGGCAAACAAATTTATGTTCTTCATAGATCATCAAGCTCTTTTGTACCTAGTAAATAAACCTTGCAATACAGGGAGAATCGTACGCTGGTTTATTATATTGCTAGAATTTGCCTTCACAGTGGTGGTCAAAAAGGGTAAAACCCATCTACGAGCGGATCATCTTTCAGGGATACACAACGGGAAATCTCGTGAAGGAGTAGATGATGACATACCAGATGCTTATCTTTTCAACATTGAAATGGTACCCAAATAATCGCAGGATATTGTTAGTGTTCTTTCATTTGGAAATGGGTTTGATAATACGGAATGCAGATCCAAACAACAAACAATTCGACAAAAAAAAAACTTCCAGTTGATAGCAGGACGGTTGTATCATCTTGGATCGGACCTAATCCTACGATTATGTAAAAATCCGGAAGAATTCAAGTGCTACCTTGAATAGGCACATGTCCAGGGTTGTGCATTTCATTGTTCAACAGTGAAGACACACCAGAGACTGAAACAGTTAGGGGTTTATTGGCCAACTATGTATACGGACACACATTCTTATGTTACCAGTTGTACCATATGTAGTGCCAAACGACCAGTGGATCACGCAACTTTGTTTTAGGTAAACATAGCACCTGCATGGAGTCAATATATCATTGACTTCTTAACCACCAGGACGTTCCCTGAGAACATCACAAGAGCACGGAAAAAATCTATAGAGATGGAAGCTCGTGACTTTCAGTTAATGGGGAACCAGCTCTATAAGCGGGGAAAGGACAATCAACTTAGAATCTGTGCAAGTGAAAGCGAATACCTGCTGATTCTAGAACATGCACATAGCGGACTAAGTGGAGGCCATTTTTCATGCGTGATAAGATGGCAAAAATTGTCTTAACCCCAGGAATTTGGTGGCCTACATTGCACATGGATGCTGAAGAGTTTGTAAAGCGTTGTGATGCATGTCAACGCACCAAGATGCCAATAAAAAGAGATGATATGCCACTACGGCCAATGATGGGAGCAAGAGCATTTGCAAAATGGGGCATTGATTTTGTGGGACCTATATCATCCCTTGCATATCGCACCCATACCCAATATATCATTGTGGCTACGAACTATTTCACAAAATGGGTCGAAGCCAAAGCAACAGAAAAAGTTGATGCACGCACCACGGCATAATTTTTGTATGAGAATGTTTTTGTACGTTACGGGTTACCAATCGAAATTGTCAGTGACCGTGGAACACATTTTCTCAATGAAGTCATTAAATATCTGCTAGAGGAATTCATGGTCATACATAGGAAATCTGCACCATACCATCCATAGACCAATGGGCAAGCTGAGGCCACTAATAAAACACTATGTACGGTTCTCACTAAAATAGTGTCAGAATCAAGAACAGATTGGGATCAGCACCTACACTCAACACTATAGGCATACAGGGTAGCTTACAAAACATCAATTGGAACAACACCATACAACATGGTGTTTGGCCTAAATGCTATACTACCCATAGAGTTTTTAATTCTAACTCTACGAGTAGCAAAAAGCTTAGAATGGACAGGGCATGAGCTCTCTTCAAGAATTGATGATCTTGAAAAGCTAGATGAACTCCGCTTACGAGCTGTCGCTTCAATCTATGCTAAAAAGAGAAGACAAAAAGAATTTTTTGACAAACATGTGCGTACCAAAGAGTTTAAAACAGGTGATTACGTACTTGTTTATACCTTGAAGCAACATGCCAAGAAACTTAAAAAGCGGGGGATGGGACCATTTGTGATTAGTGATCTATCACAAAGTGGAGCTGTCAAGCTTGCTACATTAGCAGGTGAAGAAATGCCAAACTAGATTATTGGATGTCAACTGAGGAGGTATCATCTACCACTCACATAGGAGATGCTCCAACAAATTCATCAAGGAAAATAAAGAACGAAGGAAAAACAGAGAGTACGAGAAGAAGCTCAAGCCGAAGCACAAGAACGCATTGCAAAAAGACGGCTTCTGCGACAACAAAAAAAAAGTGGAACACCATTGCGAATCAATGCCATTCGACTGACGAAGTTGGAGGAGGAAACAGTGGAGCCAATAATTGCGGTCAAAGTGGGCAGCAATCAAGTTGAATCAACAACATTGCTTGATTCAGGTGCTCAAGCAAATTTGATCTCTAACGGATTATACCAACAGCTCAAAGCCGCAGGTCAACTTCATCCTACTCCTCATATGCTGGAAAGTAGCACATCACACCCGTTGAAAACATTGGGATGGACTATATTGCATGTACAAATACATCAATATATTTATCCACACAAATTCTATGTGGTGACAGACGAAAGCACACAACACTCAATGATGCTGGGGCAACCTTGGCAAAAAGCATACAATGTACAGATAGATTGGAAAGCAAAGGCAGTCAAAATCTAGGACGAACATGAACAACAGGTGATAGCTTTTGCTCAGCAATACCAGCATGATCAACTGCAAGCCATGCAATCACTGAAAACAAAGCCAAAAGCACAAATGCCATTAAAGAAAAACATGATACCTGCGACCAACAATCAGGTAAAAGCCAACCATGCTAATTACAGACATATGAAGTCACCGGCCGCAATGCAAAGATGTAGGCTACCAAAACAAGATAAACAAGTATGGATGCGGAAGGATAGAAATGCCATGAACGACAACAACAAAATTCCAACAAAGCAGATGGTTCAACCAAAAACCAAGGTCATCAAACAGATATGGATCCCAAAGAAAATGCTTAGCCATAACCCAAATGTCATTCACATTTGGATACCAAAGCAAAAGCCAAAGGAACTCCCTTCAGTACAAGCAACAACGGAAAGCAAACAGCTGCATTTCAAAAAGGAAAACCGACATATGTGGATGCCAATGAAAGACAAATCACTGGCAAAAAAAAAAATGCCAAACCATCTACAAAGATCGGCAGCAGCAAAATACCAATGGAAAGAAAAGGCAATACAGTCCATAACCATTCCAGCCCAGCCAATTCTATCCTTAGGAACAGTGTCCGCAAAGCAATTGCCGTTTGCAAAAAAGACAATTAAACAGAGAGCAGTAGAGTTACAGCTCTTACTTGCAAAGAAAGCAGGAAACCTCGACGGGGAATGCCATTAAGCATCTTGCTTTTTCCCTTCTCTTGCACAGCATTAATTTTTCCATGCATTGACAGAGTATGCATAAAATAGGGCCACATTAATTGGCTAGGCATTAGCACAACTGTTTCAACCTATGCACGGCACATACTCAGAGGCAATACCATGTCGTCCGGGAGGACTCCGGCTAGGAGGGGGGGGGAGGCATTCTAGAGGCACTCTCAAATGCGGAACCAATAACAGAAACATAAAAAAAGGGCATGATTTTCGACTATTTTAAGGGTTATTATTTGATTGTGAAATTTTCTGGAGTAACCCAAGTACATATGCCCTTATACAACATGAAGCTACAGGTATATGAGGCCAAACGCCAAATCAAGCCCTTAGGTGTGTGTATATAAGTAGAAATAGCCATTTTTCAAGCAAAATATTGGTAAAACGGAGAAATCCGGCCATAAAAATTGCATGTGAGTGTAAATAATGTGTTGCGGTGATGTTTGTGATTTATTATGATTTTTGGGGATTTTTTGGGTTTGATTTGCTATTTTCCTTCTAATTTTGCTAATTTTCGTTAGAAAAACTTTAAAAATACAAAAAGCAGGTGAAAAACAGTCGCAATGAAAAACAAAAAATATGGTGATGATCAGTGACTATAGGAAAACCTATGGTACAGTGGGGGTGCAATTATGAGTCTGGAGCGAAAAGCGTGTTTTGACCAGATTTTGACTCAAATGCCAAATTTCTGGTAA
This sequence comes from Adiantum capillus-veneris, assembly GCF_014529385.1. Lineage (NCBI taxonomy): Eukaryota > Viridiplantae > Streptophyta > Polypodiopsida > Polypodiales > Pteridaceae > Adiantum > Adiantum capillus-veneris. Next base: position 48,623,361 of record NC_140941.1, read on the forward strand.
ACAGAGCAAATGGAGTCCAAATCAAGAAATTTTTGAGCCTAAACCGCATCTCGCAAAAAGATAGGAGCACATGTCAAATTTCATGAAAAGTGGTTCGGGGACCTCCATTATAAGAAAATTTCACCCCATTTTTAGCTCATTCTCACTATTGACTTTGTGGAGACAGCTTCTGCCACCTAGAGCGGATCGACCTTCCAATAGTCTACGACGCGCACGACTACCCGAAGAGATCCATACATGAGAGGTAGGCTCACCACCTTGAGATTTTCGTGCATGTTTGTCATTATGTCGCGAAAGCTAGCGTAGGGGTCACACACAAAGCGGGTGGTAGAGACCTACAAGTAGAGAAGGCGGCGTAACGGCTAACCCGAAAGCAACAAGACTTTATCGACAGCTTACCCTAGTCTAGGAGACCACTCCTAGATAGCCAAAGGCAGTAGGAAACCATCGAAAAAAACCCTTATTCCTAGAAACCCGCAAGAGGCCTCCAAATGGGAAATCGGCGAAACGGCGACCAAATGCTACCAAAATTCATGGGTAGGAGCATCTCGACATGCTCGACAAGTCTATCTCACCCACATGACCAGAAAGTGACCCGAAGCGGCACTAAAACTTCAGAAACGGCATCAGACACACGAAGCGTCAAATTGCACTTGCGACCAAACCACAAGTCCGTTTTCCACCAAACTTCATGAGCGGCTTTCCTAGGCCATCAACAACCAATTCCTATGGTGGTAGACCACCACAAATAATCAAAGGTATGTAAACGCAACCACGGGTGCCTTTAGAGCGACAAATTGCCAATTGGAGCTCCGGTGAAGTCAAAGTCGACAAAAACCATACGGCAAGGATCCCGAAGGGATCAGGAAGCTATGGAGACCAACATCGAGAAATTTCATCGCCAAAAAGCACTTCAAAAGTCAAAAAACGGCTCGGAGTCTCTGAAGTCCACACAAGGAGTTATACTCTATCCATTTGACTTTTTTGTTGAAATTAGGCTCAAAAGGGACTTAGGGGGGCAAAGGGCAAGCACTGGGAGCACCAACAATGAAAAAATCATCAGGAGACATCCTACGCGTAGGATGTCTCAAGGGAACTTTTTGGCACAAACTCCATCATTTTTTATCATGCACATGCTTTGAATGACATTTACAAGCCATACACCAAGTTTCATCACATTTGGACCAAGTTTGACCTCATATGCATGAAAAAACACAAAGCTAGGGCATAGAGGCAATAATGGGCCATTCACCTACAAAATCTTGTCCAAATCCCATGAAACTTGCACAACACATTCACCAACACATTAGCAAACAATCTGTGGTCAGGTAGAAAAAATGATGAAATAGACATCATACGCGTAGGATGTCTAATTGACCTTTTTGACATGCAATGGATGTTTTATCATTCCATATCAAATCACCTCATCATCAGGAGCCCATATATCAAGTTTGAAGCCATTCTAATCACTTTTGACCCCCAACACCCTCAGGATACACTTTTTGAGCCCAAAAACACCTCACAGAGTCTTACAAGCATCAAATCCTGTCTAAATTCAAATCCAAGAACATGGCCATGTTCCATAGGCCAAGGACAACCCAAAGAAAAAGTTTCATTTCATTTTGATGAAAAAGACATCCTACGTGTAGGATGTCTCCAGCATAAATTTGGCCTTCTGTGCAAAGAATGGCATCATGGGAGCCAATACCATGGTGCAATGAGCCCATATACCAATTTTCAACCCATTTGGACATCAATTTCTACCTATGATGGACATTCTACCCAAATTGTGACCTAAAGCTTGAATCAGCCCAAAAGTCCACTTTTTGATATCCAAATCTAAATCCAAGCATATAGCCATGTTCCATGAGCCTTACACTACATGCATGTCAAGTATGAACCAATTCTGATGAAAAAGACATCCTACACGTAGGATGTCTAGATGGAAATTTTTGGCCAGATTTGCACTATGAGCACATGCACAGCTTCACAAGTTCCTTTAAAGCTTTATTTTCAATTTTCAAGTCATTTGGATAAGTAAAACTCAGTTTTGCAGCTAATATGGAAAAAAAGCTAACTTCGGACTACTTAGTGCAACAGGATCTATGGCAGTCTCGAAGACACCGACAAAGAAGAAAAGAATGACCATCAAGGATTATCTGGATGAAGTGGAACCCTTTGTCATTCCAGAAGGAACACTAAAGCCCACCAGCACCTGGATACAAGAGGATCTATTGGAGTCCAACGACCTAAAGATCTACCAGGGAGTGTTCAAAGACAATGAAGGCAATGTCATAGAGCTACCAATGCTGCCGAGAGAACTCAATGAGTTTGTACGAAGCAAAATGGCCGGATACTTAGAGAAAATTGACCTCCACAACTACTTCGAAGCAATACAGGTAGGGGTGGACATCAAAAGAGTCTGGGAGTTTGTAACAAGCATCAAAGAGGATGGAGTGGCCAAGGTAACAGATTTACAAGGCAGACTAGATACAGAGATAATAATCACTGAGCGGGTTGTAGCCCATGCACTAAACCTCTCCAATGAGGGAGACAATGTAACAAAAATAAGGGATGAAGTCAAGGTGTACAAAGAGAAAAAGGCAAATTACACCTTTGAAGACATTGCCAACCCAAAGGTGGCAATCATGAGCCAGTTATACAACCAGTACTTCCACATGTGCACGAAGAGGCCACAGAAGTACAGGATGCCGCCAGGTGCAATTGCCACAACGTTTACTTGGGCAATGACAAAAGGCACCACAAAGATAATCAACTATGCGGCATATATACATGACATCTTAGTAAAGATGGGCAACAAAAAGCCAACCTATATAGTGCTAGGAGAGCTGATCACCAAGGTGGTTTATGGGGCACTACATGCAAAAGGAAGGTGGCCTCACCCCCCATCTCAGAATTATTGGCTGAGAGTAAAACAAGACAAGGAAGATGAGCCGCAAAGGGCACCAAGGGTGGCTACGAGATTGAAGAGACGCCTAGAGCTAGTTGAAGAGGAGCAACCCGAGCAGAAGATAGGAAAGAAGGAGTTTTTTCAAGTGCCGGCCAAAGAAACAAGGTCTCAGAAAGTGATAAGACTCGAGAGGCTGATGGAGAGTTTTCGAGCAGAGAGAGCCCTCAAGGGTGATTTAAACGAACTCTGGAAGCCATCTCTCGAGTCTATGTCTGGATCCTCCAGAAGAGTGCAAAGGGACCGCTTTGAAGATTATATCAAAAATTTTGAGATTCTTGATGCTGCAACAGAAAATATCCCCCATGTCCCTTTCACAGAGAAGGAAGTAGAGAAGATAAGGCAGAAACTGCTAGATGAACAAGAAAGCCAAGAAAGAGAAAGAAAAACAAAAGCAGATAGGGACTTAAAGGGGAAACCTACAACTTTACCAGCGTGTCCTAAACCCATCCCACCGTTCACCATCTCCTAGCAGCCCTCCACAGGAAGACAAGGAGGCTGAGGACAAACAAGAGGAAAGGCAAGTAGAGGAGCAAGAGCAAACGCAGGAACCTGAGCCAAAAGAAGAGGCCAAGCCTGAATCTCAGAAAAAAGGATTAGATGAGTCCTATTATGCATTTTTGGACCTGCTAGCTGCAGGCTATACGAAGGAAGAAGCCGCCACAGTCGCATTCGACTTGGCGAGGACAGGGCCTAAAGAACAGATGCAAGGCATCAGGCTAGTTGAGCTAAAAGAAATTGCTACCGACACGATAGACCTGCACCCGCCCTCCAATGACTGGGACGTGGTGATGACAAAGCTAGCCGGATTGAGGGCACAATCCATGGCTTCAGAGAAAGAACTGACAACTCTCAAAACCACTGAAGAACAGATAAAAAAGGAAGTAGATTCTCTGCAGGCACAAAGCCAAAGGAAAAAGGAGAGAGAAGATGACCTGCAAGCCAGCTTGGCAACGGCTCTACAAAACTGCCAAGCAATGGAAGAAGTAAATCAGGAAGCATTAAAAGGAATACAAGCAGCTGAAGAAGAGAGTCAGCAGCTCAGCAAGTCATTGCGAGATGCCAAAAGAGAAAGAGATAATCTGACACTACAGCTGGTCGACGAATCAAAAGAAGTAGAGGCCATGAGGAATGCCAAGGAAAAAGCAGAGATAGAACAAGAAGCAAGCCTGGATTAAATCCTTGAGCTCAAGGACCATTTAAAAGTCAAAGATCAAACCATCCAGAGGCTACGAGTATCAACTGCTAGAGTCAGAGCTACGAGCTCGACTCAAATCATTTTTGAGAGTCAACTATATGAAGAGAAAATGCAGGAACTTCAGAAGGAGCTGACTCTCGAGAAAAAGCAGAGATTGATGATAGCTGAAGGTTGTATAGTCATGCAAACGAGAATGGAAGAGGGCCAAAAAGCCCTGCAAGAAGAAGTGGAAAGCATGAAGATAAATATCGAGGAGGCGAAAGAATAAACGCCAAACTTAATGACCTCCTCATGAATATGGGCGGACAAGCTGAAGCGGAAAATAAAACACTCCTCAGGAAAATTGAGGAGTTGAAAGGACAGCAAGGAGGAGAGGCAGAAAGCTCAGGGCCAGCCGCTAATGAGAGCATCAACCTCGAAAATGTGGTAGATCCTGTGGACACTCCTATGCAAGAGGAAATCATAGCAGGATCCTCTCAAGAGCCACAGGATCTAACACAAGAAGAGGAGGAAAATTTGCATAAGGCAATAGAGGAAGAGCTAAGAGAAACCACGAAGGAAGCCTTGGAATGGGAGCAAAGGGTCTTCAAATCTATGACAATTCAGAAGATCAACGCCAGCAATCTCAGGCGCGAGTGGCTTCAACCCTCTCTCCCATATCCATTGTTGAAATATGAGGCAACTACAATAAACAAGCGGATCAGAGAAGAGCCAACGGTACCTCTCTACAATGCAGACACCTCGAAGCCAGAAGGAGTTAAGCTTATAGTGGATTCTCAGCCAAAGTGGAGGAAGGCTTGGCTTACAAAGTACCCACAATACCTAATCCACCTGGTAGAGGCACCTAAAGATATCAGAGACAACCTCAGCTTCTCTCCTCTGCCAAGGGTTAGGACATGGAAGGCACAAGAAATTTTGCAAAGAAGCCAACCCACTTGGTTGAACTACACAAAGCTGTCGGGCGTGAAGTCAGGTGAGAGAATAAGTGTCCAATACATGATGAAAACCCTAACGGGAGCGCCATAAAGTTGTTCATTGGCTCACCTGACCTTACATGCATTATGATGAGGAAAATCTGCAGAACCATTTTAGCAGTGTTCGAAACCTTCAAGCCAGGCCAGGTGACCGACAGCATATTCTTCTTCCAGGATACATATAGATGCGCCTATGATCTCTCAGGTCAGCCTTCCAAGGAGGTGATACATGCGCTGTATCAAAGAATCATATTTCTACCATCCTATCACCTCCAAGCTTTTGAAGAAGCATTCTATACAGGGTTCTTCACCATGAATACAGACATCTTTGGGCCAACAATGCTGAACCTACATGCGAGGTAGGAATCACTGCTAAAGATGCGGGAAACGATAAGATGAAGCAGCCGATCAAGGCCATGTCGGGGATGACATGAGCAAGGAGGGGGGGAGTGTTAGAACCTAGACACACCCCACAGTAGTAAATACTCGGAGGACTATTATTTTTTGTAATTATTCATTCATTGAGGGAAACCTGATTTTTCACCTTGTAATTATTGGGACTTACAGAAGTTTCCAGATTGTATCCCAGTTTTGATAGTTAGATTGAGTAGATGGTTGATTTTGGAACTTTAGGGTTTGAGAAATTGTAAGGTATATATACCACTTTTTGACCTTAATGAAAAAAACCTTTTGTCATTTTAAAAAACAAGTTTGAAGTCTGTCAATGAGCGTACTCTGTACGAGAGAGAAAGTGTGAGCTTCATCTTCACGGTATGTGTGCTCCGGTGGTGGTCAGAATTGAGTGCGGAGAAGTGCTGCGTGTTGCCCCCGACGAGAGCTACGTGCCGATACCTACATTGCGCGCGTACGGTCCGGTCTTGCGAGCTCCTTCTACGAGCTTCATCGGGTGTTTGGGTGAGTATACGTTGTCCAATTTTGCATTGCAGCATATCCACGCATTCACATTGAGTAGAACTACACATTAGGCACTTTAGATTTCGAAAACGAAGACCTGCAGATTTTGGCCAGAACTCCTACGTGTTTTTGCACTGGGTGTTTTGGGTCTGGATTTTGGTTCATAGACCCTAGGGAGAGTGACCTATTGGTATTAGTAGGGTCTCCTTCAAGTTCTATGGTGTTTCGAGATTGTTTGATGGGTGTTCGGCTCTAGAAAGTGTTGTAGGAAGTTTCCTCTTATGCACTCTTGAAGGCTGTGACTTAGACAATTGGTAGAGACCTCTATAGAAATTAGTTAGGAGTCGGTCGAGTGTAGGTTGACACCTTATGCTTGCTTCCACGCACTCGCGGGTCGAGCTTCATCCTTAGATGACATTACATGTTAGGTGAGTTCTCGTTGTGCTGACGTCCGTCACGGCGTATCCGTCCAACACCTCAACTAAACACTAGGCCAGTACCATTAAACAAGGTTGGAGAGTATTGAGAGGGAGAATATGGAAACACCATGCTACTATTAGAATTCCAAGGAGTAGTTTCCAAAGCTATTCTTGACAGTGGAGCTGGAGTTGCTATCGCCACCAAGAAAATTTGGAAAAAAGGGAAAAATAGCTTTAAGAGCTACCAGAATGAAATTGCAATTGGAAAATGGGTTCATGGAGAAGCCTCTAGGCCTCTTAGAAAAAGTGATTGTCACTTCGTGCGGGATCGAGTATGAGCATACATTTGCAATAGTGGATTTCGACAAAAAGAACAATTATGAGATCATCTTGGGAAGACCATTCATGCGACAATTGAAGATGGTCCAAGATTGGGGTTACGACCACATATACCTCAGACATGGCGAGACAACAAGTAAAATACACATGAAAGACCATACTTACAAAGATGTGAACCAAACACCTGTGGAAGAGTTTGATTCAGCTACAGTAGCAGGATCAGAACTCCCAGCATGGTTAACGCAACCAAAAGAGCTTTGGATGTGCAGAGCTTCACATTGTGGAAGCTTAAGAAGGGAGGATTGCGTCTTAGAAAGAGCAATTGAGTACAAGGAGTATATTCCGGAACCTTTCCCTGAAGATGCCTTGGAACCTCTAGAATGGGAACACATACTAGCAACATTGGATGTTTGTACCATTACAGATAGTCTAACAACACAATTTTGCGATAAAGATGGATATGATGTGCTACCCTATTACATAGTAAGCATTATACCAAGAGAAGATGAGACGATAGAACCACCAAAACAAGAAGAGTTTTATAACTACTCTAAACACCTGGAAGTAAATGATGATGCAGATAATGAGTGTTCGGACACCTCAAGTGAGTGTGGAAGGGAACCCGAGAATATTAAGTTTTATGATTTTGCTAATCAGCACCCTAGACGCTAGGAACGCTATAGGAGGAAATGAGTAGGAAACAAAGTGAGAGAGAACCTGACGCCCATAATAAAAGGTAAAACTCATTATTTGATGCTTGTAAAAGCAGAGGATTGTGTAAAATATCAAATATCAGGAAGATTGTGAAAAGATCAAAAGGAAAAAAAGTGAGAGGAATTAAAACAGGAATGCAAAGCTAAAACAGAAACAAAATCACAAAAATGTCAAAAATAAAAAAAGAAAGAACAAAAGACCAAGAGTGGACCAAATTGGAGCGTAAACAGAAATACCAAGAACTGAAACGGTCTTTACGTAAGATATGGACTACTGAAGAAGATAGTGATGGTAAAGGGGAGTCTGAAAAGGGAAACATGAATGTACCATCACACTATCGAAAATTTACCATCCAGGACAGAAAAATCATCATGACACCACTAGTCAGAAAAAGAACCAACCAAGAATCTTACGATGGGCCAGAAAATGCAAAAAGGATAGACCTTGCAGAACCACGTGAAAAGCCTTAGCCGCGGTCTATATAGCCAACGATTTAGAGCCTGAAGAAGAAGAATGGCTAACACAACTTCTCAAGAAGTATAAAGATGTGTTTGCATGGTCATATAAAGACCTCAAAGGAGTTGATCCATCGATATGCCAACATACAATTCCTTTGAAATCAGATGCAAAACCTAGCAAACAACGTCCTTATACATATAATGACACATTTTCTAAACGAATCAAGGAAGAGATTGATAAACTGATGGAAAAGCTGAATTCATCTATTAAATCGAACTTACAGATTGGGTGTCACCCATTGTGGTAGTTCCCAAAAAGAATGGAAAATTGCGAGTGTGTGTAAACCTCAAAAAGGTAAATGCAGCCACCATAAGGGATAATTATCCCTTGCCAATCACAGAACATGTACTTGAGCGGGTGGTCGGGAAATGGGCTTATTCCTTTCTGGATGGATTTTCAGGATATAACCAACTAGCAATAGCAAGGGAGGATCAACACAAAACAGCGTTTGCCACATAATGGGAAATTTATGCGTATTGAGTTATGCCGTTTGGTTTAAATAATGCTCGAGCCACCTTCCAAAGGTTAATGACGCACGCGTTCAAAGAATACCTAAGAATATTCTTAGAAATTTACATGGATGATCTTTGTGTACACTCTCTTCTACGAGAGGAACATATTGACCATTTGCAAAAGGTCTTTGAAGAATGTAGGACATATCGAATCTGTCTTAACCTGGAAAAGTGTATCTTTATGGTTAAGCAAGGCCGCATCTTAGGACACATTGTCTCAAGAAATGGCATAACCACTGATCTAGACAAAGTCAAAGTCATTGTAGACCTACACAGGCCTACTAATGTTAAACAAGTGCAATCCTTCATGGGACACTGCGGATATTATCGAAGATTCATATACATGTATGCGGTTATCTCATAACCTCTATATCGTCTGCTAGTCAATTTCGATTGGACCGAGGAGTGTGAAACTTCATTCCAAAAGCTGAATGAAAACCTTATATTAGCACCTGTACTGAACGCACCAGATTGGGAAAAGATATTCCATGTTCACATTGATACTTCTGCATATGAAATCGGGAGTATTCTAGCTCAACCTGGAGACGAAACAATGGATTTTTCAGTATGTTATGCAAGCCGACAGTTAAACAGTGCGGAAAAGAACGAGAAGGGTTAGGAATGATTAATGCTGTTGATAGCCGTTTTTTGGCTCTTTGTAATGGCCACAGTGAGTTACCTCACCCTACCAAAATCAACCAAACACTGTGGCTATCCCTACCATTTCACTGTACATAGGCGTGCGTGAGTCACGGGACTTTTCCCATATCTTCTTTAAAAAAACCTCAATTAGCAAGTCATTGGGCTAGTTGAGCCAAAAAATAAAAATAAAAATAAAAAATATAAGTATATTATGGCCCATGCGTATGTAAATATTTCTTTGTGTATAAGGCCTAAATAAAAGTTTTTTTCATAATTATTTTGGTATTTATTTAAATATTTCTACCTAGGTGTGTGTTATTTATGCTTTGTACATTGCCTCACCATTACCACAATTTTTTCTTACCATTTTTCATACTCTTTATTCCATATAGAAATATTTTCATGTAAGCTTCTCTTATATTTGGTGTAACTCCACCCCAACAAAAATCCAGAAAAACTAGTTTTATTTATGTGTATATTTTTTCACTATTGTGATTTTTCCCTTCCTACATCTATTTTGTTTTTTTTCTAAAAAATTAGAACACCAAAAATATTTATCTTTTTATGGTAGCCTCATAATGAGAGAGATTTCTTTTGACCCCTTTATATTTTTTACACTTATATTATTTATATTTGACATGTACATATTTTTTAGACCCCTCAATATTTGATTTTCTTAGTTGTACTATTCACTTATATCATAATCTCAACAATATCTTCAATTATAGACCTACCAAATAAGGTCAAGGGTAGGTGGCATGCATACATGCACTATGGAGGGCTCACTTTTGGAGGTATTCAAAAGAATCATCCAAAGAAGGACCCCACAAGGACCTTGTGCAGGGGAAAAAAACGGTCGGTTTTGCTGAATTTTTAAAGTTCACTTGCTCTCCGAATTTGAAAAGGTGATACAAACAAAAGTTGTAGCTCGTGGGTTGAACTTTTGCCTCAAATTTTTTCATAATTTTTTTGAGCTACGAGCTGTGAGCTATGATTTTATTAGTGGACCCTAGTTTTCCCATGCTATGCAGCCACACTCTCTCTTCCACTTTATCATTTTCCTCTTTCACACACACTTCTCCACTCATCATCCCCACCTCTCTCACCACTCCTCTCTGCACCCTACTCATCTTCTCCTCAACCTTGAAGAATAAGAGAAACCATGGTGAACTCATATCTCCCACACACAATTCCATTCCAAAATTGACCACCTAGTCTCATTTTTCCTCCTCCAATTTACCCATATCTATCAAAAAAACCACAAAATTCAGCCTCTTCTCTTAAAAGACAGCATCATGGTGGTTGATTACTCAGCTTCAATTACCTTGTCTCTCAAGGAAGGTCAAGAGTGGAGAAAAAATGTACCGTCAAAGCTAGTGGACCGTCAACAAGCGTCAAAATTGGCCCTACTCAAGACACTTGGAGCATCAACCTTGTAAGAAATCCACCTTTTCTTACCTCTTAAGAGTTTTTCTTCCTTATTTGTATCCTACATGGATACTCCCATTGTAAATATCCAATTCCATTTGTAAATTAATACTAACTCTACTAACAGTAACCCACTATGAAAAGTCCTATCACCTCCATTTCTCTCCTCTCTCTTTCCCCACCAACTTCTTGATAATTCCAAGCAAAAGAAATTAGATAAATTGCTGAAAATATAACCCAACCATGGTTAGAGGAGCAACCCTAGCCTTCAAAATTGCTATAAAAGGAGGGTGTAGCTAGCACAAAAAAGGGGGAGCCATAAGCAAGAGCACTATGCTATAGCTTGAGAAGCCAAGCTCAACCTCTCTAGAAGGAGCTCTTGAGTGGAAGCTCATTGTCTTATGCATGTGCATGTGTTGTAATAGGGGATTAGCAAGGGAACTCTATGCCATTGTAAGAGAGAGAGTGATAATTCAATTGAGTGTAGGAAATCTATCATTTCTCCTACTAGTGTAAGCCCAACATTTGCTGAATCAAGGAGGGTGGATTTGGACTAAGCTTGGATACTTTGTCTCCCTTCCAACGTGAAGTAATGGACAACAATGATGCGTAAGTGTCTTGGTGTTTTTTGTTAGGTTCTTGATAGCTTGTCTCTGGTGTTTTCATCAATCTAGCCATAAATCCCACATACTGTAAGAGGGCGACAGGGTGGAGAGGACTCCCCTGGCCTTAAGACAGTGATTGGGGTGGCTTTTCTTGTGATGTGTTGTGGTGAAATTTACGCAAGATATGTTGAACAAATACTAATCTCACTTTGATTTGTCATGACAGATTCGTAAGAAGGTATTAATGCAACAAGCACCCCCTCCCCCTTTCTCTCTCTTTCTTAAATATATAGTTGTGTTTGCTTGATCATTGCCGATACGTTTCAAAGCAGCCCAAGCACTATCTCTCTCTCTCTCTCTCTCTCTCTCTCTCTCTCTCTCTCTCTCTCTATCGTGTTTTAGTGTGTAAGAGTGTTCCATTGGTGTTAAGGTTAGTGTAAATTCCTTGCTTGTTTGTGGGTTGCTCTAACGATTCTCCTCTTTTGCGTCCTAGTTCGCTCTTAAACTAGGTGGTGCCCCTTGTGTAGTTGGGATTTGGCTGTGGGTTTGCTGTTTTGGTTTGTGTTGTGTTGTGCCCCAGCCCCATTGAGCAGCACGGGAGCCTTGAAGGGTGTCTAGAGGCCACTCTTCTTGTTGCCCGCCCCAGACCGCCTCAAATTGGTGCCCCCACTGAGGAATGGCTTGTGTATGTTTTGTGAAGGCTCAACCTTTAGCATAATCAAGTAGCTTGCATGAATCACGAGAATTTGTATGATCCCTTCATTCCCATTGCAAGGCAAAAGGTTCACATAATTGTTAGTACTAAGTTGCAATTTCAGCGAGTAATTTGTAGAATTTTAGGTCCTCTTAGGTTAGCCGAGATAAACATTTCAGTAAATCCTTTTATTTTGCCTCTCATTAGGTACGAACTTAGTTTGGACGTCTATATTTTTGTTTTGTTTTAAGCATTAGGTCATGCATAGACCATGGATAATGGCCCAGGAATAGAGGTTTTCCCCTTCCATTTCACTCCACACATTAGAATAAACATTGCAATTAGTAGTAAAATCCATTTTCAACAACGTATGGTGTTCATGTTTGGTGCCCAAAGAGTAGGATAAATTCTTGCATCACCAAACCCTGTCATCCTACCTCTTATTGATTATCATAGGTTGTTTGATGTGAATATATTTATTTTGTTGTAGAATAGATTGCAAGCTAGAAAACATTATTGTGTAAATCTTTTTAAGAAAGAAAAACAAAAACGGGTGTCACTTTGAAATCAATTCAATGGAAAGCCAACGCCAAATGTCTGGGTATCCTCTTTTCTTTGGAGAGCCTGGAGAGGATGCAGAATTATTTTTAGCAAATTTCAAGATGTCTTGCCGTATCAAGAGGATAATAACTGATCAAGAACGTGTAGAAATGTTTGAGGTGGTCCTTAGGAAAGATGCTAGCACTTGGTTTGACTCTTTGCCTGAGGAAGTTAAGGGGAATTACATAGAAGTTTTGAATCGTTTCAAGAAATACTTCTTTGATCCCCAAAACACTCAAAAATTATGGCAAGACATTGTTTCTCATAAGCAAAAAGACTTAGATGACTACTACTTGTACAATCATGAATTTCTACGTCTTTGGGCTCTATGGATACGAAATGTTGCTAACCCTGGTGATGGTGCACCTGCTACCTTTGATGCAGCTGAAACTAGGGCTGCTGAGAAATATAGGAAACTCAAGTGCTTAAGGGGAGAGGTTCCAATAGAAGGTCTTAGACCCAAAGGTAAGTCACAAGCATCAACATCGATAGATCTTCCTGAGGTAACGGCGGAAGTAATTGAGAAGTTAAATGAATCTTTAAGCAGCCTGTCAATTCACCTTGCACAAGCTGTAGGTCCAAAGGGACAAGCAAAGAAGTCTGAAGAGCGAGATCCACGACCTAGGAGAGTCTTGCAATGTTGGAATTGCGGAGAGTCTGGACATGGGATGTATAATTGTCCTTGGCCCCGTGGAGAGCCAGGGAGACCTAACATGAATTACCCAGTGATGAATGCAGGAGAAGGAGCTGGTCAACAACCAAGGCTTCTACAAAGGCCAAATGGACCAAGACCACCTCCACAAGGGGTAGAAGGAGTTCCACCTTTGCCAGATCCAAATGTGCATGTGGTAGAGGTGACAAATTCAAATGAGGTTGACATGGAAGCCAATGGCATTAAGCGTGGCCGAGGAAAAGGTAAAGAGAAAGAGGGTGTCCCATCACAGAGTGACCATGGACAAGCAAGAAGGCAAAGGAGACCAAGGAAGCTAAGAGGACTCGACGTCGTATCAATCTCCAAGACTTCCCTCTTGGACATGGTATGGCTCCATACAACCTGTTGGAAGACATGCGAGGTAAGGGTCCTGATATCTCATGGCCTCAGTTTCTTGCATTATGCCCACAAGTTAGGAGGGATTTAACAAAGGCAGTTAGCACTAGGAGAAAGGTAAAAGAGAGTTTTCCTGTTGTAAAAATTGCACATGCTGAAATGAACGAGGATATTACACCTGTGCTAGATTGTTACATAAAAGGAAGATTGGTTAGGAAAGGTCTAGTGGATGGGGGTGCACAAATTTGCATCATGACAGAAGGGCTCATGCAAAGACTAGGCATGCACATCCATGAGACACCTGAAATCAAAGTGAAAATGGCAAACAATAGCAAGGCTAGGTGCGTAGGCATTTGTAAAAATGTTTTTGTGGAGGCCTTTGGCATTAAGAAGGCAGTGGATTTTTATGTTATGTCGACCAAGGGAAGTGGTTATCCATTTATCCTAGGAAGACCATGGCTAATGAAAATGCGAGCTTTGCAGGATTGGGAGAGTGGGAAATTAATTTGCAGGAATGAAAATCATAAGAAGGTTGTCTTTGACATGAAGGAGCAACGCCAAGAGGAGCTCCATGAAGAATCATCTCAAAGTGAGACGGAAGAAGGTTGGACCGATAGCACTTCAGAAGAATAAAGTAGCAGCAGCATTACTGAAGAGGAGTCTTCCATCGAAGTCATGGGGGTAAGGTTTAAGCCAAGCAACCAAGAGACCTCTTGTCGAGGTTTGGAAGAGGTAGGTTCCCAAGAGAACCAAAAGGTGGAAGATGAAGGAATGTTAGAAGGTATGTTGTCTACAACACTTACAAAGGATGAAAGAGAGGAGTTCAAATGTGTGCTAAGGAAGTTTCCTAGGCTTTTTGCTAAAGACTACACCGACGTGCGTGGGGTAGATGTTGTTCAACACAAGATTGAGTTAAAGCCTGAGGACACACCTAAAGCTCAGAAGCTACGAAGGCTAGGAGTCATCAAGGAGCAGGCTTTGCTCAAGGAGGTAAGAAAGCTTCTAGCAGCAGGTTTCATTTATCCAGTGGAGAATTCAGAGTGGGTCTCTCCCGTTGTTGTCACTCCTAAGAAAAACGGAAAGTGGAGGGTGTGTGTGGATTACCATCCACTCAATGAGGCAACAAAAAGAGATCACTTTCCCCTCCCATTTCAGGATGAGATACTAAATGAGGTAGCTGGTCATGAGAAGTACACCGTGTGTGATGGCTACTCAGGCTACTTTCAAATAGGTATCGCATTGGAAGATCAATTGAAAACAACCTTTATCACTCCTTGGGGTTGTTATGCTTTTAGAGTCATGCCATTTGGTCTGACAAATGCTCCCGCAACATTCCAACGTTTCATGAACATGGTGTTTCAAGCATTCTTTGGAAAGTCAATTAGGGTGTTCATTGATGATTTTTGCATTTATAGCTCAAAATCATTGCATCTACAAAGGGTAGAAGAAGGTTTAAAGAAGCTCTATGACATGGGAGGTCAACTCAACCCCGACAAGTGCCACATAGGTGAGGATGAAGTGATCTTGCTCGGTCACAAGGTTTCCTATAAAGGCATTGAGGTGGATCCTTCAAAGGCAAAGGCTCTTATTGAGCTCCCATCACCGAAGAGTCTTAAGGAGGTCATCTCTTTCATTCAGAAGGTGAAGTATATGTCACGCTTCATTCACTTAGCCTCGGAGTTGCTTCATCCTTTGCAAAAGTTGACACAACAAGTAGAATTTGCATGGTCTGATGAGCTTGAAGAGTATTTTTGTAACATTAAAGTCATTTTGTCAGAGCTACCAACACTCATGCCTCCTTGTTGGGAGTACACATTCTTTGTTAGCTCTAGTGTTGGAAGGGAAACAATTGGTGCTGTGTTGCTACAACAAGATCCCCTCAGTACAAGGATGCGACCCATCTACTTTGCTAGTAGGGTCATGAATGCTTTGGAGAGAGACTACACAGAAGCAGAACTCATGATGCTTTCTCTCATGTTTGCGGTGAGAAAGTTTAGATCCTACCTGCTACCAAAACCTTTTGTAATTCTCACTGCAGAAAATTTGTTCCCTTGGGTGTCATCTCAAATGAATCTTAGTACTAGGATCTCAAAGTGGATTATGGAGTTGCAAGAGTTCCAATACTCTTTCAAGGTAGAAGATAGTGTGCGTGCACAATTGGCAGGGATTCTCACTTATAGGGTACATGAGAAGGAAATTAAGGTGCCTCAAGTAAAGACCCTACCATTGCCACCACCAAAAAGTATTCCCAATGCTTTTACCTTGTTCTTTGATGGAGCTTTTCGTCGAGCCACAGGGAAAGCAGGGGGAGGGCTAGTATTGCTCAACCCAAGTGGAGAGGTGGTCATGAAAGAGAAGGTCAATCTACCAGGTTCAACTAGCAACAATGAAGCAGAATACGACACTCTACTTCATGGTTTGAAGATGTGCATTGGCCAAGGGATACAATGTCTCATGGTAAAGGGAGATGCACTTCTCGTTGTTAAACAGATTTTAGGCATTTGGGCATGCAAGAATGAAAGCTTACGGACAAAAGTTCATGCCATTCGTAGATTGTTTAATCAATTCGAAGAAGTGCAACTATATCATATTCCTAGAAAACAGAATGAAGATGCCGATTTACTTGCACAGCAAGTAGTTACATGTGTTGAGAAAGAAGTGCAGGTCATCATGGTGGCAGCAACTGTCAAGAAACCGAGATACCAGGGATTGGAGTCATTGACTCCCATTATTAGCTACATTTTGGAGGGTGAGTTTCCACAAGACTTCACGAAGGCTCAGAAGAGGAGACTCATGAAGAAGGCAAGCGCATATCTCTTCCTAGAAGGCTCCCTCTATCAAAGAGGGAGGGATCAAGTGTGCAGACGAGTACCAACTATCGAGGAAATTCCAGCCATTCTAAAAGGTTTGCATGAAGAGGCATGTGGTGGTCATTTTGCCCAAGAATTAACTGTGAAGAAGATTTTGCTGTTGGGGTATGTTTGGCCAAGTTTGCATGTGGATGTTCAACATTGGTGTAAAAGCTGTCACACTTGTCAGATAAATGGAAATAGAAGGTTGGTGCATGGCGTGAGGCAAATAGTGCTTGCAAATGGACCCTTTGAAAAGTGGGGCATTGATGCTATGGGTCCTCTGCCTAGGACAAAAAATGGTAAACTCTACATTCTAGTGGATGTAGACTATATGACTAGGTGGGTGGAAGCACAAAGTGTGGCAAAGGTAAATGAGAAGACAGTGAGCAAATTCGTCTACACTCACATTTGTTGTAGATTTGGCACACCTTTGGAGATTGTTTCTGATAATGGTCCAGGGTTTAGAAAGGGATTGCTCACAGAAGTCTGTGAAGAACTTCACATTCTACATCGTCACACTACACCCTACTATCCCCAATCAAATGGTTTGGTAGAAAAAGCTAATGGTTTCATTGCAGGCATCATTAGAAAGATGGTGAAAAACAAGACAAAGTTGTGGGATGACTTCTTGGATGGTGCCTTGTTGGCGTATCGAACCACATATAGGGAAGCCACAGAGTTCACACCATTTCACTTGGTCTATGGTCAAGAGGCTTTACAGCCAATTGAGCTAAACATTCCAACAATGCGACTTCATGGCAAATCAGCACAAGATGATCAAGAAGCATGGATGCATCGACTTCTTACCTTAGCTGAGCTTGAGTGGAAAAGAGAAGCAGCATACGAGTGCTATAAGAGGAAAGCCACACAGACAAAGGAGAAGCTTGACAAGAAACTGAAGGACAAAGGCATCAATGAAGGAGATCTTGTGCTAAGGTATGACAATCGACTCGATAATCGTTTTGATGCCAAATTTGAAACAAGATGGCAAGGGCCATACATAGTCAAGAAGGCTTTCAATTCAAGTTACTATCAGCTTATGGACTTGAATGGTAAAGAGCACTCCAGGAAAGTAAACGGGTATCGCTTGAAGCACTATTTGAGTCGCCTTCTACCAAAGGATCTACCAAAGATCTGTCAAAAGGCCACTATCTCATGTAAGTATTGTTACATGAAGCATGAGTGTAACTCTAGCCAAAATTCTGAGGGGCCAAACAATAAAAATCTCGTCAAGGACTCTGAAGCACTCTCTTTGGAAAAGATACTCTATGATGGTATATGAATATACCATCATCCAGGGGGAGGGCTAATGATAACCGTTTTTCGGCTCTTTGTAATGGCCACAGTGAGTTACCTCACCCTACCAAAATCACCCAAACACTGTGGCTATCCCTACCATTTCACTGTACATAGGCGTGCGTGAGTCACGGAACTTTTCCCATATCTTCTTAAAAAAACCCTCAATTAGCTAGTCATTGGGCTAGTTGAGCAAAAATAAAAATAAAAAAATAAAAAATATTAGTATATTATGGCCCATGCGTATGTAAATATTTCTTTGTATATAAGGCCTAAATAAAAGTTTTTTTCATAATTATTTTGGTATTTATTTAAATATTTCTACCTAGGTGTGTGTTATTTATGCTCTGTACATTGCCTCACCATTACCACAATTTTTTCTTACCATTTTTCATACTCTTTATTCCATATAGAAATATTTTCATGTAAGCTTCTCTTATATTTGGTGTAACTCCACCCCAACAAAAATCCAAAAAAACTAGTTTTATTTATGTGTATATTTTTTCACTATTGTGATTTTTCCCTTCCTACATCTATTTTGTTTTTTTTCTAAAAAATTAGAACACCAAAAATATTTATCTTTTTATGGTAGCCTCATAATGAGAGAGATTTCTTTTGACCCCTTTATATTTTTTCCACTTATATTATTTATATTTGACATGTACATATTTTTTAGACCCCTCAATATTTGATTTTCTTAGTTGTACTATTCACTTATATCATAATCTCAACAATATCTTCAGTTATAGACCTACCAAATAAGGTCAAGGGTAGGTGGCATGCATACATGCACTATGGAGGGCTCACTTTTGGAGGTATTCAAAAGAATCATCCAAAGAAGGACCCCACAAGGACCTTGTGCAGGGGAAAAAAATGGTCGGTTTTGCTGAATTTTTAAAGTTCACTTTCTCTCCGAATTTGAAAAGGTGATACAAACAAAAGTTGTAGCTCGTGGGTTGAACTTTTGCCTCAAATTTTTTCATAATTTTTTTGAGCTACGAGCTGTGAGCTATGATTTTATTAGTGGACCCCAGTTTTCCCATGCTATGCAGCCACACTCTCTCTTCCACTTTATCATTTTCCTCTTTCACACACACTTCTCCACTCATCATCCCCACCTCTCTCACCACTCCTCTCTGCACCCTACTCATCTTCTCCTCAACCTTGAAGAATAAGAGAAACCATGGTGAACTCATATCTCCCACACACAACTCCATTCCAAAATTGACCACCTAGTCTCATTTTTCCTCCTCCAATTTACCCATATCTATCAAAACAACCACAAAATTCAGCCTCTTCTCTTAAAAGACAGCATCATGGTGGTTGATTACTCAGCTTCAATTACCTCGTCTCTCAACGAAGGTCAAGAGTGGAGAAAAAATGTACCGTCAAAGCTAGTGGACCGTCAACAAGCGTCAAAATTGGCCCTACTCAAGACACTTGGAGCATCAACCTTGTAAGAAATCCACCTTTTCTTACCTTTTAAGAGTTTTTCTTCCTTATTTGTATCCTACATGGATACTCCCATTGTAAATATCCAATTCCATTTGTAAATTAATACTAACTCTACTAACACTAACCCACTATGAAAAGTCCTATCACCTCCATTTCTCTCCTCTCTCTTTCCCCACCAACTTCTTGATAATTCCAAGCAAAAGAAATTAGATAAATTGCTGAAAATATAACCCAACCATGGTTAGAGGAGCAACCCTAGCCTTCAAAATTGCTATAAAAGGAGGGTGTAGCTAGCACAAAAAAGGGGGAGCCATAAGCAAGATCACTATGCTATAGCTTGAGAAGCCAAGCTCAACCTCTCTAGAAGGAGCTCTTGAGTGGAAGCTCATTGTCTTATGCATGTGCATGTGTTGTAATAGGGAATTAGCAAGGGAACTCTATGCCATTGTAAGAGAGAGAGTGATAATTCAATTGAGAGTAGGAAATCTATCATTCTCCTACTAGTGTAAGCCCAACATTTGTTGAATCAAGGAGGGTGGATTTGGACTAAGCTTGGATACTTTGTCTCCCTTCCAACGTGAAGTAATGGACAACAATGATGCGTAAGTGTCTTGGTGTTTTTTGTTAAGTTCTTGATAGCTTGTCTCTGGTGTTGTCATCAATCTAGCCATAAATCCCACATACTGTAAGAGGGCGACAGGGTGGAGAGGACTCCCCTGGCCTTAAGACAGTGATTGGGGTGGCTTTTCTTGTGATGAGTTGTGGTGAAATTTACGCAAGCTATGTTGAACAAATACTAATCTCACTTTGATTTGTCATGACAGATTCGTAAGAAGGTATTAATGCAACAAGCACCCCCTCCCCCTTTCTCTCTCTTTCTTAAATATATAGTTGTGTTTGCTTGATCATTGCCGATACGTTTCAAAGCAGCCCGAGCACTATCTCTCTCTCTCTCTCTCTATCATGTTTTAGTGTGTAAGAGTGTTCCATTGGTGTTAGGGTTAGTGTAAATTCCTTGCTTGTTTGTGGGTTGCTCTAATGATTCTCCTCTTTTGCGTCCTAGTTCGCTCTTAAACTAGGTGGTGCCCCTTGTGTAGTTGGGTTTTGGCTGTGGGTTTGTTGTTTTGGTTTGTGTTGTGTTGTGCCCCAGCCCCATTGAGCAGCACGGGAGCCTTGAAGGGTGTCTAGAGGCCACTCTTCTTGTTGCCCGCCCCGGACCGCCTCACTGTAAAGAAATTTCGGCATTATTTGCTGGCAAACAAATTTGTGTTCTTTACAGATCATCAAGCTCTTTTGTATCTGGTAAATAAACCATGCAATACAGGGAGAATTGTACGCTGGTTTATTATATTACTAGAGTTTGACTTCACAGTGGTGGTCAAAAAGGTTAAAACCCATCTACAAGCGGATCATCTTTCAACGATACACAACGGGGAAGCTCCTGAAGGAGTAGATGATGTCATACCAGATGCTTATCTTTTCAATATTGAAATGATACCCAAATGGTCATAGGAAATTGTTAACATTGATCTTTCCTTTGGAAGTGGGTTTGATAATACGGAATGTAGATCCAAACAACAAACAATTCGACAAACAAAAAACTTCCAGTTGATAGTAGCATGACGGCTGTATCATCTATGCTCGGACCAAATCCTACGATTATGTATAAATCCGGAAGAATTCAAGTGCTACCTTGAAGGAGCACATGTCTAGGATTATGCCTTTCATTTTTCAACAGTGAAAACACACCAAAAACTGAAACAGTTAGGGGTTTATTGGCTAGCTATGTATGCGGACACACATTCTTATGTTACCAATTATATTATATGTAGTGCCAAACGACCAGTGGATCACGCGACATTGTTCTAGGTAAACATTGCACCTGCATGGAGTCATTATATCATTGATTTCTTAACCACCAGGACGTTCCTTGAGAACATCACAAGAGCACGGAAAAGGGCTATAGAGCTGGAAGCTCGTGACTTTCAGATAATTGGGAACCAACTCTATAAGAGAGGAAAGGACAATCAACTTAGAATCTGTGCAAGTGAAAGCGAATACCTGTTGATTTTAGAACATGCACATAGCGGAATAAGTGGAGGCTATTTTTCGGGCAATAAGATGGAAAAAATAGTCCTAACCGCAGGTATATGGTGGCCTACATTGCACATGGATGCTGAAGAGTTTGTAAAGCATTGTGACGCATGTCAACGCACCAAGGCGTCGATAAAAAGAGATGATATGCCACTACGGCCAATGATTGGAGCAAGAGCATTTGCAAAATGGGGCATTGATTTTGTGGGACCTATTTCACCCCCTGCATATCGCACCCATTCCCAATATATCATTGTGGCTACGGACTATCTCCCAAAATGGGTAAAATCCAAGGCAACGCAAAAAGCAGATGCACGGACCATTGCACAATTTTTGTATGAGAATGTTTTTGTACGGTACGGGCTACCTATAAATATCGTCAGTGACCGTGGGACACATTTTCTTCATGAAGTCATTGAACATCTGCTAGAGGAATTCATGGTCATACATAGGAAATGTGCTCCATACCATCCACAGGCCAATGGACAAGCCGAGGCCACAAATAAAACACGATGCATGGTTCTCACTAAAATAGTGTCATAGTCACGAACAAATTGGGATCAACAGCTACACTCAACACAAAACATCAATAGGAACAACACCGTACAACATGGTGTTTGGCCTAAATGCTATACTACCCATAGAGTTTTTAATTCCAAATCTACGAATAGCGAAACGCTTAGAATGGACAGGGCATGAGCTCTCTTCAAGAATAGATGATCTTGAAAACCTAGATGAACTCCGCTTGAGAGCTGTAGCTTCAATCTATGCGAAAAAGAGAAGACAAAAAGAGTTTTTTAACAAACATGTGCGCACTAAAGAGTTCAAAACAGGTGATTATGTACTTGTTTATACTTTTAAGCAACATGCCAAGAAACATAAAAAGCGAGGGATGGGCCCCTTTGTGATTAGTGATCTATCACAAACTGGAGCTGTCAAGCTTGCTACATTAGCACATGAAGAAATGCCAAACTAGATTAGCGGATGTCGTCTAAAGAAATATCATCTACCACTCACACAAGAGATGCTCCAACAAATTCATCAAGGAAAACAACGAATGAAGGAAAAACAGAGAGTACGAGAGGAAGCTCAAGCCAAAGCACAAGAACGCATAGAAAAAAGAATACTTCTGCGACGACAACAACAAAGTGGAACACCATTGCGAATCAATGCCATTCGACTGACGAAGTTGGATGAAGACACAGTGGAGCCAATAATTATAGTCAAAGTGGGCAGCAATCAAGTTAAATCGACGGCATTGCTTGATTCTGGAGCTCAAGCAAATTTGATCTCTTACGGATTATACCAACAACTCAAATCCACATGTCAACTTCATCCTACTCCTCAAGTGCTGGAAAGTAGTACATCACACCCGTTGAAAACATTGGGATGGACTATACTGCATGTTCAAATACATCAATATATTTACCCACACAAATTCTATGTGGTGGAGGATGAAAGCACAACACCCAATGATGTTGGGACAACCTTAGCAAAAAGAGTACAATGTGCAGATAGAATGGAATGCAAATGCAATCAAAATTCAGCATGCACAAGAACACCAGGTAAGAGCCTTTGCTTAGCAATACCGGAATAATCAGGTGCAAGCAATGCAATCACTGGAAAAAGAGCCAAAAACAAGAATGCCACCAAAGAACAACATGATACCCAAGACCAACAGAGTGGTAAAAGCCAACCATGCTAATTATAGACATATGAAGTCGCAGACCACAGTGCAAAGACTTCGATTACCAAAAAAACAGAAACAAGTATGGATACGGAAGGATATAAATGACATGGCAGAGAAACAACAATGCAACGAAAGAATTCAACCAAAGCAGATAGTTCAACCAAAAACCAAGGGCATAAAACAGATATGGATCCCAAAGAAAATGCTCAGCAATAACCCAAATGTCACTCGCATTTGGATACAAAAACAAAAGCAAAAGGAACTCCCTTCAGTACAAGCAACAACGGAAGGCAGACAACTGCATTTGAAAAACGGCAACCGACTTAGGTGGATGCCAATCAGCAACAAAACAGTGGCAACAAAGGAGGTAGCAAAACATCTACAAAAACTGGCAAAAAAAAAAAACCAATGGAAAGCAAAGGCAATACGGTCCACGGTCATTCTGACCAAGCCAATCCTCTCCATAGAAACAACTACGGCTATATCAACAGTTTCGGCAAAGCCATTGCCTTTTGCAAAAAAGACAATTAAACAGAGAGCAGTAGAGTTACAGCTGTTACTTGCAAAGAAAACAGGAAACCTCGATGGCGAATGCCAATAAGTATTTTTCTTATTCCCTTCCCTTGCACAACATTAATTTTCCATGCATTGACCGAGTATGCATAAATTAGGGCCACATTAATTGGCCAAGCATTAGCACAAATTTTTCAACCTATGCACGACACATACTCCGAGGCGCTACCTTGTCGTTCGGGAGGACTCCGTCTAGGAGGGGGGGAGGCATTCTCAAATGCGGAACCAATAGCAGAAAGAGCAAAAAAGGGAATGATTTTCGACTATTTTAAGGGTTGTTGTTTGATTGCGAAATTTTCTAGACTAGCCCAAGTACATATGCCCTTATACATCATGTATCTATAGGTATATGGGGCCAAACACCAAATCAAGCCACTAGGTGTGTGTAGATAAGTAGAAATAGCCATTTTTCGGGAAAAATATTGGTAAAACAAAGAAATCCGGCCATAAAAATTGCATGTGAGTGTATATAATGTTTTGCGGTGATTTTTGTGATTTATTATGATTTTTGGGGATTTTTTGGGTTTGATTTTCTATTTTCCTTTTAATTTTGCTAATTTTTGGCAAAAAAACTTCAAAAATACAAAAAGCAGGTGAAAAATGATCGTAATGAAAAACAAAAAATATGGGGATGATCAGTGACAATAGGAAAACCTATGGTAGAGTGGGGTGCAATTATGAGACTGGAGCAGAAAGCGTGTTTTGGCCAGGTTTTGACCGAAATGCCAAATTTCTGGTAAACAGAGCAAATGGAGTCCAAATCAAGAAATTTTTGAGCTTAAACCGCATCTCGCAAGAAGATAGGAGCACATGTCAAATTTCATGAAAAGTGGTTTGGAGACCTCTATTATAAGAAATTTTCACCTCATTTTTAGCTCATTTTCACCTATTGACTTTGTGAAGAGAGCTTCTGCCACCTAGAGCGTACGAACCTTCCAGCAGATTCTACGACGTGCATGACTACCCGTTGAGCTTCAGACATGAGAGGTAGGCTCACCACCTTGAGCTTTTCGCGCATGTTTGTCATTATGTCGCGAAAACTAGCGTTGGGTTCACACACAAAGCGGGCGGTAGAGACCTACAAGTAGAAAAGGCGACCTAATGGCTAACCTCAAAAGCAACAAGACTTCATCGGCACCTTACCCTAGCATAGGAGACCAGTCATGGATGTCCAAAGGCAGTAGAAAACCATCGGGAAAAACCCTAATTCCTAGTATCCCGCAAGAGGCCACCAAATGGGAAATCGGCGAAAAGGCGACCAAATGATTCATGGGTAGGAGCATCTCGACATGCTCAACAAGTCTATGTGACCCGCATGACCAAACAGTGACCCGAAGCGGCACTAAACTTCAGAAATGGCATCAGACACACAAAGCGTCAAATTTCTCTCGCGGCAAAACTGCATGCTCATTTGCCACCAAACTTCACGAGCGGCTTTCCTAGACCATCAACAACCAAGTCCTATGGTGGTAGACCACCACTTATCATCGAAGACATGTAAACGCAACCACGGGTGCTTCTAGAGAGACAAATTGCCAAATCAAACTCTGGTGAAGCCAAAGTCGACAAAAACCATACGACAAGGATCCCCAGGGGATCGGGAAGCTATGAAGACCAACATCAAGAAATTTCATCGCCAAAAAGCACTCCAAAAGTCAAAAAACGGCTCGGAGGCTCTGAAGTCCACAAGGGAGTTATTCTCTATCAATTTGACTTTTTTATTGAAATTAGGCTTAAAAAGAACTCAGGGGGACCAAGGGCAGGCACTAGGAGCACAATCCATCAGGAGACATCCTACGTGTAGGATGTCTCAAGGGCATTTCTGGGCACAGATCCCAATATTTTTCATCATACACATTTTCTGAATGACTTTTACATGCTATCCATCAAGTCCCATCACATTTGGACCAAAATTGACCTCATATGCATGAAAAAACGCAAAGTTAGGGCATAGAGGCAATAATGGGCCATAGACCTACCAAATATTATCCAAATCACATGAAACTTGCACAACACATCAACAACCAATCTGTGTGGTCAGAAGCAAAAATTGGTGAAGTAGACATCCTACGCGTAGGATGTCTATTTGACATTTTTGGCCTTCAGAGGATGGTTGCTCATTACAGATCCAATCACCTCATCATCAAGAGCTCATATATCAATTTTGAAGCCATTCTAATCATTTTTGACCCCCAACACCTTCAAGATACACTTTTGGAGCCCAAAAACACTACACAGGCTCTTACAAGCATCAATCCTTGTCCAAATCCAAATCAAAGAGCATATCTATGTTCCATAGGCCAAGGACTACCCATAGAACAAATCTCATGTCATTTTCATGAAAAAGACATCCTACGCATAGGATGTCTCCAGCATAATTTGGACCTTCAGTGCAAACAGTGACATCATGGGAGCCAATACCATGGTGCAATGAGCCCATATACCAATTTTTAACCCATTTGGACATCAATTGCTAACTATTATGGAATTTCTACCCAATTTGTGACATAAAGCCTGAATCAGCCCAAAAATCCACTTTTTGATATCCAAATCCATATCCAAGCACATAGCCATGCTCCATAAGCCATGCACTACCCGCATGTCAAGTATCAACCAATTCTGATGAAAAAGACATCCTATGCGTAGGATGTCTAAATGGAAATTTTTGGCCAGAACTGCACTGTGAGCACATGCACAGCTTCACAAGTTCCTTTTAAGCTTTATTTTCAATTTTCAAGTCATTTGGATAGTTAAAACTCAGTGCAACAGGATCTATGGCAGCCACGAAGTCACCGGCAAAGAAGAAAAGAATGACCATTAAGGACTACCTAGAAGAAGTGGAGCCCTTCGTCATACCAGAAGGAACACTAAATCCCATCAGCACATGGATCCAAGAAGATCTGTTAGAGTCCAATGACCTAAAGATCTACCAAGGAGTGTTCAAAGACACTGAAGGGAATGTGATCGAGCGACCAATGCTTCCGCGATAACTCAACGAGTTCGTAAGAAGCAAGATGGCTGGGTACTTGGAGAAGATTGATCTCCACAACTACTTTAAAGCAGTACCGGCAGGGGTTGACATAAAGAGAGTGTGGGAGTTTGTGACAACCATCAAAGAAGATGGAGTTACCAAAGTAACAGATCTACAAGGCAGGCCAGAAACAGAAATAACCATCACTGAGTAGGTTGTAGCAGATGCACTAGACCTCTCTAACAAGGGGGATAGTGTAACTAAAAGAAGGGATGAGGTCAAGGTGTACAATAAGAAGAAAGGAAACTACACCTTTGAAGATATTGCAAACCCAAGAGTGAAAATCATGAGTCAGTTGTACAACCAATACTTCCACATGTGTACGAAGAGGCCACAAAAGTACAGAATGCCGCCAGGTGCAATTGCCACGACATTCACTTGGGCAGTGACAAAAGGCACCCCAAAGATAATCAATTATGCAACGTATATACATGACAACCTAGTAAAGATGGGTAACAAGAAGCCAACATATATTGTGCCAGGAGAACTAATCACTAAGGTGATTTATGGGGCACTGCACGCAAAAGGAAGATGGCCTGACCTCCCGTCTCAGAACAACTGGCTGAGGCTAAAAGAAGACGAGCCACAAAGAGCACCAAGGGTTGCCACAAGACTGAAAAGACGGCTAGAGCCGGTCCTAGAAGAGCAGCCCGAGCAAGAGAAGGGGAAGAAAGATTTTTCTCAAGTGCCGGTGAAAGAAACAAAGTCACAAAAAGCGGCAAGATTAGAGAGGCTGATAGAGAGCTTCAGAGCAGAGAGAGCCCTTAAAGGTGATTTAAGTGAACTCTGGAAGCCTTCTCTAGAAGCTATGTCGGGATCATCCCGAAGAGTGCAAAGGCACAGATTCAAGGATTATATCAAGAATTTTGAGATTCTTGATGCCGCATCAGAGAATATACCGCATGTACCTTTCACATAGCAGGAAGTGGAGCAAATACGACAGAAACTGATAGATGAGCAAGAGAGCCAAGAAAGATAAAGAAAAACTAAAGCAGACAGAGATTTAAAGGGAAAGCCTACATCTCTACCGGCCAGCCCTAAACCCAACCCACCACCCTCACCACCTCCTCACAGCCCTCCACAAGAAGATAAAGAGGAGGAAGACAAACACAAAGGCCAGGAGGAGCCGGAGAGAGAACAAAGCCAGGAAAGGGAAGAGGTTAAACCCGAGAGTGAGAAGACAAAGCCAAACAAATAATACAACACATTTCTGGACCTGCTAGATGCAGGATACACAAAAGAATAAGCTTCCACAGTCGCATTCGACTTGGCAAATACCGGGCCTAAAGAACAAATGCAAGGCATCAGGCTAGTGGAACTAAAAGAAATTGCCACAGATACAGTGGATATGCACTCGCCCTCAAATGACTGGGATGTGGTGATGACGAAGCTAACCGGGTTGAGAGCGTAGTCCATGGATTTAAAAAGTGAGATGGCAGCTCTCAAGGCCACGTAAATAAAGATAAAGTTGGAAGTAGACTCTCTACAAGGACAAAGCCAAAGGCAGAAAGAGAGAGAAGCTGAGCTACAGGCCAGCCTAGCAAGGGCATTGCAAAGATGCCAGGCAATGGAGGAAGAAAATCAGGCAACAGCACAAAGAATGCAAGGAGTTGAAGAGGAATGTCAGCAACTCAGCAAATCACTGATAGATGCCGAGAGGGAAAGGAATAACCTGACCCTACAGCTGGGTGAGGAATCTAAAGAAGTGGAAGCCATGAGAAATGCCAAAGAAAAGGCGGAGATAGATCAAGAAGCCAGCCAAGATGAGGTACTTGAGCTCAAGGACTAGCTCAAAGTGAAAGATCAGACCATCCAGAGGCTGCAAGCATCCCCTGCTAGAGTCAGAGCTACTAGCTCGACTCACATCACTACGGAAAGTCAACTCTATGAAGAACAGATGCAAGAACTTCAGAAGGAGCTGACTCTAGAGAAAAAGCAAAGATTGATGATGGCACAAGAGTCTATTGTCATGCAAACAAGAATGGAAGAAGACCAAAAAGCCCTGCAAGAGGAAGTAGAAAGTATAAAAGGAAATTTCGAGGAGGCGGAGAGGATAAACGCCGAATTAAATGACCTCCTCATGAATATGGGCAAAGAAGCTGAATCAAAAAAAAAGAAACTACTAAAGCAGATAGAGGAGCTAAGAGGACAGCAAGCAGGAGAGCAAGAGGGCACAGGGCCAACAGCCAATGAGGGCATCGATTTAGAAAATGTGGCAGATCCGGTGGACACGCCTATGCAAGAGGAAATCCTAGAAGGATCCTCTCAAGAGCCACAAAATCTAACACGGAAGGAGGAAGAGAAGCTAAGGAAGGCAATAGAGGTGGAAATCAGAGAGACAACAAAGGAAGCCTTGGAGTGGGAGTAGAGGGTTTTCAAGTCTATGACCATTCAAAAGATTGACGCCACCAATCTCAGGCGCGAATGTCTTCGACCCTCTCTCGCATATCCATTGATGAAATATGAAGCAACCACCACCATCAATATGCGGATAAGAGAAGAGCTGACCGTACCACTCTACAATGCAGATACCTCCCAGCCAGAAGGGGTCAGGCTAATTGTTGACTCTCACCCAAAACAGAGGAAGGCTTGGCTCACAAAGTACCCACAATACCTAATCCACTTGGTAGAGGCACCGAGAAACATCATAGACAACCTCAGCTTTTGTCCTCTACCAAGGATCAGGACAGTATTTGAGACATTCAAGCCAGGCCAGGTGACAGACAGTATCTTCTTCTTCCAAGATACTTACAGATGCACTTATGATCTATCTGGTCAGCCTTCCAAGGAGGTGATACATGCGCTGTATCAAAGGATAATGTTTCTACCATCCTATCACCTCCAGGCCTTTGAAGAAGCGTTCTACACAGGCTTCTTCACAATAAACACTGATCAAGATGCGTGAAACCATACGATGAAGAAGCAGATCAGCCGGCCATGTCGGGAACGACATGAGCAAGGAGGGGGGGGGGTGTTAGAAGCTGGACACACCCCACGGAGACTAACTACTCGGAGGATTATCATTTTTTGTAATTATTCATTTATTGAGGAAACCTGATTTTTCACCTTGTAAATATTGAGACTTACAGAAGTTTCCAGATTGTATCCCAGTTTTGATAGATAGATGGAGTAGTTGGTTGATTTTGGAACTTTAGGGTTTGAGAATTTTAAGGTATAACACCATATTAGTGAATTTGGGAATTTCCTAATTTCCACTTTCAAAATCAACTTAAGATTTGATCACATGGCCAAATCTTAGCCAAAGTTTTGAGAGCATGGCTTGAAAGTGCTTTTCAAGTACTACTTTTTGGAAGGAGTTGGACTTTAAAAATATTTAGGGATTTGTCCATATGGTCAAATCTTTAAGACATTAGTGATTCCCAAATTGGCTCTAAAGTCTCAAACTCTCTAATATGGTGTTGTATATATACCACTTTTTTATCTTAATGAAAAAACCTTTTGTCATTTTTAAAACAAGTTTTTGAAGTCTGAGTAAGCGTACTGTGTACGAGAGAGAGTGTGAGCTTCATCTTGACGCTATGTGTGTACCGGTGGTCGGAATCAAGCGCGGAGAAGTGCAGCGTGTTGCCCTCAACGAGAGCTACGTGCCGATACCTACATTGTGTGCGTACGGTCCGAATTTGCGAGCTCCTTCCACGAGCTTCATCTGGTGATTGGGTAAGCATACGTTGTCTGATTTTGCATTGCAGCATATCCACGCATTCACATTGAGTAGAGATACACATTAGGCACTTTAGATTTTAGAAACGAAGACCATTAAATTTCGTCCAGACATCCTACGTGTTTTTGCACTGGGTGTTTTGGGTTGGGATTTTGGTTCATAGATCTTAGGGAGAGCAACCTATTGGTGTTAGTAGGGTCTCCTTCAAGTTCTATGGTGTTTTGAGATTGTTTGATGAGTGTTCGGCTCTAGAAAGCGTTGTAGGAAGTTTCCTCTTATGCATTCTTGAAGGCTGTGACTTAGACAATTGATAGAGACCTCTGTAGGAATTAGTTAGGAGTCGGTCGAGTGTAGGTTGACACCTTATGCTTGCTTCCACGCGCTCGTGGGTCGAGCTTCGTCCTTAGCTGACATTACATGTTAGGTGAGTTCTCGCTGTGCTGACGTCCGTCGCGGCGTATCCGTCCAACAGGTTGATGTGAAGCTTCGTGGTCCAAACAAAGAAGTTGGAGACGACGCACCCTCTCTTTGACTGTGAAACCTCGTAGTTTTGACATTGCATCTTCTTTAGATTGATGATTCTTTTTTGGATGCCACTAAAATTTCTTTGATGTGGATTGTGAATACTATGAGTTATTTGGTTGGTGAGTTGGTTTTGGTCTCCATTTCCAAATGACTTTTGTTGGTTGTATATGGTTTGATTGTATTGGCTTTGTTGTCTTAAAAAAAGCTCTAGATTTTTTTGTTTGGGTTCTGTTTGGGTTTGTTGGGGTTGGGTGGATTGAATTTCAGTATAATGCCTTTGTGTATCCATATTTTCTTCAAATGGGCTTGCATAATGGATTTTCTTACCCATATTTTCTTGATTGTCTTTGTAGAGTTTGGTATAGGTTCAAATGTTGGTAGAATAGGTTCCCATAGGTGATCTAACTATACGAATGGTGTGGCAAAAGATGTGTCATCTAACATGAATTGTAAGGTATCATTCTGCCAATTTAGTGTGGATTTATATGTGCGCATCCACGGAACTCCTAGGATCATTGCCTCATTAAGGTTTGTATCCATGACTACATGAAATTGATAAGTATAAGCATTTCTATCAACTGTTATTGATAAATTGATGTCACCCATGCTGTTCATTGTTCCTTGGTTGGCCGCCTTGAACCCAACAGTATTTTGCGTTAGAGATTCTCTTGTCATTTTTAGAAATGTTGAGTAGTTGACGACATTTTCTCGTACCCCTATGTACACTAATGCGCGTTCAATGAAACCATCATGAAATTGAAGAAAAATGCGTAGATCTGTGCCACCTACCATTTAGGCTCCATTTGAATTGATGCTACTGGAGAGGACTTTTCTCTATTGCCAATTTTCCTTATGGTTTGCTTGTTCCTTTTGCTTTAATATTCTGATTCTGGCTTCTTCTTTAGCATGTTCCTGAATAGCATGGGCTCGATTTTTCCGTTGTTCAGCTGCATAAATTGTTTGTAGCTCTTCTTGTGTCAATGAAAGAAGATATATTTTAAACCTGCACCAACCTATCCAATTAGGCATCTCCTCACT
Organism: Adiantum capillus-veneris; assembly: GCF_014529385.1. Taxonomy (NCBI): domain Eukaryota; kingdom Viridiplantae; phylum Streptophyta; class Polypodiopsida; order Polypodiales; family Pteridaceae; genus Adiantum; species Adiantum capillus-veneris. Next base: position 48,655,172 of record NC_140941.1, read on the forward strand.
TGCCAATGATGTAAGCTTGATGGTGCCAGTTTGCAATATGTCATGTATTACAAAAGGCCCCATCCCTTGCTTTTTGAGTTTTTTTGGAGTGTTACTTTAGGGCATATACCAAAACGTAATCCCCAGTTTGGAACTCCTTGCTTGTTAGATGTTGGTCATGAAAAGCCTTCATTTCTCATTTTTGAACATATATTCCTGCTACTGCCCTTAACACTAGAATGGTAACCTAAAAGGACATAAAAGTGTCCTTTCAGGGTTTTGGGAAAAATTTCCAAAACCATAGTAGATCCACTCATTTTGAAAAATCCTTTCATAAGCTTATAGTTCAATAACTACTACATATGGAAAAAATGAGAAACTTGTAATTTTTCTCATCCCTTGGTCACTACAAGCCTCCAAAGTTGATGGACCAGTGCATTTTGCCCAAAACAGCAATTTCTTACGGTTGATTGCATATAAATAAGACTGGGGACTTTTTAAGGACATGAGATAAAATGCCGTGTTAACTTCAATGTGTTGGTGACCAAAACATATGGTTGATTTTACCTCACTAATTTGTTTTTGGTATTAAAAAAAAGGTACAAAAAAGTTGCATTTTTGCCATTCTGCGGACCTATCATCAAAGTTTCTATAGTCACGCTCAATACAGATACTATATACATGTTTTTTTAGTTTCCTTTGGGCCTTTGGATTCAAAAGGAGCCATGGAGCATGTCAAAAGGATAATGGATCTCTTACAATTGGAACCTTGGGGGCGATGATAAAGTGCTAAATACAACAAACATGAAAAAATTGGGTTTAGCATTATGACCTCTAGAAACCCATAAAAACTACTCAATATCTAGCCAAGTTTGTAGTCTATAATTAGATATAGTTACTAACTAAAAAATACACACAATTGGCCTAAGAAACTAGCAATATTGAGAAAGTTATACTTGCTACTCTAAAATGTATCGTATTCTTTAGCAATAATCAAAAAACTCAACCATCATCATATACTATGCTATATAGCATATTAGGTCCCCCAAAACTCAAGGAAGATTAGATTTATGTTATACATTACACATACACAATCAAAATTGAATTTGGATATCAAGAAAGCCACCAAAAAAATCATAAAAGTGCTAATTTTGGCCAAAAAACAGGATTATGCAATTCTTATAAATTGGTCATAACTTTCAATTTTAACACTTAGCTCTCCCTACAAGCATCAAAACATGTTCAGAACTATGAAGGCCTAACCTCTAGCCATCTAAACCTCACAAACATGAAGTTTAGAGTGGTATAGTTGCCAACATTTGAAAAAAGGCCAAAAACAGGACCCGTTTTTTCACACAGTTTCGGTTCAAAAATGTTGTGCAAGAGTAAGGTTAATGGTGGTGAGATCGATACTAAAAAAAAATGCTAAGTTTTTTTTTAGCTCATAAGGCAACTTTGTGGATATATAGCACCTAGAAATTCATTTTCATACTCTTCAAATAATTCAAGGAAAATGGTCACTTAACAGAACACAAAAGTGTCCAAGGACATAAAAGTGTCCTGTTACCATTCTAGTGTTAATCTAGTTTCATCTAATTGTTCCAAGAGTCTAGCCTTTCAAAATAGTTAGTGTCCTGTGTACCCTAACTGTGTTGTGACTCGAAGCATGGGAATCAAGAATTCCATGGGTAGAATCGCATTAATACCGAACACAAGGTTAAATGGAGAGGTTATGATGGAATTAGTAAATGCTACCATGTAAGCCCATAACACTGAGTCTAGCTTTAGGTCCCAATTAGTTCTTCAGTCACTCACTATTTTGGTTAGCACCATGCATAAGATTTTGTTGGTACTCTGCTTGTCCGTCAGCTTGGGGGTGGTAGGGTGCTCATTTGTGATGAACCACAATGAATTCGTCAAGTAAGCTTTCAATGACGGTGTTTACAAAGTGTGTTCCTCGATTGTTCACAATCCCAATGGGTAGACTGTATCTGGCAAATATGTTTTCAAACATGAACTATGCCATAGTCTGTGCATCATTTTTCTGTGCTGCTTTTTCTTGGACCCATTCGGTCTAATAATATATTGCTACTAAGATATATTGTGCATGTGTACGGTATGATGTGGACTATAAAATCTATGCGCCATTTAGCAACAGGTCAAACTCCTATCATCGGTTGTAATGGAATTTTATCTCTTTGCAGAGGTGCTTTTATTCATTGGCATTCATCACACCGTTTTACATGTCTCTGCGTCTCTGGACAGTGTTGGCTACCATATTCGTGCATGAAGTATCAGCTTTGCACTTTTGTCAGCAAAAAAACGTCCACCTGGCTGGCTTGAGTGTGCTTGTTCTAGGATGGAGAAATATTCGCTTTCAGCAGCACACAATCTTAAATTGATTGTCCTTTCTTCACAGGTACAGTTGGTTTGAAATCAGCACATGGTGATTTTCTTCCTCCTTTATAGCTCTCATTTGTGCCAAACTTGCATTTAATTCTTAGTACATTTGGTCTGAGATTAAATGGTTTGGGGCAAGATATCTACTCTCAATGTCTATCAAACTTGCGAGTATTGATCTTGATTCAAGCTTGTCTCCAGTAATCGCAAGCAAAATCTATACTCTACATCACTAAAACACCAAACTTGACAATCTACTTTGAATCCTTCTCATGCTAATTACTACACCTGGCACACTCTTGTGTTTGGTGCATCTATACAATTGAGGACTTCTCCCCATACCAATATGGAAAGCTTATGCAATTAACTCTACTCAAAGGCAATTACTTTTGTATAAAGATGTACGAGCACTCTTTCCAAGCATAAACAAGATTAACATTAACCATGAATCTAGACTTAGGTCTTGACATCAGAGGACAGATTATTAGCCTGTTGTAAATTCTAGCCTATCTATTTGAACACTGGTATTTCTCTCAACGACCTTGGATAACTTTTTATTGCAGCTTACAAGAGAATCGAATAGACATTAAGACACTCTCCATGCTGCTAGCTCTCTTTACCCAATTTAGGTAACAAATTTAACCACCCAAGTCATTACATTTGTTTCTCGATAGAAATTCATGGTTTACATATTCTATGCTCTCAAACATCCTCCTAACTATTCAAGTAATGTTGTACAAGTTGTGTTAGGAGCTTGACCTCTGTTTTCCGACAGGCTTGCCCCACTCATGCTTGTTAGCAAAAAATTGATAGAAGGGCTTGCATATGGATCGTGGTGCTTTTAGTTAAAGAAGAAATTTTGTTGTCAAAAATCATCATCTTAATAAATCAACGTAACAATCAAGACCTCATATGCAACCCTGTAGCTCAAATGAAACAAATGAAAAGAGGAAACATCAGATCACTAACATGGTTCCCATAGGACTCGTAAACATGATAACATAATGGTTACCCATCATATAAGAACTTTGGATATAAAAGTCATAACTAATGAATCTAACTGCAACTACTCTTAGTATTTGATTTTCTAGTACCATGTTTTCTCCTATTGCCTTACTACCAACAAGAAGGTGAACAAGGCTAATTCAAGCTCTAATTGTAGGTGTTACGAAGGCACTCTCCATCACACAAAGAAGCTTTTGACTAGTATCCATAGCAACAACCTACAATCAACACAATAGAAGGGAAAAAACTATCATCATGAAGCATACTTAAAGATAAAAATAGAAGCAATGATGATATCCAATTGTGAAACCTACTATCCATTGGCTTATATATATGTTGGTACATATTCCACACTTTAGTGTAACCCTATCTCGTTATTTTTGTCAGCTAGCCATTAGTTAATGCATTAAGAAATAAAGGCCCCTCCTTTGCTTGACATCCAATCAATCAACCACAAAGGAATCTTCTCTGGGTAAATATTGAGAAAGTCAATAGCATCATGACATTACTCTTGTATATTGTATTAGTAGATCTCACATAGTTAATAACATTTTTGAACATGGTTGATGTAATTGAAATGGCCTGTGAACTTTGAGAATAGAGGAATTAGGAGAATTAAAGAGAACATTTTTGTGAGACTACTTTGAGAACAAAGAGGGTGAACTTAATTGATGGTACCAACATAATCATAGCACTTAAGTAACTTGGCATGAAAAATACTTTTGCAAGAGAGAGAGTTTAGAGAACTTGACAACAATTGAGGACTAGATTTATGTGGAGCTGGTCCCCCCCTCCAATAGGCTTTGGTATTATAGATTCTCCCATCAAGAAAGACTTGGTACAATACAATCTTTGTGTTCCTTGTGACCTAGGTGATGCAATGAAGATGGAAATCTCTATGCACCACGAGTATAACATACTTTGTAAAAAGCATTAACTATCCCAAGCCTGAGTCCCAAGGCCTCAAACACCTTCAAAGGTGTAGAGAGCTAGCGGGGAATGAGGGTAGGGAAGAAGAAGAAGAAGCATTCATAGGAGAAAGAAATAGTTCCTCACTTATCATCACTCTTCTTGCTAGTATACATAATAGCATAGTAATGAATATGGAGACGATGGAAAGCTTAAGCATTGAAGCATGGTTCTTGGTTGGATTTGCATTCCATATCCAAGAGTGTTTGTGTAGGCTCTCGACTTCTCTACTAGCTTGGAGAAGGAGATGGAGCTCTTGCACTTTGAACTTCACACAATGAGAGTGTGTGTGTTGGGGGGGGGTAGGGGGGGGGAGAGTATACCCCCCAGTCTATCCCCTTGCTTGCTTTTGCCAACCCCCTCTTCTAGCACTATCTTGCATATGATTGGACCTCCTCAATCTTTGCCAATCACATGCTTAGTGCATATCAAGCAACAAGGGTAGTCTTGGGACAAGTGTCCCCCTTTCCCCTTTGAGAGATAGGACTTGATAAATGCATAAAAAATTAATTAAATTAACTAAGTTATCATTGGACCCCTTGGGAGGCTAACCAATAGGCTTTAGGCACACTATGAGTGAAACATGAAGAGGAGGTTGACAAGTGTCTCTGCTACTTTCTTTGTACCAAGGATGCCTTCTGTGAGTGTGTATGTGTTCTCTCTCTAGCCCCAACAATGCAGGCTCGCCCCTCCTTGTGTAGGGATATGCATTGACGTTTGAGTACCTTACCCCCTCAAAGCACCTTAGTCATGGAGCACCTTAGCACCTTTTTGATTAAGCACCTCAAGCACCTTAGTTAGCAAGCATGAACTACACCTCAAGCTTGGGCTGTGTTCCACCCTTAAGCATGGTCCTAGATTACCGAAGTTCAAAGGAATTTTAACACTAACCTTTAGAGGTCTTTAATGAAGCTAACCCTACGGTCTTTAATCTCCATTATCTAGCCTTGCTCTTTGACAAACCATCTCTCACTTGGACTCCTTTACCATTGGCCCCGTGTTGAGATAGATCTGTAAGCACATGTCTATATTCTAGCCCTTTTTCTCATTTATTCTCTCACATTAAATGATCCATTTAATATGAGAAAATCATTTGCGATGGTTAGATATTAGATTTTATGACATTACCTCTCCCTTGAAATCATAGTCGTCCTCGAATATGAGGTAGAAGAGATATAGCCTTAGTCATTAGTCAGTGTTTCTTGGCGGGTAGAGGATCCCTTTTTACCCTACAACATCATTCCAAGATGGATGACTAATCCACTTGGAGACATAGATGTCTCAAGCATGTGTGCTCTTTATTCCATTTCATTCTCCCAAGTAGACTGAAAAATTTTACTTGGTGTTTGAGAGACGTCGTCATCATAAACATGATTCTAAACATGCATACTACTTAAATTTGTGCATAATAAAAAGAGAAGTAGTATTATAAGACAAAGCATTAGTCATTTAAAAGAAACATGTACCCTTGCTTACTGTAATGTAGCATTGTAAGCATTGACAAGGTTCATACTATCCTTAAGTTGTATTACTTGCATCCATCTAGCACCTTCAAAAGGATAATTTTTTAATTTTAAAAGATATCGTCGGATAATCTTACCATGTCGTAGTACCTTTCCTTTATGCCAAAGAATAGCTTCGGGTTGTAGCATCTCTTCTCGGTCTTCAATTTTGGGAGGATCTTCAATAATTGGTTCACTTGGTGGCTCTCCTTTGTAGGGCTAAGGTAAGCTCACATGAAAGCATTGTGTATGAGCCAATGGTTGGGTAGCTTGAGTTGATAAGCCACCTCATTGATTGGCTTCAAGATTTGAAAATGACCATAGTATACTTTTGCTAGTTTAGCATAGTACTTTTGATGGCCCATTGGGCTTTTTCCCGTTGTTTGCCTCAATCGAGCATTGGGAAACTTAATTAAGACCCAATCATTTTCTTTGAATGTTAAGGAACTTATGTGCTTGTTCAAATCAGATTTTTGCCTTTGTTGAGAGGTTGATATAGCCTCCTTAATCTTTTAAAAAGATTCTTGTAGGTCACGGCTATACTCATCGATAGCGAAGATCTTCCCATGTACTTTAAGTAGCAAGAGACTTTTAGGTCTTCCCTCAATGATTTCAAAAGGTGCTTTTCCCCAAGAAGTATGGATAGTATTATTGTACACATACTCTACAAGAGGTAAGTATTTTTTCCATTGTGAGTGTTGATCTACTTCTGTAACATAGGTCTTTAGTAGATCAAGAATCATAAGACTGGCTATCTCACTTTGGCCATCCGTTTGTGGGTGATAGGCCGAAGAGAAATTTAATCTTGTACCTAGATTTTCAAAGAGACCTTTCCAAGAATTATTGGTCAGTCTAGGATATCTATCTAACACAATGGATGTTGGCAATCCATGGTGTTTGAAATTTTGGGATATGAAGAGAGTTTCCATTTGGTGTGCATTAATAGTCTTTTTGACAGGAATAAAGTGTGATTGCTTGCTAAACCTATCAACTTATGTCCATATTCCTGTATTCCTATGGATAGACTTGGGTAATCCAAAGATAAAGTCAATGGATATACTCTCCCATGGTGAATTAGGGACTAGCAGTGGCTATAATAATCCAAATTGCTTCCCTCTATCATAATATTTTGTCATACCACACATTTTGAAGCATAGGGCCTTCTTACTAAGTATGAGTTCATGACTCGGTATGTCCAAAAGACAGCATAAGTTAAGGTAAAGAATATAATATATCCTTGCACTTTAACATCGCCTTCTTGGATCTTTTGCTTCACCCAAAGTTGTGGGTTGGTCATAAACCTATCAAGCACTTTTGTTTGATGTTCACGCTGAGCTTCAACAAATAACTTCCATGCTACGTAAGTGTTAGGTACAAGGTAATCTCTGGTCCCCTTTAAAACTCGAACCACTTCAATTTCACCAATGGAAACTGAATCCAACCGCATAATTGAACAAGAATCTTTGTGCAAAATCACTTCGGAGTTCATCTAGAAAATTAAGAAGATCCATCTAAAACAAGACAATGAGAGAGAGAGAAACTTAGTACACATGAGGACCAAAACTCAATCTACGCTTCTCTTACTCATTAAAATTTGATTTTTTTATAACCGATCCTTAAGATTTTGGATCTCTCAAAGCCATTTGAGGTCCAATGTGATGCTTGTGATGATTGCCTTGGAGAATCCTTCCTTCAAGAAGGGCATGCCATAGCATACGAGAGCTGAAGGCTCAATATGGATGAACGGATCTTGGGAATTTATGAGAAAGAGCTTTTAACTGTTCTACATGCCCTAGACACATGGGCGGCACTATCTATTGGGGAATCCATTTATTTTACGAGTAGACCACCAAAGTCTCAAATACTTCATGACACAAACCAAGATTTTTGACACACAAATGAGGTGGGCAAATTTCGCAATTTTATTTTCATATTTCTCATGTTTCTAGTAAACACAATCAAGTGGCTGATACACTTTCACAAAGGACAAAAGTTAATGTGGTGTCTATAGCTACTCACAATGATCTATCTTCTATGATAGATGAGTATGCCATTGACCTCGGCTTTAAAGACGTAATGTCAGCCCTTGCTTTGTCTAAGAAAGAGGAGCCATTTACCTTGAATCCTTGGTTATCTTCTCCATGGCAATAGGCTATGTGTTACCCACTCCCTTTGGAAGAAAGTCAGGTATGAATCCCATGCTCATCCCTATGCGGGGGATAGAGGCATTCAACCTACTCTCCGAGGAGTAGAGACGCATTTCTATTGGTCTACCATGAAAGTGGGCATACATTCTATTATGTACCCTAGGATTGGTTTAATAGAGTCTATGGACCTATTCTCAAATACAACCCTCACAGTGTCACCGTTACCTTTGATGTCTACGAGAAACCAAGGTGCATTGGTGACTTTGCCCAAGCAAAACCAATGGTAGTCAACTCGAGTAGATATTTCTTCATAAATGATGTAAATAAATGACATGCTCATGTAAATTGTTTTAATGGATTATCACCCAAGGATGTATCCCAGGGGGAAGGATGGTACGAAAAGAAAGATGCGACTTTTAGTGCACAAGTTGAACTGCTAAACTTTGACACCAGAGATGTGAACAAATATAGAGGTAGAACCTCAATTGTAGGAACCAATAATTGGTTCATAGGACCCTTTCATATTTATGTATCTCCCTAGAAACACTATGTTATTTTTTGGTCTTCTGCGGTTATAAAAAAATGATTTTGATAAACACATACTGTTTTGAGGATATAATTTTTGAATTTGAATCTTGGTTTTATCATTATAACTAACTCGAGTGATGGGGTGTGTGTGTAGATGACTGACATCTTAGCTCGAGAGAAATGGGTGGATATACTCTCGCGCCTTATGGTGGAGGAGAATTTCCAAACTAGAGTGGAAGTACAAAGACTTGTCACTACCACGCATAATGGGGAAGAGAAGAAAAGATTGATGTCTACGTATTTCATTGTACCAAATACCTTCCGAGCTTGGTATCATTATGATGCAGAGAACCGTGGGTTTAGACCCCCTGAGCATAAACCCTCACTTGTTGGGAGTATCGAATGGACACAATTTAAGATGGGAATGGAGTTCGTTGTCACTAATCAGATATTATACATAAATGCTTATGAACTTTCCCTAAGACCGACAAAGGAAACATGCATGGCCAAAAACATACTTTCTTTAGGAATGGCTATGGGATGCTTTAACATTGTTATGTTTAATGTATGGGGCTAGAAATGAAAAGACAACGACCGACATTTCTTTAACCTTGTACCTTGGAAGTTATTCTTTGACTTATTTGGGAAGTCACTAATCTACAATCCTCGCAATGTAAAAATTTTATACAATGCCTACCACAAACCTCAATGCCTTGAAGATTGTGCAAACATACACAGCTTAGTGGGATGGGACACACCGGATGTGTTTCCAAAATATTTTTCTTTCTTCGATGACTACTTTGGGTACAGGAAGGCGATTGTCCATACTACCAAAATGAGGGTACCTAGAACAAACAAATCTCTTACTCCAAAATGCTATGACTCACACGCCAACGAGGAGATGTTCCAGCCAAAGATCATAAAGGATTATTGGAATCAACCATCAGACATACTCAAGGAATGGGACAACTATGCTCCATTAGTGGAAGGATGTCACAATGGATATTACCGACTGCATTATGTTAGAGCCATTAGGATTTATTAATAGCTTTTGAGACACTTGTAAACTCTTTGTGATCTAAAAATTTGATAATTTATTCATTATTATTTCTCCTATTTTCTTCTCATCTTATCTTTAAACGTCTATTCTATTTGATTTTAGGGGTTCAAGCGGAATATAATATTTTACTAAGTGTGAACTTGGTTGATATGGTGCAGTAAGCTACCATGGCTCCTAGAGTAAATGTGGCTGCTACTAATGCAAATGCACCTATTGTTCCTCAACACACCATCATCAATAGAGACATTGATTCTATGCTTCGTAAGTCTCAACCTGGGAATTTTAGCGGGGAAGGGAAAGATGTAGGCATAGTTCTTGAAGATTGGATTGAGTGCATGGATGACTACTTTGATATAGCCCATTTGTGGTAGTAAACAAAGCTATCATCACTAAGTTCAAACTAGAGAAGAAAACCAAGCATTGATGGAGAGACCATTACCCAAAAAACAATGTTGATCCTAATGCTATAGCTTGGGATTACCATAAAACCCAGCTTAAGAAGAACTAGCATAACAAAGTCTATCATTCAGACTGTAGGAATGAGTTTCTTGATTGTACTCAAGGAACCAGAGACCTGGAATCATACTATCAACATTTCTTAACCCTTGATTCAAGTATGCTCTAGTAGGGATGACTCAAGAGGTCAAAGTAGCTCGATTCGTGTCAGCGTTACATAATCCCATGAAGACTAGACCCCAAAGTATTTGTCTTACCAATTTTGCAGATGTCCTTGATGCAGGCAAACCCATCGAAATAGAATTTTCTACTACCGGAAAGAGGAAACCAAAACTTGTTCCTATTCGTGAAATCAAAAAACCGCGTACCAAAAAGGAACAAAGATTTGGGAATCCACAACAAAGAAGAAAGAACTTATTACGTATGAAATCCATACAGGATCATTTGTGATACACTTGTCTTGATCCTAGTCATCAATCTAGGGATTGTCCATTTAACAATTCAAGCTTCACAAGATTGGTAGACAATTATGAACATAGAAACTTCAATCCGAATTGGAACTTTGGAAATTTTAGACCCAGCCTGCCAACAATTTAGAGGAACTTCAATCAGCAAAACCTGATTCAAAACCAAAGAACCTCAAAACCAAGGGAATTTTAGACTAGGAAATTCACCTTTTTTTGGAATGGACCTCTTGTTAACAATAGAAACAATGAGAATGTTAACCATGAATCTCGTCTAGGAAGAGAGGGAAATCAAAGACCTCAAATTGACAGAGATATAGGAGCTATAGGTGAAGGAAATCAGGCAAAAACATAAGTTCATGCTGCAATTGAACATTAGGGAGTGAATCATACAATTTTAAGTTCTTCAAATCCCAACGAAGTATGAAGGTAACCATTGTACCTTATTGATCGATTCAGAGAGTACACATTCTTTCATATCTTTTGAGTGCATCATAAACCTCATTTTTCTTGAGCACCCTGATACAAACCTTATAGTAGAATTAGCTATGGGTAGGAAAGTTAGATCTTCTTCTTGAGTGGGTAGCTTGATTTTTGTTTTGGATGGTCATTATACTTCTAAAAACTTTGGAGTCTTACCCATAGGAATCTACAATGGAATTATAGGAATGGATTGGCTTAAAGCTAATGATGCTCATATACATTGTAAGGACTCTTCATTGACTTTTGGAAATGATCAAAACTCTAGAGTTACAATTACTGGGAAATTTTTGGAAAATTGGGGAAGCCTAAGCTCAGAAGAACGAGAGGATTTACACAGTAAAGCTTAACCCTACTTGGAGAAGAAGATAGATTCACCTGAACCCGAATGGATAACCAAATTTGATGATGTATTTCTTGAATAAATTTCATAGTTATCACCCAAGCATGATGTTGATCATGCAATAGAGATTATTCCAGGAGCTCAAACAGTTTCTCGTAGACCTTACAAAATGTCAGTACCTGAATCTTTGGAACTCAACTCCTTGAACAAGGCTTCATTCAACCCAACATTTCTCCATGGAGTAATCATGCTCTCTTTAATTGGAAGAAGGATGGTACTCTACGTCTTTGTATTGATTATCGTGGATTGAACCAGGTAACAATAAAGAATAAGTATGCAATACCAATGATTGATGAGTTGCTTGACCGATTACATGGAGCTTCTATCTTCACAAAGATTGATCTTAAGTCAGGGTATTACCAAATCCAAATCAAGGAGGAGGACATACCCAAGACTCGATTTAATACTCATTTTGAACATTATGAATTCACAATTATGCCTTTTGGACTTACTAATGCTCTTGCAACTTTTAATCGTCTCATGATCGATGTGTTTCAAGAACATCTTGATGATTTTTTCTTATCTTCTTTGATGATATCCTGGTTTACTCAAGAGACAGAGAAGAACATGAACAACATGTACAGTGAGTACTTGAACTTCTTCACCAAAATCAACTTTATGCCAAACGTAGAAAATGCACCTTCTTCACTGACAAGATGGAATATTTAGGATTTATTGTATCTAAGGATGGTGTTTATACTAATTCAATTAATATCGAATCTGTTATAGTTATACTAAAATCAGTATAAGAAGTATGTGGCTTTCTTGGTTTGACATGATAGTATCGTACATTTATTGAGGGTTATGCTAAGGTTGTAACTCCATTGACTAATACGCTTAAGAAGGCTAAAGTGTCTACTTGGAATGAACATGCTCAAGCTAGTTTTTCTCCCATACTATAACTTCTAGACTTCTCAAAGACATTCATTGTGCTCATTGATGCAAGTGGACAAGCAATTGGTGGTGTTCTATCTCAAGAAGGAAAACCTGTAGCCTTTGAGTCTCATAAGTTACATATACATGAGTTAAATTATCCTACACATGACTTGGAACTATTGGCCATTGTGCATGCTCGTAAAGTATGGGGACATTATCTTCTTGGAAGGAGATTTGAACTACATACTGACCGTAAAAGCCTGAAGTGGATCTACACCCAACTTGACCTTAATATACGACAACTAAAATGGACGGAGTTGTTATGCGAATATGATTTTGGAATTGAATATAAACCTGGGAAGGAAAATCTTGTGTCCGATTCCTTGAGCAAGAAGAGTATTGTAGCGGCAGTCACAACCTCTACTACTTTGTAATTGAACTTATTCAAGAAGGTATGACTAATGACCCGTATTACATAAAAATCCAGTACTTGATGAACCTAAATAATTGCACAGAGAAGCAAGAAAGGAAAATCAAAGGATTTCACATTGAAGGAGATGACCCTTACTTCGGTAACCTTCTTTGTGTTCCAAATTAAGGTGGAATCAAAATTCAAATATTATAGAAAGCTCATGATATACCTATAGTAGGACATCCTGGATACATTAGAACTTACTCTACTATAAGAAAGAGTTTCTTTTGGCCAGTATTAAAGCGTGATGTGTTGAATTAAGCTATAAGATGTTTAACATGTCAACGTATTAAAGCTGAACCAATTCAATATCCCGGTAAGCTTCAACCTATTGATGCTCCACAAATGAAATGGGAATGAATATCCATGGATTTTATTACAATGCTTCCTACATCTTTGGGATATGACTCTATTTTTGTGGTTGTTGATATGATTACAAAAATGACCCATTTGTTTCCAGTCAAGACAACATCTACGGCTAAGGATATAGCTCAAGTCTACAATGCTTCCTACATCTTTGGGATATGACTCTATTTTTGTGGTTGTTGATATGATTACAAAAATGACCCATTTGTTTCCAGTCAAGACAACATCTACGGCTAAGGATATAGCTCAAGTCTTCATGAAAGGTGTTTTCATGTATCACGATTTACCTTGACAAATAATTTTTGATCGTGATACAAAGTTCACCTCTAATTTTTGGAAAGCCTTATTCTTAGCTACAAGAACCCAGTTAGACTTTAGTACTGCTTATCATCCTCAAACTGATGGGCAGACAGAAAGAACCAATCAAATTGTTGAAGACATGTTAAGAGCTTATTGTGTGCATGAACGGAGTCAATAGACTAGATATTTGTATTTAGTTGAATTTGTGTATAATTCATCACTCCAACGCTCAATTGGAATGTCTCCTTTTTAAGCATTGTACGGACAAGAGTGTCTTACTCCACTCAAATGGATAGACCCTCTCATACAAGTTCAAGCATCCAAAGAGATGTTGGATGAAATGCAACTACAAACCAATCTTAAACGACAGGATATTGAAACTACTCAAGATAGACAGAAGGCTTATGCTGACCCAAGACGCGATCTGTCAAACTTTTTGAAGAGGGTGATATGGTATTTTTTAGGGTGAAACCCAAACGTAGTTCTTTATCAATGGGTAAGTGTAAGAAGCTAAGTGCTAGATATTGTGGATCTTTTGTAAGCACAGAGCGGATTTATGATCAAGCTTACAAAATCTTGTTACCACCACACATAAAGGTACATGATGTTTTTCACGTCAGCTTACTCAAGAAGTATGTAACTAATCTGCAACATATTCTTGATGATTCTCTATTTATCTACCTCTACCGAGATGAAACTTTTGAAGTATATCCCAAGTCATACTTCAGAGCAGAACCAAGCCTCTAGGTAATCGGACCATTATTGAAGACCTTGTTAAATGGTCAACGTAACCTCAAGAAGATGCCACTTGGAAACGTGATGATGTAATGAGACTAAATTATCCATATTTCATGTCGAGGTGAGGACACCTCGAATTTTTCAAGTATGGGAGGATCCAATTTTTGGGTCTCTTCCAAAAAAGGGAAAAATAGCTTTTCATATCTATTTTGCCAAATTTTGACTTAAGATGCTTGATTGACAGTGTTAGAAGGTTCTAAAAAGCAAGGTCGTTTCCATGTTCTAGTAGGTTAGACGGACATTTGGTTCAATTTCGGAAAAATCCGTTATTTTTAGCTTTTTCATGCTTTTTATTGTTTTTATGCTTTTATGTGCTTTTTTGCAAAAAGCAAGGTCGGGTCCTTGATCTACGTGTTCCAAGGAAGCTATGGATCAATTTTGTAAAAATTTGCTTTTTTAGTGCTTTTCACACTATTTTTAGCTTTTCATGATTTTTAATGAAAAGTGAGTCCACTTACTTATTTTAGTAGACGAGGAAAACCCATGGTTCAATTTTTGAAAATTTTTCTTTTTACGCTATTTTTAGCTTTTTGTGCTTTTTGACGTTTTTGAAAAGCACTGTGCTTTTTATGATCATCTAGACATAAAATATTAATTTTAGTCTCCGTCGGATTTAAAAATGATCACCTAGAGCAAAAACGGGACCAAAGGGATTTTTATGAATTTTTTTTAATAAAAATCGGTACTATAAATACACCAGGGTAGTACGAGAAAGTCATAATTATGTCGGGACATTACGGTGTAGCATAGTCTAGCTACAGTTTCGATTAGTTGGCCAAGTACTACTCAATTGGCCAATTTTGCTATAAAAATTGAATGGTAAGTGGGAGAGTTGACCACCAAAAGCAAAGGCTTGTTTTTAGCAAAGTCCCTAAAATCTTGCAGCTATCCTGGCTCAAAAACTAGCGCTAGTTTTCTGATTGGGGCTCACTCCAGCCAGCTGCAAATCCTATAAATTTACCTGCAAGCCTCAATTTTCTGTGTCGTCTATTGCGTCTACTACCGCAAGGCTATACGTATCTATTATACGGAGTGGTGAAAACTCTTCATCACCATATCGATAAGCTCTTCTCTAGAGAAGAAGAAGAAGAAGAAGAAGGATACTCTCTCTCTACTTTGCTTATTATCTTCTCTCTCGTTTCACGGTGTACGTGCTCTCTGGAAGCTTTCGTGGTGGATACCTCTACGTAGCTCTCATTACCGCTCTCTTGTGGCAAATCAAGAAGCTTTTTGACAGGCCCTAATTGATTCTAAATCACTATAGGAAGCTATAAACTCCATAGCCATCATCTCTCTCTCTCTATGTTTTTTTTTGAGTAGTCACCCTCTCGACGACTTTTTTTGCATACAAGTGCATGTATGGATTAACCAAGTACATACGAAGTTTCTCCATGATTACTTCATCATGTTTAACATTCTGATTTATGCACATGATACGTTTATGATCACGTGCGTGCATAAAAAGCGCTTTTCATTTCACGTCACAGAGGTGGTAGGAACATTGTTTTGGTCATAAATCACAAATCGTTATGAATCAGCCGGAACCCTTTATACCAGAGATAAAACACATCATTTAGAACATTTTCACTCTTAGGTCTCATATGAAAAATATGTAGGAGCTAAGAGATATGGTCACAAAACAGCTTGGTGTCCACTACAACCATTTCTTTTTTACTCCAGGCTCCTTGGAGTGCCACAATATAGATTCACCGAATGGGAAAACCCACTTAACCAATTGAAAAGCTTGATGAAACTTGATTATAAATGAATTTAGGTCTCCATTATCACTTCAAGAATGCGAGTTATTAATCATTCTATAACCGGTTTTACCTACACGTATAGGGGTCCTACCAAGGAGGGGTACCATATGACGTCGTGAGTTAACCGAGATGTTTCTATATGTTTTATGATTTTTTTTGGTGAGTTGATTTCATCTATTAGATGGCCATAAAATTATGTGAGAGTATATGGTTAAACATCCCGAACCGCATAGACAGATATGATTAAAGTGGCTTACTTTTGGGATTACCGTTTGTTGTGTAAGTACTATATGGGTGAAGTGATGTGATAGAGTGATAGTCTATATTATGGAGCTAATCTTGATGCATTGGTATGAGGTCAAATAATTTCATTTTCATGTTCTGCATATTCACGAAAATGAAAAAAAAAAATTGCATGTATGTGAAGTTATGATTTATGGTTGACCTAAAGGTCGGAGCTCTTTTGCATCATGTTTATGGTGCTAGAATGTTATCATATGATATATGGGAACTATGGATTGATGTGGATACCTCATATGCATGGTTGTGATTGCTTTCCACCTTTCTAGGTCAAAACTAGCTCTATGTGCTAGGAAGGTGAAGTGCAGATGTGATGCATCAGCTTTGCATGGTTGTATGTTGTCAAAATTGGATTTTTATATCATGATTAGTTGCTGGTTGGACTCTTTTTATGCATGGAAAAATTATGTCTTAAGGGTCATATGTGTGTGGACTCCGATTGACTACATGGGATGTGTCAAATACCAAGTGTGTGAGCTGGTTCGGTGTGATTATGATTCATGGTTAAGGGACGAGATTCCCTTATGGTTTATGGTTGATATTCTATGGTGAAAGCCGATGTGGCTCATGGTTTTTTTTCTGGATATGATTACGCTGCCGAAATGCTGTCAAAATTTTTGCAGCTATGTTATGTTCTAAAGTGAGTATGCAGGATTGGTCGTGCCTCACCCAAGTTGGGTGGAGTGCTCGCCCGTTTTATGTGATTGTATTATGGTTTATGGTTTTGGGATTGGATCATGAAGTGTTCTAGGGGTGAAAGCATGACTGGGTGGACACCAAAGCTGTGTTCGGGACATCACTATTTGGCAAATTAATAGCTGTAATATGTTTGAAAAAGATAGAAGAACCCAAGGCGTGTGATATATCATTGGATATCTTTTGAAGAGGAGAATCTAAAAAGTTGTTTGGCACCAAATTTAGAATTAATTTACAAAAATTTTACCGCGCACCATGTCTAATAGTGCAACTATTCAAAACTAGTAATCAACTCATAAAAGTGTACCACCCAGTCATGCCTTCACCCCTAGATGGTTTATGGTAGACGTGTAAGGGTAGAGATCCTGTACAATCTAGCTGCTTGAAAAGGATTGTTTCTGCATATGGGAAGTGCTATTGTGATTGGACTCATGTTCTATGGTAGCGTCGCTAAAAGACTAGGATCACCTACATCGCTTAGCCTAAGACTAAAGGGTTGTTTACCTGGGGATTTACTAGATCATGGATGTTGCCTATGTCTTATTCTTTTTGTTAGGCTCATCTGCACGGTTAGTGCGTCGGGGGTTGAATGACCTACACGGCTAACACATCGAGGATTTTGCCTTGGATTTTCCTAAACACCCAGTGTTGGGCATCGAAGAGGCGTGGTGCCTAAACTGATATGGTTGGTGTCTATACCCTACCACCTACTGGTACTTGGGATCCTTTTGGAGCTAGGGTTCATGGAGAGAGGCGAAGCGGCCTGAGCCTATGTCTGGCTCAGGTTAGAGGTGTTCTGGCTCGCTCTCAACAAAGTGAAATCCTCTTTGTCCGTAGTAGAGTAGAAGTGGATGGGTGGATTAGTTGATCCCTACACAGGGTCCGGTGCTCTGCTAGTTATTTTGTCATAACCGTTTCATGATGTTATGGTATACCCAGATTTTGTCATTGCATTAATACATGGTTGCCTGTTCCATTTAGAAGGGGCATTTGAAAATTCTATGTTGTCATTCTCTCACGTCTTTGTGCACTCTATTTCACCCTCCACTATACTCTCTCTCTCTCTCTCTCTCTCTCTCTCTCTCTCTCTCTCTCTCTCTCTCTCTCTCTCTCTCTCTCTCTCTCTCTCTCTCTCTCTCTCTCTCTCTCTCTCTTTCTGCAATGCGGTGTACACATATATTCACCCTTCACAATGTTACATTTTTCTTGAGTACCCTTTCATTCAAAACACCCATTGAGGTGTAGAACTAGTCACTAGGTACCCCTAGATGTAGTGTGGCTCATGGCCTAAACTTCATGCTTGGTCAGGCGCTAAGAACTCCTCCCCTATGCAAATGCTTCCTCAACTCTGATGTATATTGAAACTGTATAAAAGTGTAAATTTCATACTTTGTGCATAGACCCCCGAGGAGGGGTATCTCTCAGGTGAGGGTCTAACATTTCTCGATTGATTATGGTTCATGTTGAGCTTTCTCATAGCTTAATAATGGTTAAGCCAAAGGAAAGCTCTGAGAGGCTGCATTATTAAGACTATAGTTACCAACAGTGTACCTTGAACTAACTCCTTCTCAACCAAGATAATAGATCCCTATCCCACTTACCCTATTGCAATAAACATGCCCAACCTTTCATGGACAACTTAAGGACCTCTCTTCTTAAGCAAGAAAAGAGAAACCAATAGCTCTGCTCCCAATGTAATGGAAATGGCCAATGAACTTTGAGAATAGCGGAATTAGGAGGATTAAAGAGAACATTTTTGTGAGACTACTTTCATAACATAGAGGGTAAACTTAATTGATGGTAGCAACATAATCATAGTACTTAATTAACTTGTCATGAATAATACTTTTACAAGAGAAAAAGGTTAGATAACTTGACAACAATTGAGGATTGGATCTATGTGGAGCTGGTCCCCCCTCCAATAGGCTTTTGTATTATAGATTCTCCCATCAAGAGAGATTTGGTGCAATACAATCTTTGTGTTCCTTTTGACCTAGGTGATGCAACAAAGATGGAAAGATTCATGCATCATGAATATAACATAGACTTTGTGAAAAGCATTAACTATCCCTAACCTCAGTCCCAAGGCCTCAAACGCCTTTAAAGGTGGAGAGACCTAGCACGGAATGAGTGTAGGGAAGAGTAAGAATAAATATTTATAGGAGAAATAAATAGATCCTCACCTATCATCACTCTTCTTGCTAGCATACATAATATCATAGTAATGAAGATGGAGAAGATGGCAAGCTTAAGCATTGAAGCATGGCTCTTGGTTGATTTGCATTCCATAGCCAATAGTATTGGTGTAGGCTCTCAACTTCCCTACTAGCTTGGAGAAGGAGATGGAGCTCTTGCACTTTACACTTCACACAATGAGTGTGTGTGTGTGTGTGTGTGGGGGGGGGGGGGGGGGGGGGGGGGGGGAGAGTATTCTCCCCAAGCTAGTCCCCTCCTTGATTTTGTCGACCCCCTCTTCTAGCACTATATTGCATATGATTGGACCTCCTCAAGTTTGGATAATCACTGGCTTAGTGCATATCAAGAAACAAGGGTAGTCTTGGGACAAGTGTCTCCCTTTCCTCTTTGATAGAGAGGACTTGATAAATACATAGACAATTAATGAAATTAACTAAATTATCATTGGACCCATTGGGAGGCTAACCAATAGGCTTTAGGTACACTATTAGTCCAACATGAAGGGGAGGTTGTAATGGAAATGGCCTGTGAACTTGAGAGTAGCGGAATCAAGAGATTTAGAAAGAACATTTATGCGAGACTACTTTGAGATCATAGAGGGCAAGCTTAATTGACGGTAGCAACATAATCATAGTACTTAATTAACTTGGCATGAAAAATACTTTTTCAAGAGAGAGAGTTTAGAGAACTTGACAATAGTTGAGGACCGGATTTATGTGAAGTCGGTTCCCCCTCCAATAGACTTTTGTATTATAGGTTCTCCCATCAAGAGAGACTTGGTACAATACAATCTTTGTGTTCCTTGTGACCTAGGTGATTCATGGAGATGGAAAGATTCATGCATCACAAGCATAACATAAAATTTGTCAAAAGCATTTACTATCATGAGCCTCAGTCCCAAGGCCTCAAACACCTTTAAAGGTGAAGAGAGCTAGTGGAAAATGAGGGTAGGGAAGAGGAACAAGAAACATTCATAGGAGAAAGAAATAGTTCATTACTTGTCATCACTCTTCTTGCAAGCATACATAATTGCATAGTGATGACGATGGACAAGATGGAAAGCTTAAGCATTGAAGCATGGCTCTTGGTTGGATTTGCATTCCATAGCCAAGAGTGTTGCTTGGAGAAGGAGATGGAGCTCTTGCACTTTGCACACAATGAGAGAGTGTGTGTTTGTGGGAGAGTATACCCCCCAAGAAATCTTGGTCGACCCCCTCTTCTAGCTCAACTTGGAAGCTCATTGGACCCCTACACTCGCCAACCACATGGAGACTGCAGATCAACAAGGGTATCCATGGGACAAGTGTCCCCCTTTCCACTTTGAGAGAGAGGACTTGATAAAGGCGAAAACAATTAATTAAATCAACTAAATTATCATTGGACCTCTCTAGGGGTCATCCAATAGGCTTTGAACACTCATTGAGGGTAACCTCGCTAGGGGCTTGACATGTGTCCTAGTTTACCACCTCAAGTACAACCCCAGCATCTGAAGAATGACAAGCACCTCAAGCATC
The DNA here is from genome assembly GCF_014529385.1 of Adiantum capillus-veneris. Lineage (NCBI taxonomy): Eukaryota > Viridiplantae > Streptophyta > Polypodiopsida > Polypodiales > Pteridaceae > Adiantum > Adiantum capillus-veneris. Next base: position 48,675,843 of record NC_140941.1, read on the forward strand.
TCAGTCATCAAGCACGATAAGCACCTCAAGCATCTTAGTCATCAGGCATGAGAAGAACCTCAATCTTGGGATGGGTTCCCACCTCAAGCACAACCTTAGCTTACCTAAGGTCAAAGGACTTTTAACACTAACCTTTGGAGGTCTTCAATGAAGCTAACTGTAAGGTCTTTAAGCTCCATCCTTGACTATGAGGTAGAAGAGATAAAACCTTGGTCATTAGTCAATATTTCTTAGCGGGTAGAGGATCCCTTTTACCTTACGACATCTTTCCAAGATGGATGAATAATCCATTTTGTGCTTGGGAGACATAATTTCCACAAGCATGTATTCTCTTTAGTCCATTTCATTCTCCCAAAGTAGAATGCCAAATTCTACTTGGTGTTTAAGAGACGTCCTCATCACAAAAATGATTCTAAGCATGCATACTACTTAAGCTTGTGCACATGAAAAAGAGAACTAGTCTTATAAGACAAAAACATTGGTCATTCAAAAGAAATTTGTACATTTTCTTGATCTAGTGTAGCATTGTAACCATTGACAAGGTTCTTAAGCTGTATTCCTTGCATCCATATAGCATCTTCAAAAGGATAATTTTTGAACTTAATAAAATACCGTCATATAGTCTTACAATGTCGTAGTACCTTATCTTCATGACAAAGGATAGCTTCGGGTTGTAGCACCTCTTCTTGGTCTTCAATTTTGGGAGGGTCTTCAATAATTGGTGTGACTTGGTGGCTCTCCTTTGTAGGGCTTAAGTAGGATCACATGAAAAGTATTTTGTCATGCCAAGGGTAGGACTATAGGAGGGCATGGCCCTAGCCAAGGTCCTACAGATACACATGCAGTACATGGGCTATATATATCTAAGAGCTAGAGGGACAAGGGCCTATATATAGGCAGGTTTGGTGGTTATGAGCATGTCTGTCTTACCTATGTTCTTTCACTGGTATCAGAGATTAGGGGAGGGAGGGGCTATAGAGGAAGGGGGAACCGTGCATGCTTTGGCACGACTCTGCATGATCTCTATCTTTATCTTTCCCACTCTCTCTCTCTCTCTCTCTCTCTCTCTCTCTCTCTCTCTCTCTCTCTCTCTCTCTCTCTCTCTGGTTTCCATGAGGGTGTGCATGGAAGGGCCAGCCAAGGGTGGGGTCGTAGGAGTAACCCTTTCTATGGGGAGTTTCATGGTGGGCTCAAGAACCCGACAAACAACATGGGACACCACCCCTACAAAACGGACGCTCGAGAAGACGACCATGGGAAGGCGAGGTTAGCCGGGGACTGGAGAAAAGTTGACCTGCATGCAACTGCTCATGGGTGGGCTCACCGAGTTTGCAAGGGAAATCTATGCAGGGTTCATCATGGTAGCATGGGGAGAAGCCGTCTGTAGCGGATGCCTCATCAACATGCTCTTTGATTGCACCTGTTTGCATCGACGGCATGGAATTACTTATCTTTGAATTCACATATGGGCGCCCAATAAGTCATACACTTTACCTAGGAAGGGACGAATCCCATAGCCACATCACTCAAGGCACCTTGTGAGGCGGATTGATGATGCAGGCTATGAGAAATAGGCAATTGGAACTTGGAAACTGCAAACAAAATACACCAAGTTGTATGAAGGACAACCTCAAGCATGGCTATAGCAAGGTCATGCAAGGGTGATAAAGACCACCAAGCCCGCATGCACCGGTCATGCATTCTGATAGAGGTAACGATCGAAAGAGGGAGGAAAGTCCTTAGCACCATCAACAAGGGATGAGACATGCAGGGCATCAAAGTGCAAGAACAAGACCGAAAAGAATCCGGTTTACAACACCCGAATTCCACAGTCATGTGAAAATTAAGGTGTGTTTTGGGCGGTTGTTGACAACCATAACTGGCCTAGTAACACATGCACTCAACAACACAAAGTGTTAGCCCAATTTTCAAGGCCAAATTGACAAATAGAATGTTCTCAAGATGCTCCAAGGGAGCTTTAATCCAAGTATGTGCTCCTGGTTTGACTTGAACAAGGTTCAAACGGAGCAAAAGGATCAAGATTGATCAATTTATTATCCTTAGATAATGCTCTAGCTCTTCGGGTGAGAGTCTTCTTTTACCTTTGTAAACACCTGTGTCCTTTTCTTTGTTGTATTTTTGTTGTGGTTATTAGGGTTGCATTTGGAAGAGTTTTGCATAGCAATATTCTTCCCCTTGGGCTCTTTTTTGTCCTTCAATTCCATGAGCTTAAAGTTCTTCCTAGCCCCTTGTTGGAAAATAATTCTTGAAGAAACCATGGCGTGCTTTATGACCACCGAGATGGTTTTGGGCCTTTGAGAATTGACACATTCATTCATGTCTTTGGGTAGCCCAGTACAAAACTGTTGCTTTTGCTCTCCAAAACCTATATTTTTGTAGATAGTGACTTTGAGATGTAGGTCCCAAAACTTATCTACATACTTGTGGATAGACTCATATGGAGACATCTTCAAGCTTTTCCATTCGGTGAGAACTTTATCATCAACATCACTTGAAAGAAATTACTTCATAATGGAAGCTCTTAAGGCTTTACAGGTCTTTAGAGATTCTCTTTTAGCCCATAGACTAACCCACCATTTCTTGGCAGACTTTTGAAAGTGCATGGAAACATGTCATAGCTTAGAGGATTCTGTAAATCCCTCATCTCCAAAGGCCGCATCAAATTATTGTATGAAATCTAAGACTTTGTAGGTGGCACCAAGGGTACCATCATAGGTGAGTAAAGTAATGTTTTTTCCTCCCTCTTTGAAATTCTTGAGATTTTTGGACATTTTCCATGCGGCATAGGATTTTTAATGTCCTCTCCTCTTAGGTTCCTTAGAGGAGTAGCCTCTACTTCCATTGGAGGAGGAGGGTGATGAAGATGGAGAAGAGTGTGTCTCTTTATCTCCTTTTTCTTCTTGGTAGTTGTTTCTTCTCTCTTGGAATCAAGATTAGTAGAACTATGCAACAGTATTCTCCCCTTTGGAGGAGTCGGAGACCTTTGTAACCGCCATCTCCTTGAAGCCACATCTTTAATAGGATTGTTTGGAGACTCAATTCTATTTCTCTTGATTAGTGGAGGATCTTCAATTGGAGTATGACATCTCCTTTTTGAAGGAGATGCATCCCAAATTTGATATTGGTGCTCTTCATGCGAATTGTCCTCATCACCCTTAGAGAGTCCTATTTTTGAGATCTTACTAAGAGTCTTCCTAGGAACTCTCTCTTCTTGGGAAATTGGAAGAGTACCATATGTGTGAAGTTGTTGTTGAAATTCTCCTTGAAGAGTGGGATTTCCCATGGCTTGTTGAAGCCTAGAGACAAAACAAGTCACAAACTGTCAGCCATTATTAGTAGCACCATCATGTGCAAAATTTATTCTATCTCCTCGGATTTTAACACTGGAATGGTAACCTAACAGGACATAAAAGTGTCCTTTCAGGGTTTTGGGAAAAAATTCCAAAACCATAGTAGATCCACTCATTTTGAGAAATATTTTCATGAGCTTATAGTTCAATAACTACTACATATGGAAAAAATGATAAACTTGTAATTTTTCTCATCCATTGGTCACTACACGCCTCCAAAGTTGATGGACCGTTGCATTTTGCCCAAAACAGCAATTTCTTACGGTTGATTGCATATAAATAAGAGTGGAGATTTTTGTAGGACATGAGATAAAATGCCGTGTTAACTTCAATGTGTTGGTGACCAAAACATATGGTTGATTTTACCTCACTAATTTGTTTTTTGGCAAAAAAAAAGGTACAAAAAAGTTGCATTTTTGCCATTTTGCGGACCTATCATCAAAGTTTCTATAGTCACGCTCAATACAGATACTATATACATGTTTTCTTAGTTCCCTTTGGGCCTCTGGATTCAAAAGGAGCCATGGAGCATGTCAAAAGGATAATGGATCTCTTACAATCGGAACCTTAAGGGCAATGATAAAGTGCTAAATACAGCAAACATGAAAAAACTGGGTTTAGCATTATGACCTCTAGAAACCCATAGAAACTACTCAATATCTAGCCAAGTTTGTATTTTATGATTAGATATAGTTACTACCTACAAAATACACATAGTTGGCCTAAGAAACTAGCAATATTGAGAAAGTTATACTTGCTACTCTAAAATGTATCGTATGCTTCAGTAATCAAAAAACTCAACCATCATCATATACTATGCTATATAGCATATTAGGTCCCCAAAAACTCAAGGAAGATTAGATTTATGTTATACATTACACATACACAATCATAATTGAATTTGGATATCAAGAAAGCCACCAAAAAAATCATAAAAGTGCTAATTTTGGCCAAAAAACAGGATTATGCAATTCTTGTAAATTGGTCATAACTTTCAATTTTAAAACTTAGCTTTCCCTACAAGCATCAAAACATGTTGAAAACTATGAAGGCCTAACCTCTAGCCATCTAAACCTCCCAAACATAAAGTTTAGAGTGGTATAGTTGCCAAAAATTGAAAAAAAGCCAAAAACAGGACCAGTTTTTTCACACAGTTTAGGTTCAAAAACGTTGTCCAAGAGTAAGGTTAATGGTGAGATCGATACTCAAAAAAAAATGCTAAGTTTTTTTCAGCTTATAAGGCAACTTTGTGGATATATAGCACCTAAAAATTCATTTTCATACTCTTCAAATAATTCAAGCCAAATGGTCACCTAACAGGACACAAAAGTGTCCAAGGACATAAAAGTGTCATGTTACCATTCTAGTGTTAAGTAAAGAAAATGGTGTCATTTTTCACCCCTATATATGTGTTCTTTAGACAAGATGATATTGGTCATGGCTATTTTACAGGTAGTATCTTGCCTTAAGTTTAAAGATTTTTTGTTTGCAGTGCTTTTTTCAAGGATTTGTTATAAAGAAACATTGTTACGAAAATTTGAAAGGAACCATAGGCCTTGCATAGAATTTGAAGAAACGCAAGAGGGCTGAGGCACCCAGGACTATTGAATTCTACTTCTTCATTTTGAGAGACCAAATGAAACCACCATAATAGTTGGTGTGCAAGTATCTCAAAATAAGTGGGTATTTGACCAGGTGTCAAATTATTTACCCATGGGTGTAGCCCAAAGTTTTAGCAAGCCAAACGATATTGTAATTTTTGATCCTATGTTTGACCCACCCATAGTCCACAAAATTTTTGTATAGGATTGTTGTTACTCTTGTACAAAGTAGGATCTTCAATTGTATCAACTCTCGTACATACTATGGTTTCCATGGGTATTTTATGTCATCATGTACATTTTGAATAAAATTGTTTCGACTATTGTTTGGCTAGTGTATTCATTTAAGTTCTAAATTTTGAAGTATGAGATAGGTTGTGAAATCATAAACAAACTAGATCTTTGCTAATTATTCATAGGGTGATGCCTGCATGAATATCCTTTACAAAATTATGCAAGAAAAGAGATTACTATTGAAACAAGTTTCACTTCCTTGTTTTAAGGGAGAGGCACCCAGCTTAGAGTGTGATGTCTAAGCACGGTCTGACATTATGGATGATTAATTTTGGCATCAAGAAAAAACTAGATCTTTGCTATTTATTCATAGGGTAATGCCCGCATGAATATCCTTTACAAAATTATGCAAGAAAAGGAATTACTATTGAAACAAGTTTCACTTCCTTGTTTTAAGAGAGAGGAACCCAACTTAGAGTGTGATGTCTAAGCATGGTCTGACGTTATGGATTATTACTTTGGGCATCAAGAACAACCCAATAAAATCAAGCTATGCTAAGTATGTTTTGTCTCAGGAGAGATGTAAACGCTAGTGTAAATAGTATTGTAGAGACAATCTACCCATAGTCCATCTTGGGAGAAGATGAAGCAAGTCTTTTTAAAAGTGCTACCTCCCTCGTGCACATCAAGACATTAAGATGAATTTTTTCTTGCCCTACAATAATTAGGACTTACATTCAAGGAGTATTACACAAAATACGTGTTTTTACTATGCTATACATCCTAGATGATGATGGAGTAATAGATTTTCTACTTATGTGAAGGCCTTAATAATCCATTGAGCACATGCCTTAAATCTATGAGCCCAAAATCTATTCAAGATGCCCTTCTTAGAGCCAAACCTCTTGCCATGGAAAGAAACACCACTACAAGGAACTATAGCAACATCAACAACTTTAGGGAAAGGGCTAGGAAACTCTCAAAGAAGGAAATCAACAACGTGCAGTAACAGCCACAAAAAACTTGGAGAAGACCTTCCCCAACTTCAGATACTATAAATGATTTCAGAAAGGACACTATAGAAGTATCTACCCACAAGAGAAAGACCCCAAAATTACCGTGAGACCCAGCCCTCAAACTCAAGTAAATCTTGTTACCATATACATGCGGTCGTGATGTGTGTATGACACACTAAGGACCGTCAGGATATTTTTTTCATCCACCACTGGAGGTTTTTCCACCCATGCATTGTATATACACCCATCATTCTAGGGCTATCTAACTTTACATTTCACACTAAGTAATACACTCTCTGTTGTGTGCCTTGGGCTTCCTTTGTCTTCTCCAAACTGTGTGTGTTTTCCTGCAACCATAATTCCAACAATTGGTATCAAATCAGGTTGCATCCTCTCGGGCTTAATCGCCAATAGCTCTAGCATACACCTGCTTACTTTCTTTGATTTCAATAGCTTTGGCAATTGTTCGTAGGCTGCGTTGCATTTATACGCCCGTATAACAAAAATTATACGTATAAAACGTCAATATACACCGTATTTCCGAATAATTACCGCATAGCCGTATAAAAAACTTTTCGATCGAAAAAAAGTATATATATACAATCGTCGCCGTATTCGATCGAAAAGCATTGTGGACTTTCTTGGAGTTTGAAGAGCTTGGAGCTTCTGAGAGTTTGCCAGATAGAGACAGCGTCTTCGATTTACAGCGGTTTCAGGTATATTTTTTAAAATTTCAATAAATATTAATTTTTTTTTTGTGTTGTGCCAGACTTGTGTGGTGCAGTAGTTTCGGCTCTCACCACAAAGTTGGCTTGCAGGTCGTAGGCCACTTCGTGGTGTGTAGCCATATGGCTCACTCCAGAGGTGTATAGAATATAGTTTCCTTTCCCGTGGTGTGTAGTTATATAACTCACTCCAGGGAAGGCTTAGGGGAAATTTAGATTCTCACTCATATGGTGTAGTAGTATATCTCTCACCATAGAGATGAGTTAGGATTAGAGGTCGACTCGTGGAGTGTAGTAGGCATGATGCTACATTGGAGTGTGTGAGCATTGGAAACTAGGGAGGCAGTGGCCTGCTAGTGTAAAGTGTGTTTTACAAGGTGTTTTCCAAGAGGATAGGGGTGTTGTGGATACCCTGAGCTATAAAGAGGCCCTTGTGTTTGTGCTGGGCATGTTCCTCCATTCCCCCTCTCCATCTTCTGGTACCCCCATAGAGGAGCATGCTCATTGCTCCCAGTTAATAAAAAAGAAGCAGTTTTTTGCATTGGAAGTCATGGCAGCTAGAAGCTATGGACCAATTTTCACAGGCAAAGAGAGCCCTTATGAGTGGATGTCAGATTTTGAATTGTATATGCTATTGTTGTATATGCCGAACGAGGATAGCAAGATGCAGACTTTTCCTCTGGTGATGCATGGGAAAGCTAAAGTATGTTATGGAGAGTTGGAAGGCGAGCCAAAGCAAGCATGGACGGCTCTACACGCAAGGTTTCTTCACCACTTTCGGAAGGAGGAGTCCCTAGTCAAGATGGATGCAAATCCGAAGGTGCTTAAGCAACATGTAAGTAAAGAATTCAATCTATTTTTAGGTCATTTTTAAGAGTGTTGGGCAGATTTAGAGACATCCATGCAATTGGCTAATGGAGACTACTTCAAGCTGGATAAGTTCATGGCATGTTTGCATCCTAAGGTCAGAGAAAAAGTTGATTTCAAGAGTCCAGAGAATTACAATGGTGCGGTAGCCATTGCACAATCGAAGAGCAGAAAGATAAAGAAAAAGATAGAGCAAGGTGTGTTAGGATATGAGACGATGGCCCCTATTCAACCACAGAGTCCGAGGGAAGCTATGCACGAAGAAAATCATGGAAACCGAGGTGTAGCTGTTGTGCCACAAAATTGGGTACACACGGTGCAAGATTTTTCCGAGCAAATGCAGGAGTTGCGTCTCAGTGTCATGGACAGAGGACAGCCAAGAGGAGCAAGGGGTAGGGCAAGGCCGCTGCCAGGTAGGTGTTACAATTGCGGAGAAGAGGGGCACTATGCACCTGATTGTCCTCAACCACAGAGAGAGAGAGGAGGTATCTACTCGCTGTTTGGTAGAGGCCAAGGTCAAGGGAAATTCAATGGTCCAAGAGAACAAGCGGTGGAGAATCCTGTGTAGCCAGCTCTACCAAACGGAGGTGAGGTCCCAAGAGTGAATATTATCGAGGTGGATAAGCAAGATGTCGAGATTTTGGCCAATAAGAGAGGGAGACAGAGACAAGGCGGGAAACCGGAGCTCGCAAAGGCAAAGAGAAGGTAGAGAGAAGCCCGATCCTAGAAAAAGAAGGAGGCATCACAAAATCAAACAAGCGGATTTCCAGTTAGGGCATGGCTATCTCGAGTACAATCTGATAAGTGATGTTCAAAATCAAAAAGCAAAAATTACTTTTGGTCAGCTCTATTAGCTTTAAATCCGAAGTTAAGGAGGCAGTGGTCCACAAGTGTTAGCACCAGGTTTCCAAGAGGTAAGGGGAATGTGCAAGCAATGCAAAATATGTCTTTGAGGGTAGGTAGCCCCATTGATGTTCTTTTGCTAGTGGATGCAATTATAGAAAAGAGGATGCAGGTCCAAGCCTACATAGACGATGGAGTACAACTTTGTGTCATGACAGAAGCAACCATGAAAGAGACAGGACTCAAGGCATTACTCAAGTTGAATGTGCACATGAGGATGGCCAACCATACTAAATCCAGGTGTGTGGGCGTGGCTCACGATGTGAAGGTCAAGGTGACGGGCATAGAGTGCCTGATAGACTTTTTTGTGATGAAGGCAGGAGATAATGCTTATCCAATCATTTTGGGTAGGCCATGGCTTTTGGCGATAGGAGCTAAGCAAGATTGGAGAGTAAAGTGTTCACCTTGCCTGAAAAAGAGAAAGGAAGACAAATTGTGCTTGATTTGAAGACCAAGGTGAGAAGTTCTCATCCTATGGCAACTAAAGATGAGGGCGACACGACGATCTATGAGTATGAGACAGAGACGGGCTATGATGAAGGCTATACTAGCACAGAGGAAGAGAAGAGCAAGGATGACATGCTGAAGATAGATGCAGACTTATTTGGAGTCACCATAGATGACTTATTTGGAGTCACCATAGATGCAGACTTATTTGGAGTCACCATAGACGACTCCCCACCTAAAGAATAAGGTATACAGTCTCAAGCTCATGGTTTAAGCATAGAGGAGTTTTTGAGCATGTTAAGTGAAGATTTAAGCAATGGAGAAAAGGAGGGTTATGTTCAACTGTGTGATTCCTATCCAAACCTGTTTGCGATGGAATACAAGCATTTGCATGGTGCAAAGGGGGTAGAGAACAATATTTTTCTTAAGGAGGGGCATAAGCATAAAGCACTGCAAAGGGGGTAGAGCACAATATTTTTCTTAAGGAGGGGCATAGTCATAAAGCACAGAAGCTGAGAAGACTAGGGGAAATCCGAAAGGAGGCCCTTTGGCAGAAGATCAATAAGTTGTTGGATGCAGGCATCATATACCCTATGAAAGAGTCAGAGTGGGACTCACCAGTGGTCATCAACCCTAAGAAGAATGGGAAATGGAGAGTGTGTGTGGTCTACAAGCCATTGAATGCCACGACCAAGAGGAATCACTATCCATTGCCATTTCAAGACAAAATCCTAAACCATGTGGCTGGGCACGAGAGATACTCAATTATGGATGGCTTTTTGGGGTATTTTCAGATAGAGATTGCACTCAAAGACCAGCTCAAGACCACATTCATATCTCCATGGGGTTGTTTTGCTTACCGTAGGATGCTGTTCGGATTGGTGAATGCAAATGCCACCTTCCAAGCTTGGATGAATAGGGTATTTGGTACATACTTGGGCCGTTTTATCTGGGTCTTTATGGATGATATAGGCTATTATAGTTCAAGATTAGAGAACCTATCGAAGCTGCAGTTATAGTTTCAAAGTCTTGATGAAGAAGAAGGTCAGTTAAACCCCAAGAAATGCAAGCTAGCATAGCCTCAAGCGCTGTTGTTGGGGCATGTGGTGTTGCAAAACGGTATAGAGGCTGATCCCGAGAAGGTGAAAGCGTTGGTGTTGATGAAGCCACCATCAAATGCTCAAAGTTTGGATTTGTTTTTTCATAAACTGAAGTATTTATCACATTTCTTTTGGATGTTGTTTCAATATGTGCATCCTCTTCAAAAGAGGGCTCAACAGGTGCATGGTTATGAATGGGATGGATAAGCTCACGAGGCTTTGTTTATTTATAAACTGAAGTACTTATCACATTTCTTTTGGATGTTGTCGCAATATGTGCATCCTCTTCAAAAGAGGGCTCAATAGGTGCATGGTTATGAATGGGATGGATAAGCTCACGAGGCTTTTGATAGGGTCAAAGAGATTTTGTGTCAGTTGCTAGCATTAGGTCCTCCCAATCGAGAGGATGACTTTTATGTGTCTATGATGGTGGGCATAGTTGCTATTGGAGAAGTTCTACTGCAAAAGGTAGGGAGAAGCTACAACACGATATACTTCAAAAGCAGGGTGATTAGCCCAGGAGAGGCTACCTACACCAAGGCAAAGCAATGGGTGATGGCTTTGGTCTTCACTTGTTGCAGGAGATTCAAGGTGCATTTAATTGTGTGCAAGTTTTTTGTGTTGACAGCTAATAATCTAATGCCGGAGGTATTGCTACATCTGAATCCAGGGAGAAGGATTATAAAGTGGGTGTTGGAGCTACAAGAGTTCAAATTTGAGTTCAAGGTAGATCTCACGAGTCGGTCTCACTTGGCAGACATTCTTGTCAGCAAGGACGTCAATTTGCCGGCCTATCCAAGAGTGGTGCAAGATGAAGCTAAAGAAGAGCCTGATTTGGAGGACGCTTTTACAATGTGTTTCGATGGTTCATATCGAAGGGTAGTGCAGAAAGCAAGAGGAGGTGTGGTGATACACGACCCACACGGCAAAGCTATATTTTTGAAGGTGTATGATCTAGAGGATGTATAAACCCCCCAAACCCTGTCCTATCTACTTTATCGCTAAACTCCATAAACCATCCATTGTCTCTCGTCCTATATGCTCCTATAAAGGTTACCTTTTTGACAAAGCATCTATCTGGCTCCATATAGAACTCTACCCAATCCTCCTTGGCCAAAAGCAACACCTTCAAATCTTCCTTACCCTCATCCAAGACTTGGATAAACTTCCCCTTCCACCTAACACCCTCCTTTTTACCTTTGACGTTGAAGCCTTATACCCTAGCATCCCCATTAATCAAGGCCTCTTTGCTCTCAACTTTTTCATCTCTAACTTTTTTGACCCGCAAAAAGCTCACTTTATACTCTCCCTTGCCTCCCTTATCCTATCTCATCACTACATTACCTTTAAAGGAAAATTTTGGAAACGAACCAAAGGCACTGCCATGGGCTCAAACTTTGCCGTGGTATATGCATGTCTTTTCCTCTGCCACTTGGAAGCCTCTTGCCCCCTCTTGCATAACCCTAATCTTATCTACTTCAAAAGATATGTGGATGATGCCTTTGGGCTTTTGAAAGGGTCCCTCAAAACCCTTACTTTTCTCTTAAGCACATATGGTGAACCTCTTCAAGAGCACATCAAAATCTCTAAAACAATCTCCTCTACTCGGGCCATTATCCTCGACATAGAATTCTTTAAAGGTACCCGCTTCGCTACATCTAGCCTCTTGGATTCCCATTGTTTTCAAAAACCTTTTAATGCCTACAACTATGTCCCTTGGATCTCCTGGCACCCAACACATCAAAAAGTCGCTTTCATCATCTCAAAAGTCAAAAGATATTGTATTAGAGAATCAACCTTGAATGGATACCTCTACCTCCGCAACCTCTTCTACTTACGCCTTCGGGCTAAGGGTTACCCACCTAACTTCCTCCATAAAGTTTTCAGCAAGGTCTCTTACCTCAACCGCACCTCTCTCCTCCTTCCCCTGCACAAGAAAACAAAAAATCCACCCACCGTGTTCAAAATCCCCTTCACACCTTCCACTAGAAGATTACTACCCTCTCAAATTATTAGCAATCCCATTTCAAAGGCTTGCCAGCTTGATGCTAACCTCTCCTACCTCCCTAGGCCTACTATTTGTTGGACTTTAGGCCCCAACATCCACAGCCTACTGGTGCATAGCTCACACCCCCCTTAACCCACCCCTACCCCCCCCCCCCCCCCCCCTCCCTTTTTTTTACCCCACATAGTCTCTTTTCAAAACCTCCCAAGCAATCCCAAAACCACCTGTGTATTGCTAGCCTTTAATTCAGTTTACTGAATTTTCTCTTTTTTAAAAAAGCACCATACCATCTAGAGCTTCAATTTTTTGGATTAATCCTTTGGACACCCCTTGCACTCTTGTTTCATCATTACACTTCTCTCTCACCTAAAATAGCCCCCCCCCCCCCCCCCCCCCCCCCCCCCCCCCCCCCCCCCCTCACACCTCTACCCCCAAAAACTTGTACCTTAAAACCTGATATTTTTCTAGCTTACATCCACACCTAACCCACCATAACTTCCCCCCCTGTACCCTAGTACTTAACCTTTAAATCCACTTCTCCCAAAAAGTGATGTCCCCCAAGATAGAAACCTCAAAATGACTCCTCCAAGCTCCCTTTATAAACCCCTTTCCTCCTCCTCTCTTACAAACTCAATCCACTTAACACCACCACTGATGAGCTCATTACAGCGAAACGCGTTTGGTGGTACTCTCCCTATCTTTAACCACTAATTTTGGCACCTATGCTAATCTTATGAAGTCGTTTTTGCACGCTTGAGTACTCGTTTTATTTTTTACAAAGGATGGATAAGCTCACGAGGCTTTTGATAGGGTCAAAGAGATTTTGTGTCAGTTGCCAGCAGTAGGTCCTCCCAATCGAGAGGATGACTTTTATGTGTCTATGATGGTGGGCATAGTTGCTATTGGAGAAGTTCTACTGCAAAAGGTAGGGAGAAGCTACAAAACGATATACTTCAAAAGCAGGGTGATTAGCCCAGGAGAGGCTACCTACACCAAGGCAAAGCAATGGGTGATGGCTTTGGTCTTTGCTTGTTGCAGGAGATTCAAGGTGCATTTAATTGTGTGCAAGTTTTTTGTGTTGACAGCTAATAATCTAATGCCGGAGGTATTGCTACATTTGAATCCAGGGAGAAGGATTATAAAGTGGGTGTTGGAGCTACAAGAGTTCAAATTTGAGTTCAAGGTAGATCTCACGAGTCGGTCTCACTTGGCAGACATTCTTGTCAGCAAGGACGTCAATTTGCCGGCCTATCCAAGAGTGGTGCAAGATGAAGCTAAAGAAGAGCCTGATTTGGAGGACGCTTTTACAATGTGGTTCGATGGTTCATATCGAAGGGTAGTGCAGAAAGAAGGAGGAGGTGTGGTGATACAAGACCCACACGGCAAAGCTATATTTTTGAAGGTGTATGATCTAGAGAATGTCCACACCAATAACAAGGCAAAGTACCTCACTCTCATCTGGGTTTAAAGTAGTGTATAGAGTTCGGCATTTTGAGATTAGTGGTAAAGGGAGATGTGTTGCTTGTCATCAAGCAACTGTTAGGCCAATGGCAGGTAAAGCACAATTCATTGAAGCATTGGTTCTTTTTCATCAAAAAGATGCTAAAGCCTTTTGAAGAAGTCCAATTCAGGCATGTGAGAAGAGAACAGAACCAATAGGCGAATCAGTTAGCAAGTATCAAAGTATAGGTGCATGTTGCAAGTCTATATGTGGCCCCAGCCACTTATGCAAGCAGGGAGACTGTAAAGGATATTGAAGGACTTTTTAGTACAGGGAAATGTTCAAAAGGTTTGTCCAAGTTGTAGAAGAAAAGAGTGGTGCAAAAGGCCCGCAAATTCACACTGGTAGGTGAGGATCTCATGAACTATGGGCGTGACGGAGTGCTTAGAAGGGTACTTTACAAAGAAGAGATAGCAATGGTACTAGAGCAATGCCATGAAGAAAGCGGACATCAGGGCAAAGACCAAGTTCTATTTTGAGTACTTAGAGCAGGCTTTTGGTGGCCTTCCATAGTGAAGGACGTGCATTACTGGTGCAAGACGTGCCATGAATGTCAGACTATAGGTAAGAGACGAGTGATAGCGGAGTCACAAGGTGCCATCATCGCACAAAGTGAATTCAAGAAGCAGGGTCTAGATGCCATAGGCCCTCTCCCAACATCTGCGAGTGGTAAGAAGTACGTGGTGGTAGCCATTGGCTACCTTACAATATGGGTTGAGGCCAAGGCAATAAAGGAAGTAAATGCTAATGTGGTGGCTCAGTTTTTGTTTGATAACATCTGTTTCCGTTTCGTTGTTCCATGGGTGTTAGTTTTTGATAGGGATGAGGGGTTCAAGAAGAAAGCTCATGAGTGCATTAGTGGAAAAGCTAAAGATTAAGCATCCGTTTTCCTCACCCTATCAACCCCAATGCAATGGTGTAGTCGAGAGTTCTAATGGGAAAATCGTCAAAATGATAACAAAGTATTTGTATAAGCAGGAAGCTAAGTGGGAAAAAAATCTAGAGAAGTGTCTGTGGGCGTATAGAACATCCTATAAGGTAGCTACAAATTTCACTCCATTCGAGCTAGTCTATGGTAAGGAGGCTGTGCTGCAAATGCATGGACAACTAGTTGCTTTGAAGGGTATGTGGTGTGTCAACACCACTCAACAAGAAGCTCTACAGGATCGAATAGACAGTTTAGAGGCTTTGTAGATGGACAGAGAGGCAGCGGCAGACTACTATGTGAAGCACAGAGAGAAGTGGGTTGCCAAGTTCAATCAAAACCTACCAGACAAGAAGATAGAATAATGAGACCTGGTCATGAAGTACAAAAACTACTTGGATTTCACATTCCAAAAGAAGTTCAAGAAGAAGTGGATAGGTCCATATAAAGTGAAAAAGACCTTTCCGAATGGGACCTATCAGTTGGTAAGAGAAAATGGAAAGCTTCTTAGGAACACGGTGAACGGTGTGAAGCTCAAATTATACTTTGAAATAAATCTAGTGCCCAAGATGTAGTAAATTGTAGTCAAGGTGGGTGGGAAACCCACCTAAATCATGCAGTGTGCGAGGAAAAAAAACAAAGCTTTTGTACATAGCTTGTACATAGGGTTGCGGTCTTTGTAAATGATTTCAATTGTGAGTTTGGTGTGCTAGTTTTAAAGTTCTATACATATGCTTTTGGTCGAACATAAATGTTTGACGAGGGGGTTGGGCAATGATGCTGCAATCAAAGTTGGTCTATGCTAGGCAAAGGTAGAAGGCAAGTGCAGTGAAGAAGGATAGGGTAGGTACCAAGGTCCTGGGCAGCCAAAGGGAATCGGGAATGTATGCTCAAGGCAGCTTTTTAGGCTAAAATATCTCCAAGTGGGCTCAATTGGAATGACAGGTGAAGGTGCTTGAAATGCCAAGTCAATGCTCTTAAATGTAGTGTTCAATGTGCTCTAGAAGACAATCCAGATGGCTCTTCAAACAGAGCCACGGTGATCAAGATATTGCAGTTCAAAGATAGAGTGTGTAGCAGATCCCTGACGGATAGGGGAGCTAGGGACATGTGGCCCAGGAAGGTGTGAAAGAATAGATGGGTAGAGAACAAATTATGGAGTGTGCTTGTTTTTTTGGATTGCAGATCAGAGCTAGCGATAGCAAGTTATGATCAGTTGAAGACTTTCCAAGGGCCGAGTCTGAGCCCACTTGCCCGCATCTAGGGATGTGCCATATGGCATTTTTTTGGCCTCACCATGGTTCCCAAATATAGTATGCATCATGTGGAGCTAGCACAAATCGATCGTTTGTCAATCACATTCCGGATCAGCAAGGTACTATTGCGAGGAGTTAGCATCAATTGCCGACAATGCAACATCAGATACCTTTTGTGTTCTTTTGTCGCCATGATCTAAGAGCTCATGGGAGTCGAAATGCGGCAAAGCGAAAGAGGGTCCGAGTCGCCAAAGTGGGATTCTTGATAGTCTTTATAGCCGAGCAATGGGAGCTTTAGGTAAGAAATGGCGGGAGCATAAAAAAGGAGGTATTTTTTCAAAACTAGTGGTTTTTTTTCACTCACCCCAAAAGGGGGTGCCCCTGCTGCTGCCACGTGGTGGGTGGAAGGTTCCATATGGGAGGCTAATGAACGAAAGCAAAGGGTATAATACCTAGAGTACGCCCCCTTCATGAGCATCCCAAGAGGACGAAGAGGCTTGGTTTTCCGTTGTCTATGAGGTTTAACAGTGGGGCCACTTGCGGCTCTACGCGGCGGTGCACAAGGAAATTTTGGCCGACGAGGGGCGGCACCAGGCACTCGCGCCTGTGTGAGGAGGAAAGGTAGGTGGCCGGTGGTGCTTACTAGACATCATCAGAAAATAATGTGGCAAGGCACCCCCAAAGGGGGCCGACTTCACACTGGCGGCAACCCCACCCCATCTTTTAAAATAAGAACCCCCCCCCCCATTAGCGATGTTGCTAATGGTAAGGTAAGGGGCACGTCCCACGGTGGTCAAGTGGGAGGTAGTTGCAAGGGGAAGAGAGAGAGAGAAAGAGCCCGAAGGAGGCCGCCATGTGGACCAAGTGCAAGGAGACCAAGAAGGCCATTCCAAGGGCGGCCGAGCAAGGGCCAGTAGAGGACAAGCCAAGGAAAGAGCAAGGTGGTAGCCAGACCAAAGGGAAGAAGGAGAGAGAAATAGAGAGATAGAGGAGGCTGGTGGAGGATAGCTGAAGAGAGCCAGACAAAAGTGGTCAAAAGAAGAAATCAAAGGGTGCAGTGCAAAGCTAAGCTCCCAAAGGGATTTTAAAAAAAAGGGAAAAAAAAACGTAGAAATGCATAGGGGGCAATAACGACATCGCAAATGTCCCACCCCCCCGCCCCCCAAGTGCAAAGAGAGAAAGAGAGATTTCAGAGGAAAAAGCAAAGGGGCTACCCCTTCCAAGAGATGCCAAATCAGGGTTCTAGATGGACCAATTGAAGTATAGTTTCCAAAGTTAAAATCCCCCCCTATAAAAGTCAAATTTTAATCAACTTAGGGGCTTTTGGAGGGCTTCTGAAGCCTCCAAAGTGGAGTTCTCTGGCAACTTAACCCCTTTGTAACTTTTCTCTTGAAAATGGAATTAGTGATGGCGATGCAAACCAATGTACATGCCTTCTGAAGTCTAATCAAGCCACTCTTGCCCCCTCTGGCTGTTGTTTCCCCTTTCCCCTTCTCTTTCTCATGCTCTAGTGTTTCCTCTCGGTGCTGATAGTGTGGATGTGTGTCCCCCCCCGGACCGACGGTGTTTGGTGTGAGAGAGTGACATTAAGTGACTGTGAGCGTGTGTAAGGGTGGAGACAGACCGTGGCAGTAGGTGTGCTTTGTGTGGTGGGTTTTCCGTTGGCTATGAGGTTTAATGGCGGGGTCGCTTGCCGCTCTACGTGGCGGTGCACGAGGCAGTTTTGGTCGACGAGGGGCGGCACCAGGCACTCGTGCCTCTGTGAGGAGGAAAGGTAGATGTCCGGTGCCATGCTTACTAGACACTGTCAGGGAATGACGTGGCATGGCCCACCCCATCTTTTAAAAGAAGACCCCCCCCCCCCCCCCCCCCCCCCCCCCCCCCTCCCCCAATTAGCGATGTTGCTAATGGTAATGTAAGGGGCACGTACCACGGTGGTCAAGTGGGAGGTAGTCGGAAGGGGAAGAGAGAGAGAGAGAGAAAGAGCCCGAAGGAGGCCGCCATGTGGACCAAGTGCAAGGAGACCAAGGAGGCCATTCCAAGGGCGGCCGAGCAAGGGCTAGTAGAGGACAAGCCAAGGCAAGAGCAAGGTGGAAGCTAGACCAAAGGGAAGGAGGAGAGAGAAATACAGAGAGAGGAGGCTGGTGGAGGATAGCTGAAGAGAGCCAGACAAAATTTGTCAAAAGAAGAAATCAAAGGGTGCAGTGCAAAGCTAAGCTCCCAAAGGGATTTTAAAAAAAAGGAAAAAAAAATGTAGAAATGCATAGGGGGAAATAGAGACATCGCTAATGTCCCCGCCCCCCAAGTGCAAAAAGAGAAAGAGAGATTTCAGAGGAAAAAGAAAAGGGGCTACCCCTTCCAAGAGATGTCAAATCAAGGTGCGAGATGGACCAATTGAAGTATAGTTTCCAAAGTTAAAATCCCCCCCTATAAAAGTCAAATTTTAATCAACTTAGGGGCTTTTGGAGGGCTTTTGAAGCCTGCAAAGTGGAGTTCTCTGGCAAGCTAACCCTTTGTAACTTTTTTCTTGAAAATGGCCAGAGTGATGGAGATGCAAACCAATGTACATGCCTTCTGAAGTCTAATAAAGCCATCGTTGCCCCCTCTGGCTGTTGTTTCCCCTCCCCCCCTCTCTTTCTCATGCTCTAGTGTTTCCTCTCGGTGCTGACAGTGTGGATGTGTGTGCCCACCCGGACCGACGGTGTTTGGTGTGAGAAAGTGAGAGTAAGTGACTGTGAGCGTGTGTAAGGGTGGAGACAGACCGTGGAAGTAGGTGTGCTTTGTGTGGTGGGTTTGTGGAGTGTGTGAGCACTGGAAATTGGATAGGCAATGGTCTGCTAGTGTAAAGTGTGTTTTTGAAGGTGTTTTCCGAGAGGATAGGGGTGTTTTGGATACCATGAGCTATAGAGAGGCCCTTGTGTTTGTGTCGGGCGTGCTCCCCCATTCCCCCTCTCCATCGGGTGCATTATGTTAGAGCTATTGAATTTTATTAGAAACTTTTAAGACAACTTGCACACTTTTTGGAACCCAAACGTTTTGTGATATAGAAATTGGTTTAACTTATTCATTATTCTTTTTCCTTCTCTCTCTTACTCTATTCTCAACCGTCTATTTTATTTGGCTTAAAGGACTTTGAGCAGATTAGAATGTTGTACTAAGAGTGACCTTGGTTGATATGGTGCAATAAGTTACCATGCCTCCTAGAGGAAACATGGTTGCTAACACAAATGCACCTATTGTTTCTCAACACACCATCATTGATAGAGACATTGATGCTATGATTCACAAGTCTCAACCTCAAAAGTTTAGCGAGAAGGCAAAGATATGGTCAAAGTTCTTGAAGATTGGATTGAGCACATGGACGATTACTTTGATTTTGCTCATTCATCTACAGTAAACAAAGCTATTATTTCCAAGTTCAAACTAAAGAAAATAGCCAAGCGTTTGTGGAGAGACCATTTCACAAAATAAAATCTTGAGCCTAATGTAGCAACTTGGGATTATCTTAAAACCTAGCTCAAGAAGAACTATTAGAATAAGGTTTATCATTTAGACCGTATGAATGAGTTTCTTTATTGTAATCAAGGAACCACAGATTGAGAATCATGCTATCAATATTTATTGACCCTTGTTAAATTATGCTCCAGCAGAGATGACTCAAGAGGTCAAGGTAGCTTGATTTGTATCAGGGTTACATAATCCTATGAAGACTAGACTCCATAGCCTTTGTCTTACCAACTTTGTAGATGTCCTTGATGCAGGAAAACCCATTGAACTAGAATTATCCAATACTGAATAGAGGAAACCAGAACCTGCTCTTGTTTGTGAAATCAAAAGGCCTCGTCCCAAGGAGGAACAAAGGTCTGGAAATCCACAGCATTGAAAAGAGAGAATATTAAGTATGAAGGCCAAATGAGATCATTTGTGTTCCACTTGTCTTGATCCTGACCACCATCAATCCAAAGATTTGTCCATTTAACAATTCAAGCTTCACAGGATTGGTGGACAATATGAACCTAGGAGCTTCAATCCGAATCGGAATTTCAAAAATTTTAGACCAAGGCCATTGTTAGCGGCTGGACACACCCTATGGAGCTCGGCGGAATATTATTTATTCTTTGAGAAAAACCAACATTTGACCTTTGTAAATATTAGGGCTTACTGAACTGTATCCCATTTTTGACGTTTAGATTGAGTAGATGGTTAAATTGGAACATCAGGGTTTGAGATTGTAAGGTATTTATACCACTTTTGACCTTAATGAAAAAACCTTTTTTATTTTTAAAAAGTTCTGTCTGTGAGTGAGCGTATTATGTATGAGAGAGAGTGAGAGTGAGAGTTTCATCTTGACGCTACGCACGCAACGGTGGTCGGAATCGAGTGCGGAGAAGTTAGGGTGTTGACCTCGACGAGAGCTACGCGCCGATACCTACATTGCGGGTGTACGGTCAGTTTTGCAAGCTCGACCTATGAGATTCATCTGGTGACTTGGTGAGCATACGTTATCCGTTTTCGCATTTCAGCATATCCACGCGTTCGCATTGAGTAGAGCTACACATTAGGCACTTTAGTTTTTGGAAACGACAACTTGCAAATTTCGACCAGACATCCTACGTGATTTTGCACCGGGTGTTTAGGGTTGGGATTTTGGTTCATGGACCTTAGGGAGAGTGACCTATTGGTGTTAGTAGGGTCTCCTTCAAGCTCTGTGGCGTTTCGAAAACGTTTGATGGGTATTTGGCTCTTGGAAGAATTGTAGGAAATCTCCTCTTAAGCACTCTTGAAGGCTGTAGCTTAGACATTGGGTAGAGACCTCTGTAGGAATTAGTCGAGAGTTGGTCGAGTGTAGATTGACACCCTATGATTGCTTCCATACGCCTACTAGTCAACCTTCATCCTTAGCTGACAAATCTTGTTAGGTGAGTTCTCGTTGTGCTGACGTCCGTCGCGGCGTATCCGCCAACATTGGCGCCGCTGTCAGCGGGGACGAAAACCCTAGGTAGGTGACCAAGACTAGTCCTTGAGGATAGGGATTCTCTGGCCTTCCAGAGTCTCATTTTACATTTAGATAGGATCAAAGGGTGGAGGACTCTCTAGGTCTTGGGAGGAGTCTAGGGAGCGTGTGTCTGGCCTAGATCCTTCAACTTAGGTAGACTAAGGTAGTTTTAGGTATTAGTTGAGTTGTGGTGTAGAGAGTAGGAGTTAGAGTGGTAGATGCGGTGAGAAGAGAGCTTGAGAGTCCGAAGAGGCCTGGAAGCAACCAAGACACCATTATCACCATTTCACATGATAAATAGGAGTAGGGTAAGTAGGACATCATGATTTATGATCTGGAGCACTTCATCATGTTATAATTGCTGTTAAGTTCATCACAAGGTTGTAAAAGACACAAAAGAGTGTTTGAAAGCTGAAGTGAAGTTCAAAAGTTGCTGTGAGTGTTTTGGAGAGAGCTGTAGAGCATTAGGAGCATTTATGTTAGGAGAAAATTAAATTTTAATCCAGGAGACATCCTACGCGTAGGATGTCTACAGGGTGATGTGGTGGAAATTTTGAAATGCTGAGTTGACCAGTGTGTTCAGAAGGTAGGTTTTACCCTATTTTCACCTAGAAAGTGGAAGTTTGACCATATCTTGACAAGATAAGGCCAGATAGACAGAAATTGCCAGACATCCTATCCAAATTGTGCCAAGGAATTATTTTAAGACTAAAACCATAGGATGGCTGCATGAGCGTGATCTGCATGATATATTGAGTGACTGAGAAAGGTTTCATCTCAATTGGGTGAGAAAATTGGGTTTTAAGAAAACTTTAGTATTTTTGAATGAAAAAAGGCTAGAATAGCTAAAATTGGGGTCTTTTGAAATCCAAACTAAAATCTAAGCATAGCACTGGGATGTTGACATCAAAAGGAACCTGTGGCTCAAGTTTGGGGTCAAGCAGGCCATATAGACATCCTACGTGTAGGATGTGTTCTGTGTGATTTAGCACTCCAAACTCATCTTTGAGCATACCAAAGTGATCAGCACCTTAAAAGGAGTCTGTAACTTGCATTTGAAGCTATTTTGAGCAGTTAGACATGCTACGTGTAGAATGTCTAATGCATGAAATTGAAGCCAAATGCTGACTGTGGGCACAACAGGGTGTTGCATAGCCTGAGGCAAGCCTCCTAGTCAATTTTGGTCCAAATTGGAGTTGATTTGACTGGTCATCAGGCTGCTGGAATAGATTTTTGTTCCATTGACCAACTTGTAGGTGACCAAATCAAAAAGTAAAAACAGCTGTGGACTCATCACATCAAGGGGGATCTACGGTGCAAAAACAAGACAAAACAGAGCAAGAGACATCCTACGCGTAGGATGTCTACTGGGGCTTAGTAAAGTGAGAAATTGACTGAGGAGATTGGGTGATGTTCAAGTTGACTTAAGCGTTCCAGAATTTCTTTCAGAAGTGAAATTGGACCTTGTTTGACCTTTTGATGGAGCAAAGACAGAATTAAGACTTTCCATGTAAATTGACCAACATCCGAGGAAAATACAGTTCCAGATTAGCAGACCTAATCCAAAACATCAGAAGTGTATAAAATACAATATTGGTTGATGTTAACCCTCCAGTTATACCAATCATTACTAAAACCACCTCTAGCGGTTAAATGCTTTGATTCGATTGCCAAAATTAAACGCTTGTGTACAGGTATATTCAGCGGCAAAGCAAGAAGTCGTGCAAAAGCTGATCCTTTACCAGGTGAGGGGTTGGATTTGTGTTGAATTGCATTGCTAAGTTTGATGAATTTAATATCAGGAAGATACATTCTTAGAGACCAAAAGGTGGCAGGTGATTAGGGTAGCTTAGTGTCCACCGAAGAGAGTGTAACTCAGGCAAGGCTAGATCCACTAGCACCGATCATTGAGGAGGGTAGTGATACGGACACTTCATCCGATAAGTCCTTCTTCATGATGGGTAGTCAATAGCCAGGAGGTTTCTCCAATGAAGGAGAATGCTAGGAGGAAGCACATCCCTAAATCCTTTGAATGATTCCAAGTTCACTATAATCTTCTTAGAAGGAACAAACTCGAGGGGAGCCCTAGTTTATTCTAACTATCGAGGACGCAAGTGTATTTGTATTGAAGAAAGGCCGGCTCAGAGACTGGAGATAATTCGAGTCTATGGTGATGGAGATAGATTCCGAGACGAAAAGGGGAACCACTATCTAATGGTTAGTAACCCTGAGGATTACAACAAATATGGAGATAACGTGGCAAAAGGAAAAATGGTTTCAGAAACTCAAGAACTGCCTCCAAACATTGATCGACCCGGAGCTCTTTTTATGTATGATAAGAAAACAACCAGGGTCTCAACCTATAATGAGAATGTGGGGATTTACAAGCATGAGAGCGAGGGAATAGTCTCTTACTTTCATTGCAAAGAAACCTACCCAAACAAATTAAGCAAAGACAAAGTTCTTTACTTATTCTCTTATGAAATTTCTATGGGGAAGGATATTTTTTTTGTTGATAGGTACGGGCGAGAATACAAACGTATTCTCCCAGAGGAGGTAGAAAAAGCAACAGTTTTAGAAACATCAACATATGCCCCCGAAGAAGTGCCAAGACTCACCTACACCCCTAGAAAATCGACAAATCCCTTTTCAGAAGAGTATGACACGACCTCACATTCTACCCGACAACAGACGTTCAACTACCAAAACCAACCAGCAACTCAGCCATCATTGCAAGCATGGCTTCGACAGGGTGCAACATTAAAACAAGACCGAAACCAAGATGGTTATCCCACCGCACGAGGGCTAAGGTATTTACAAGAACCACAACTCTATTCACAGTATCAAGGCAAGAGTAAGCCAAAAACTCAAGGGTCAACAGAGCCTGGAACACCACCCATAGAACGAGTTCGAAGAGATGAACCATCTCTTGCAAAAACCGTCAAAAATTATGGCTTATGAGTACCATTGGGAGAGGAACCTGTCCACTATCGAAGGCCAGAGGAGGTATATAGATTAGGATGAGGAGATCCAATGATGAGATTTGTAGACTATCGTGGAATTAGACCTTCTCAAGTGCAAAAATGGGTAAACAAGAAATACATGGGAAACAGAGATCCTAGAGATCATGTAGCAGTCTTTGTGCATGTAATTAGAGTTGAAGAGGTGTTAGACTTCCCTACCCAATTTGCAGGGTTTGGACTAACCCTAGAGGAGGATGCAGCTACTTGGTTTGACTCTGTGGAGCGTGGAGACTTTGAGTCTATGGAGGAGGTGTTTGACGAATTTATTGAGGAATTCTCACAAAGGGGGATAGCTCATAATACAATCTCACAAATCCATAAATTCAAATAGAAAGAAGGGGAATCTGTGCGAAAGGCATCCCTACGACTAAAAAGATATATTAAGATCTGCCCTGTGGAAGAACTGCAACTCAGTCCGGACTTATGCTTATATTTATCCAAGGACTAAGGAATGCAGATCTCCAGAAGGACTTACATATGAAGAGGAGCACGAAGTTAAATTAGTTATTTAAGGATGGTCTTTACCTTGTAGACAATTGTGCGGTCTACAAGGAGGGTGAATTCAAGGATCTTGACAACGATTCATCCTCACAACAAAGTGGAAGCAAGTCTGCTAAGACAGCACCGAAAGGAGAAGTAGTTGTAAGCCAAGAGAAGCTTGTAGAGGAAGTGCTAAAAAAGATTAACCTGTACACCAAACCTGAGGCTAAACAACCAAAGTGGTGTGCTATTGAACAAAAATGGACAAACCATGTGACGGAGGAATGTTATTATAACAAGGGATATGTGAGAGAGAGACCTTATGCTCCCCAGGCTCAGGTAGCATCTCCTCAAATTCCACCGATGTCTAGGTATCAAGAAGGCAACCTACCAAGACCTGTAGGTGTAGAAAGACCACAACCAGTGTTGGGGCGGCAACCACCCCTACTAGGATTACGACCAGTCGGCATAAGATACACGCCGTAACCAAACCAGAGGAGAAGGATTTTGTGCCTATGCATGCATATTACGAAGATCCCAATGGATATGCTGCAAATACTGTCTATTATCCATCGGAAGAACCCGCAACGCCAGAACCATGGAGCATGATAGGAAGTGGAGGACCACCAACAGCTGCACAGGCAGCAAGAGAAGGAAGATATAGCTTGGATGAACAAACATTGTTGTTCATAGCCAACGGAGGCATGGGTGGGCAGAGACATGCATACCAACAAAGAGGAGCTCAAGGAGCACCTCAACAGCCTAAGGGACCCTGATACAAGTGTGGTGGAGACCATTGGC
The DNA here is from genome assembly GCF_014529385.1 of Adiantum capillus-veneris. Classification (NCBI taxonomy): domain Eukaryota; kingdom Viridiplantae; phylum Streptophyta; class Polypodiopsida; order Polypodiales; family Pteridaceae; genus Adiantum; species Adiantum capillus-veneris. The sequence goes on from NC_140941.1 coordinate 48,701,094, forward strand.
TAAGAGACTGTCCTCATGATGAAATCATTAGAGTCAACGCATATTGCACCGAGTGTGGAGTTACTCATTTGATTCCTGATAGCCCTAAAAACCCGAGCAAAGGAGCCAAAACTACCTTGAACATGTTGGAAGCCATGCCTTCTAGTGGAGGGTCAGAAAATAAGACAGTAATACCTATTCAGGCAGTGATACAAGCCCAAGCTCAAAGAATGATGAATGAACCCATAATTGAAGAGCCAAAAACCGATGCCCCAAGTTCATAAATGAAAAATCAGAGAATCACTTGGAAAGCTAGAAAGGCGCGTATGAAAGCCAGGAGAGAACGAGAGCAAACGGCTATACCCGAGGAGTTAAAACACACAAAAGATAGATTAGAGAGGTTAGAGGATCTAGCTAGCCTAAGCTCACACATTGCGGCAACCATAGTACACAAGGAAATAGCGGAACCCAAAAGTGTAGGATCAGGAGGATAAGTGTTGGCAGAAAAGGTAAATGAGCAGTTAGACGTTTTTTAAAAGCCTACGAAGCCAGACTCAAGAACAACCAAACCCAAGAGCAAACATGGATAACTTATCCATACGCCGAAATAGAAATGTGTCGAAAGATGATTGAAATAGCTCAATCCTTGATAGAAAACCCGCTTGGTAAACCTGCAAGTTGGCACGAAGTACCAGCTCCAACCCCTATCAAACCAACTTTAGAGAAACAAGTAGATACGAAGGAGAGATTCACGACTACCTCTGAGTCTAGGGGAGAGCCTATCATAGTGCCAAATACAACAGAAGAGACAAGTGATGGGTTCCAACCTAAAACATAAGTAGAAATGGGTAAGGATTGTAACGGTCTAGATGACCTGTGAAAGAAAATCTGTGATGCCAACGAAGCTAACAGGGTGAGTTACCACATAAATAGCACGAGAAAAGAGAAAAATGAGATCTTACCTCCTATTGAAGATTTGAGGCAAGATCACAAATGAACTTTGATATGCATTCACAAGGGGGAGACCAGGGATCAATTAGTTCAGGGCACAACCAACTAGACTCGATGAAAACTTTACCCTCTTACCTAAGGGAGTATGAAGCCAAGTTTGAGGTGAGAGCAATCCCATCTCAAAGGATTTCTTCTAATAGAGTGATGGATTCACAAGGGATTGATTGAGTTATTGTCCACCCTTGTGGCATGCACAATCACATTAGCCGAACTCTTGAAGTTACGACCAAACATGTGGACCACCGTCGGAAAATTCTTAGAAAAGTTGGGAGTAAAAGATCCCACCTCGAAGCTTCAAGAAGGGATCAGAGAAATGGACAAGCCTCAACTAAACACTAGGCCAGTACCTTTTAACAAGGTTGGAGAATATTGCGAGGGAGAAGATGGAAACACCACGCTACCAATAGAATTCCAAGGAGTAGTTTACAAAGCTATTCTTGACAATGGAGCAGGAGTCGCTATCACCACCAAGTAAATCTGAAAAAAATGGGAAAAACTGGATTTGAGAGCTACCAGAATGAAATTGAAACTGGCAGATGGGTTCATGGAAAATCCTCTAGGACTTTTAGAAAAAGTAATTGTCATCTTGTGCGGAATCGAGTATGAGCATACATTTGTAACAGTCGATTTTGACAAAAAGAACAATTACGAGATCATCTTGGGAAGACCATTCATGAGACAATTAAAGATGGTCCAGGATTGGGGTTACGACCACATATACCTCAGACATGGCGAGAAAACAACCAAAATACACTTAAAATACCATAGTTACAAAGATGTGAACCAGACACCAGTGGAAGAGTTTGATTAAGCTACTTTGACAGGGTCCGAACTCCTAGCATGGTTAGGGCAAAAAAAAAGAGCTATGGATCTGCGGAGCTTCACATTGTGGGAGCTTAAAAAGAGACAAATGCATCTTAGAAAGAGCTGTTGAGGACAAGGATTATATTCTGGAACCTTTTCCTGAAGATGTCTTAGAACCTCTGGAATGGGAACACATACTAGCAACAACATTGGGTGTACCATTACAAACAGCCCAACGACAAAATTTTGTGATAAGGACGGCTATGATGTGCTACCCTATTACATGGTAAGCCTTATACCAGAAGGAGATGAGATTGTAGAACCACCAGAATAAAAAGAGTTTTATAACTCCTCTGAGCATCTGGAGGTAAATAACGATGCATATAACGAGTGTTTAGACAGCTCAAGCGAGCGTGGGGAGAAAACAGCGTATATCAAGTTTTATGATTTTGCCAATCAGCACCCTAGACGCCAGGAATGCTATAGAAAAAAACAAGCAGAAAACAAGAGAGAACCCTATGCCCAGGATAAAAGATGAAACTCAAAATCTAATGCTTGTCAAAGCAGAGGATTGTGCAAAAGACCAAATATCATGAAAATTCTCAAAAGTTCAAAGGGAACGAACGCAAGAGGAAATAAAACAGGTACGAAAGGCTAAAAAAGAAACAAAATCAAAAAAATCTCAACAATGAAAACAAGAAAAAGCAAAAGACCTAGAGTGGACCAAATTGGAGCATAAAAAGAAATACCAAGAACTAAAATGGTCATTACGAGAGGTATGGACGACTGAGGGAGAAAGTGATGGTAAGGAGGAGTTAGAAAAAGAAAACATGAATGTACCATCCCACTATCAAAAATTCACCATCCAGGACATAAAAATTATAATAACACCACCAGTCAGGGAAAGAACAAACCAGGAATCTTATGATGGACTGGAAAATGCAAAACGGATAGACCTCGCTGCAACAGGTGAAAAGCCTCAGCCGGTCTATATAGCAACTGATTTAGAGCCTGAAGAAGAAGAACTGCTAACACAACTTCTCAAGAAGTATAAAGATGTGTTTGCATGGTCCTACAAAGACCTCAAGGGAGTTGATCCATTGATATGCTAACATACAATTCCTTTGAAATCAGATGCCAAACCTAGCAAACAACGTCCTTACACATATAATGACACATTTGCTAAATGAATCAAAGAGGAGATTGACAAGCTGATGGATGTTGAATTCATCTACGAAATCGAACATACAGATTGGGTGTCACCCATTGTGCTTGTTCCCAAAAAGAACGGAAAATTGCGAGTGTGTATGAACCTGAAAAAAGTAAATGCAACCACCATAAGGGATAATTATCCCTTGCCAATCACAGAACATGTACTTGAGAGGGTGGCCGGGAAACAGGCTTATTTCTTTCTAGATGTGTTTTCAGGGTATAACCAACTGGCAATTGCAATAGAGGATCAACACAAAACATCATCTGCCACAAAATGGGGAATATATGCGTATAGAGTTATGCCTTTTGGCTTAAGTAATGCCCCAACGACCTTTCAGAGGTTAATGACTCATGCGCTCAAAGAACACCTGAGAAAATTCTTAGAGATATATATGGATGATCTTTGTGTACACTCTCTTCTACGAGAAGAACATATTGACCATTTACAAAAGGTATTTGAGAATTGTAGAACATATCGAATCTGTCTTAGCCCAGAAAAGTGCATTTTTATGGTTAGACAAGGCCGCATCTTAGGACATATTGTCTCAAGAAATGGCATAACCACTGACCTAGATAAAATCAAAGTCATAGTAGACTTTCCCAGGCCTACTAATGTGAAACAAGTGCAATCCTTCATGGGACACTACGGATATTATCGAAGATTCATATATATGTATGCAGTCATTGCACAACCTCTGTATCCTTTGTTAATCAGTTTCGACTGGACTGAGGAGTGTGAAACTTCATTCCAAAAGCTTAACACTAGGTTGGTAATGGGACACTTTTATGTCCTGTTAAGTGACCATTTTCCTTGAATTATGTCAAGAGTTTCAAAATGGATTTTGAGGTGCTATCTATCTAGATATTTGTCTCGTGAGCTGAAAAAAACTCGACATTTTTTTGGAATACCAATTCCATCTTTAACCTTGTCCTTGCACAACATTTCACAACCTAAACTCTGTGAAAAAACGGGTCCTTTTTTTTGGCTTTTTTCAACTTTTTGCAACTATACCACTCTAGAATTCATTTTTATGAGGTCTATAATGCTAGAGAACTATCTTTAGTAGTCCTCAACATGTCCTGATGTTTCTAGGGAGAAATAAATATTAAAGTTGTAAGTTATGACCAAATTACAAAAATTGTCAAATCCTGTTTTTTAGCCAATTTTAGCTCTTCTATGATTTTTAGATGGATTTCATGATATCCAAATGCATTTTTTATTTTCTATGTCGCATATTGTAACATAAATCTAATACTCCTTAAGTTTTGGGGCATCTAATACCCTATTTTGCATAGTACACAATGATGCTTGATTTTTTCAATTATAGAAGAAAACAAAACATTCTAGTATATCAAGTATAGCTTTTTCAATATTGTTAGTTTCTTGTGAAAACTACATGCATTTTGTAGGTAGTAACCATATCTAATCATAAGGATCAAATTTGGCTAGATATTGAATAGTTTATATAGGATTCTACAACTCATAATGTTGAACCCACTTTTTTCATGTTTGCTATTTTTAGCACTTTATCTTTGTCTCCAAGATTCCCCTTGGTAAGAGATGTATTATTCTTTTGACATGGTCCATGGATCCTTATGAACATAAAGGAAAATAGGGAACTAAGAAAACATGCGTATATTATTTGTATTGAGTGTGGCTATAGAAACTTTGATGATAGGTTTGTAGAATGGTAAAAATTCAACTTTTTTGTACCTAATTATTTTGGCAAAACAAAAAATAGTGAGTGAGAAACAATCATATGTTCTAATCACCAACCCATTGAAGTTAACTAGGGAATTTATCTCAAGTCCTACAAAAATCCCTAATCTTATTTTTATGCAACAAAATTTAAGAAATGACTGTTTTGATGAAAATGCACTGGTCCATCAACTTTGGAGGCTTGGTGTGACCAAAAGATGAGAAATTTTACAAGTTTCTTATTTTTTCCATGTGTAGTAGTCCTTGACCTATAACCTCATGAAAGGATTTTACAAAATGAGTGGATCTACTATGGTTTTGGAGGTTTTTTTCAAAACCCTAAAAGGACACCTTTATGGCCTGTTAGGTTACCAACCTAGTGTTAAGGAAAACCTTGTATCAGCACCTGTACTTAAAGCACCAGATTGGGAAAAGATATTCCATGTTCACATTGATGCATCTGCATATGCAATTGGGAGTATTCTGGCTCAACCTGGAGACAGAACAATGGATTTCCGAGTTTGTTATGCAAGCCGACAGTTAAATAGTGCAGAAAAGAACCATACAACCACGGAAAGAGAGGGGTTAGGAATGATTTATGCTGTAAAGAAATTTTGGCATTTTTTGCTCGCAAACAAATTTGTATTCTTCACAGATCATCAAGCTCTTTTATATCTGGTAAATAAACCATGCAATACTAGGAGAATTGTATGCTGGTTTATTATATTGCTAGAGTTTGATTTTACAATGGTGGTCAAAAAGGGTAAAACTCATCTACGGGTGGATCATCTTTCAAGGTTGCAAAACGGGGAAGCTCCTGAAGGAGTAGATGATGACATACCTGATGCGTATCTTATCAATATTGAAATGATACCCAAATGTTCTCAAGAAATTGTTAGCATTCTTTCCTTTAGAGGTAGATTTGATAACAAGGAAGACAGATCCAAACAACAAACAATTCGACAAACAAAGAACTTCCAGTTGATTGTAGGACGACTGTATCATCTAGGATCGGACCAGATTCTACGATTATGTATAAATCTAGAGGAATTCGAGTGTTATCTTGAAGAAGCACACGTCCAGGATTGTGCATTTCATTGTTCGACAATCAAAACACACCAAAGACTGAAACAATTAGGGGTTTATTGGCCAACTATGTATGCTGACACACATGCTTATGTTAACAATTGTACTATATGTAGTGCCAAACGACTAGTGGATCATTTGGCATTGTTTCAAGTAAACATTGCACCTGCATGGATTCAATATATCATTGATTTCTTAACCACAAGGACATTTCCTAAAAACATAACAAAAGCACGGAAAAGGGCTATAGATCTGGAGGCTCGCGACTTTAATTTAATTGAGAATCAACTCTATAAGCGAGGAAAGGACAATCAACTTAGAAGCTGTGCAAGTGAAAGTGAATACCTGCTGACTCTAGAACACGCACATGGAGCAATAAGTAAAGGAAATTTTTCAGGTGATAAGACGGCAAAAATTGTCTTAACTGCAGGAATATGGTGGCCTACGTTGCATATGGATGCTGAGGAGTTTGTAAAGCATTGTGACGCATGTCAGCACACCAAAGTGCCGATAAAGAGAGATGAGATGCCACTACGGCCAATGATGGGAGCAAGGGCATTTGCAAAATGGGGCATTGATTTTGTGGAGCCTATTTCAACCCCTGCATATCGTACCCATACCCAATATATCATTGTGGCTACAGACTATCTCAAAAAATGGGCGGAACCCAAGGCAACACAAAAAGTAGACGCACGAACCACTGCACAATTTTTGTATGAGAATGTCTTCGTAAGATACGGATTACCAATAGAAATTGTCAGTGATCGAGGAACACATTTTCTTAATGAAATCATTGAGTATTTGCTAGAGGAATTCATGGTCATATATAGAAAATCTGCTCCATATCATCCACAGTCAAATGGACAAGCTAAGCCTACAAATAAAACACTGTGCATTGTTCTAACTAAAATTGTATTAGAGTCAAGGACATACTGGGAACAATAGTTACACTCAACACTATGGGCATATAGGGTAGCTTACAAAACATTGATAGGAACAACACCGTACAACATGGTGTTTGGTCTAAACGCTATATTACCCATAGAGTTCTTAATTCCAACTCTACGAGTAGCGAAACGCTTAGCCTATGGAGAGGGAATGAGCTCTCTTCAAGAGTAGATGATCTTGAAAAGCTAGATGAACTTCGCTTGATAGTTGTAGCAGTTTTTTGACAAGCATGTATGCACGAAAGAGTTTAAAACATGTGATTATGTACGTGTTTATACCTTGAAGCAACATGCCAAGAAACTTAAAAAGCGAGGGATGGGACCCTTTGTGATTAGTGACTTATCACAAAGTGGAGTTGTCAAGCTTGCTACATTAGAAGGTGAAGAAATGCCAAATTGGATTAGTGGGTGTCAATTAAAAAAATATCATTTACCACTAACACAGGATATGCTTCAACAAATCCATCAAGAAAAACAACGGATGAAAGAGAAACAGAGGGTACGAGAAGAATCCCAAGCAGAAGCAAAAGAACGCATTGCAAAAAGATGGCTTCTACGACAACAACAACATTGTGGATCACCTTTGTGAATAAATGCTATTCAATTAACAAATTTTGATGAAGACACAGTGGAGCCAATAATTGTAGTCAAAGTGGGTAGCAATCAAGTTGAATCGACGGCATTGCTTGATTCTGGAACTCAAGCGAATCTAATCTCTTATAGATTATACAAACAGCTCAAGCCCACAGGTCAACTACATCCTACTCCACAAGTGTTGGAAGGTAGTACATCACATTCGTTGAAAACATTGGGCTCGATTATATTGCATGTCCAAGTACATCAATATATTTACCCACACAAGTTTTATGTGGTCGAGGATGAAAGCACACATAATCAAGGGAGAAAGAACCAAAAGGATGGGTGCCACTAAAGAACAACATGGCGAACAAACAGGGAACTGCCAACCATGTTCACTACAAGCATAAAACAACACAGAATGCAGAGAAAAAATCAAGGTTAGCAACCCGTGAAAAACAAGTATGGGTGCGGAAGGATAGAGGTGACATGTCAGACAAACCACAATACAACAAAAGAAGTCAACAGAAGCAGATAGTTCAACCAAAAACCAAGGGAATAAAACAGATATGGATCCCAAAGAGAATGCTCAGTAACAACTTTAATGCGACTCACATTTGGATCCCAAAACCAAAGCAACAGGAACTCCCTTCAGGACAAGCAACATCAGAAGGCAGACAAACACTACATATGAAACCGGCAAACCAATCTATGTGGGTGCCAATCAGCAACAAAACAATGACAATAGCGGAAGTAGAAATAAATCTACACAAGCCTCCAAAGCAAAGCTACAAATGGAAAGCAAAAGAGACAAAGACTATGGCCAATTCCGACACGACAATTCTCTCCAAGGAGACAACCATGGCCATATCGACAGTAGCGGCAAACCACGCGACTTTTGCAAGAAAGACGATCAAACAGCGAGCGGTAGAGTTACAACTTTTACTTGCAAAAAAAATATGCCGACCAAATCAACACTAAACAGAAAACCTCGACAATGAAGGCCAATAAGCGTCTTGCTTATACCCTCCTCTTGCACAACATTGATTTTTCCATGCATTGACCGAGTATGCATTATATAGGGCCACATTACATGGCCAAGCATTAGCACAATTTCTAACCCATGTACGACACATACACCGAGGCGATACCTTGTCGTCCGGGAGGACTTCGGCTACTAGGAGGGGGGAGGCATTCTCAAATGCGGACCCAATGGAAAAAAGAGCAAAAAGGGCATGTTTTTTGACTATCTTAAAGGGTTGTAGTTTGATTGGGAAATTTTCTGACTAACCCAAGTACATATGGCCTTATACAGCATAAATATACAAGTATATGGGGCCAAACGCCAAATCAAGCCCCTAGGTGTGTGTATATAGGTAAAAATAGCCATTTTGCGGACAAAATAATGGTAAAACGGAGAAATCCGACCATAAAAATTGCATGTGAATGTATATAGTGTTTTGCGGTGATGTTTTTGAGTGATTATGATTTTTGGGGATTTTTTGAGCTTAATTTGCTATTTTCTTTTTAATTTTACTAATTATCAATAGAAAAAATTCAAAAATACAAAAAGCAGGTAAAAAACGGTCGTAATGAGAAAAAAATATGGGGATAGTCAGTGACTATAGGACAACCTATGGTACAATGGGGGTGCAATTATGTTAATGGAGCGGAAAGCGTGTTTTGGCCAGATTTTGACCGAAAAGTTAAATTTCTCGAAAACTGAGCAAATGCAGTCCAAATCGAGAAATTTTTTAGCCTAAACTGCATCTTGCAAGAAGTTGGGAGCACATGTCAAATTTCATGGAAAGTGGTTCGGGGACCCCCATTATAAGATTTTTTCACTTCATTTTAAGCTCATTTCTACTATTGCCTTTTGAGAGAGAGCTCTTGCCACCTAGAGCGAACCGGACTTCCAGCAGCTTCTACGCCGCCCACGACCACCCGATAGGCTCTAGAAATGAGAGGTAGGCTCACCACCTTGAGCTTTTCGCGTGTTTTTTGTTTTGTCGCGAAAACTAGCGTAGGGTTCACACGGGAAGAGAGCGGTAGAGACCTAAAAGTAGAAGTGGCCACCTAACGGCTAACCCAAACGCAATGAGACTTCATCGGAATTTACCTTAGCATAGGAGACCACTTTTGAATGCCCAAAGGTGGTAGAAAACCATTGGAAAAAACCCTAACTTCTAGAGCCCCGCAAGAGGCCACGAAATGGAAAATCGGCGGAAAGGCGTCCAAATGCTACCAAAACTCATGGGTAGGAGCATCTCGACATGCTCGACAAGTCTATATAGCCCACATGGCCATAAGGTGACCCGAAGGGGCGCTAAACTTCAGAAACGACATCAGACACACAAAGCGTCAAATAGCTATCGCGGCCAAACCGCATGTCTGTTTCTCACCAAACATCACTAGCGGCTTTCCTAGACCATCAACAACCAAGTCCTATGGTGGTAGACCACCGCAAGTCATCGACGACATGTAAACACAACCACGGGTGTTTCCAGAGCGACAAATTGCCAAACGGAGCTCCGGTGAAGCCAAAGTCAACAAAAACCATATGGCAAGGATCCCCAAGGGATCAGGAAGCCATGGAGACCAACATCAAGAAATTTGATCGCCGAAAAGTACTCCAAAAGTCAAAAAACGGCTTGGAGGCTCTGAAATCCACACAAGGAGTTTCTTCTATCTATTTGACTTTTTTGTTGAAATAATGCTTAAAAGGGACTCCAGGGGAATCAAGGCAGGCACCAGTAGCACTCACCATAAAAATTTCATCAGGAGACATCCTACGCGTAGGATGTCTCAAGGCCAAATCTGGGTACCAAACTCAACATCTCTTATCACACACAACTTCTGAATAGCCTGTACATGCTAGCCACCAAGTTTCATCACATTTGGACAAAAAATGACCTCATGTGCATCAAAAAACGCAAAGTCGGGACATAGAGGCAATAATGGGCCATAGACCTACCAAAACTAGTCCAAATCACATGAAAATTGCACAATATACTCATGAGCACATTACCAAGCTATCTGTGGGGTCATTTGTGAAAAATGATGAAATAGACATCCTACGCGTAGGATGTCTAAATGACATTTTTGGCTCCCAGCTTGCATTTTTTAGTTCCAGATCTCTCTATAACACCTTCATGAGCTCATATATCAAGTTTCAAGCCATTCTCATCACATTTGGCCCCCAACACCTTCAAGATACACTTTTTGAGCCTAAAAACACTACACATGCTCTTACCAACACCAATTCTTGTCCAAATCAAAATCCAAGAGCAGGGCCATGTTCCACATGCCAAGAGCTACTTACAGAACCAACTCCAACTCATTTTGATGAAAAAGACATCCTACGCGTAGGATATCTCCAGTATGATTTTGATCTTCTGTGCAAGAAATGATTTCATAGGAGCCATTAACATGGTGCAAGGAGCCTGTAAATCAACTTTCATCCCATTTGAATATCATTCGCCACCTGTTGAGGACATCCTACCCAATTTGTGAGCCTAAAGCCTGAATCTGCCCAAAAATGCACTTTTTGATGCCCAAACCCAATTCCAATCACATAGCCATGTTGCACAGGTCAAGGGCCACCAGCATACCAAGTTTCCCCAAAAACAGGCGAGATAGACATCCTACGCGTAGGATGTCTAAATGATAATTGTTAGCCAGAAATCTACTGTGAGCACATGCAGAGTTTCCCTAGTTCCTTTTAAGTTTTATTTTCAATTTTCAAGTCGTTTGGATAGTTAGAACTCAGTTTCTCAGCTAATATGGAAAAAACGCTAACTTCGGACTACTGAGTGCGATAGGATCTATGGTAGCCACAAAATCACTGGCAAAGAAGAAGAGGATGACAATAAAAGACTACTTGGAAGAAGTAGATCCATTTGTGATCCCAGAAGGAACCCTAAAGCCAACCAGCACATGGATTCAGGATGATTTGCTAGAGTCCAATGATTTGAAGATCTACCAAGGTGTGTTCAAAGATCCTGAAGGAAATGCACTAGAGCTACCCATGATACAATGGGATCTCAATGAATTTGTCAGCAGCAAGATGGGGGATTACCTGGAGAAGATGGACCTACACAACTACTTTGAAGCTTTGCCAGCGGGGATTGACATCAAAAGAGTGTGGGAATTTGTAACCACTATCAAAGAAGATGGAGTGGCCCGAGTCACCGATCTACAGGGCAAGCCAAATACCATGATTGTCATCACAGAGAGGGTGGTGGCAGCCGCACTAAACATCTCCAACAAGGGAGATAGTGTGACAAAAAGGAGAGATGAAGTTAAAGTCTACTCCGAAAAGAAGAACAACACACATTTGAAGATATTGCAAACCCAAAAGTGGCTATCATGGGCCAGCTCTACAACCAATACTTCCACATGTGTACAAAGCACCCACATAAGTACAGGATGCCACCTGGAGCCATTGCTACCACCTTCACCTGGGCAATGCAAAAGAGCAAGCCAAAAGTGATCAATTATGTTGCTTACATCCATGACAACCTGGTGAAGATGGGCAACAAAAATCCTACCTACATTGTACCTGGAGAGCTGATAACAAAAGTGGCCTATGGAGAACTGCATGCCAAGGGAAACTGGCCTGAACCTCCTTCACAGAATGATTGGCTAAAGCTGAAAGAAGATAAAGAAGAAGAACCTCCAAGGGCACCCAGAGTAGCCACAAGGTTAAAGCGCCGGTTAGAGACCGTGTAAGAGGAGCAACCAGAGTCAAGGAAAGAAAAGAAAGAAAGTTTACAAGTGCCAATCAAAGAGACCAAGTCAGAGAAAGGGGCACGGCTAGAACGACTAATGGAAAGCTTTAGAGCTGACATAGCACTCAAAGGAGATTTGAGTGAGTTGTGGAAGCCATCCTTGGAATCCATGTCGGGATCATATGGAAGAGTGCACCGAGATACGTTTGAAGACTACATCAAAAACTTTGAGATCCTAGATGCTACGACAGAGAATATCCCTAATATCCCATTTACAGAAGAAGAAGTGGATGAAGTACGACGGCAGCTGCTAGAAGAGCAGGAAGGCCAAGAAAGGGAGAGAAAAACCAAGGCGGGCAGGGATTTCAAGAGAAAGCCAGCAACTCCACCATCAAGCAGGGAATCCAGCCCACCCCCATCACCACCTCCTGTTAGCCCTCCACAAACCCAACAAAAGGAGGATGAACAAGAAGATTCCAAGCAAGAGAAGAGCCAAGAGGAAGATCAGAAAGAAGAAGATGAACCAAAAGAGGAGAAGCTAGATCCAGAAGAAAAGAATTTCAGAATATTTCTTGATCTACTAGCTGCAAGGTACTCTCAAGAAGAGGCAGCTATGATAGCCTTTGAGTTGACAAGCACAAGGCCCACGGAACAAATGCAGAGCCTGCCGTTAGTAGAACTGAAAGAGATGGCCACCGATATAGTGGACCTACAACCACCTACCAATGATTGGGATGTGGTGATGCAAAAGCTAACCGCGCTTATGGCAAAATAAATGGCCACTGAGAGTGATATTGATACTCTCAAGACAAATGAAGTTCTTATCAAATCTCAAGTGGACACACTGCAAAGACAGGGCCAAGAGAACATCGAGAAACAAACAAAGCTGCAAGCTAGTTTGGACGTGGCATTACAAAGATACCACGAGAGGAACGGCAAAATCAGGCAGTAGAAAACAAGCTTCAAAGAGCTGAAGAAGAATACAAGAAAATCAGCAAGTCATTGACAGATGCAGAGAGAGAAAGGGACAACCTGACTCTACAACTTGCTAAAGAGTCCAAAGAAGTGGAAACCCTGAGGAATGCCAAAGAAAAGGCAGAGATAGAGCATGAAGCGAGCCAGGATGAAGTCATTGAGCTGAAAGACCAGATGAAAGTAAAAGATCAAACCATCCAAAGGCTACGAGCATCTCCATCCAGAGTCTGAGCTACTAGCTCGACTCACACGACTTCAAAGACTAATTTATATGAAGAACAAATGAACGAACTCCAAAAGGAGTTGACATTAGAGAAAAGACAAAGGCTGATGCTAACCGAGGGATCTATGGTAATGTAAAACCGCCTAGAAGAAGAAAATCAAGCCATGAAGAATGAGCTAGAAGACATCAAGAGAAAGCTCGAGGAGGCGGAGAAAATAAATACAGATCTAAACGACCTTCTAGTAAACATGGGAGAGCAAGCGGAAGAGGAAAAGAAGACACTTCAGAAGTAGATAGAAGAGTTGAGAGACCAATAGAAAATGGAAGAGCAGTAGTTTAGCACCGGGCTAGCAACAATGGAGGGGATCGACATAGAGAATGTGTCAGATCCATTGGACACCACCATGCAAGAGGAAATCCTTGTGGGATCCTCACAAGAGCCCAAGGATTTGACACAAGAAGAAGAAGAAAAGCAACAGAAGGCCATAGAAGCGGCAGTAAACGACACAGCTAGAGAGGCATTGGAGTGGGAGCAGAGGGTTTTTAAGTCGATGGCTATTCAGAAGATAGATGCCAGTAACCTTGACGTGAATGGCTACAGCCTTCTCTCCCATATCCTCTGCTAAAGTATGAAGCTGCTACTATCAACAAATGAATAAAAGAGGAGCCAACAGTGCTATTGTACAAAGAAGATATCTCCAAACCTGAAGGGGTCAAGCTGATAGTGGATTCTCAACCTAGGTGGAGAAAGGCATGGCTCACAAAATATCCTCAATACTTAATCCATCTGGTAGATGCACCTAAAGTGATCAAGGATAACCTCAGTTTCTGCCCTCTACCAAGGATGAGGACATGGAAAGCCCACGAGCTATTGCAGAGAAGACAACCCACTTGACTAAATTACCCGGAGCTGCTAGGCTTGAAGACAGGTGAGAGAATAAGTGAGCAATACATGGCTAACGGGTGCCATCAAATTGTTAACTGGATCGCTTGACCTATCTTGCATCATGATGACAAAGATATGTAAAACCCTTTTGGCAGTCTTCAAAACCTTCAAATCAGGCCAGGCGACAGACAATATCTTTTTCTTTCAAGATACATACACATGTGCATACGATCTGTCTGGTCAGCTTCTCACGAGGTGATACATGCATTGTATCAAAGAATTATGTTTTCGCCTTTGTATCACCACCAAGCATTTGAACAAGCCTTCTACACCGGCTTCTTCACAATCAGCACAGATATTTTCGGCCCGACACTACTGGATCAGCATGCGAGATATGAGTCCCTTCTCAAGATGAGAGATAGCCTACACTGAAGAAGCAGCTCAGCTGCCATGTCGGGGATGACATGAACAAGGAGGGGGGGAGTGTTAGCAGTTGGACACACCCTACGGAGCTCGGCGGAATATTATTCTTTGTAACTATTCTTTGAGAAAAACCGACATTTCACCTTTGTAAATATTGGGGCTTACAGAAGTTTCAAGATTGTATCCCATTTTTGACATTTAGATTTAGTAGATGGTTAAATTGGAAAATTAGGGTTTGAGATTGTAAGGTATTTATACCACTTTTGACCTTAATGAAAAAACCTTTGTCATTTTTAAAAAGTTATGTCTGTGAGTGAGCGTACTGTGTACGAGAGAGAGTGAGAGTTTCATCTTGACGCTACGTGCGCACCGGTGGTCGGAATCAAGTGCGAAGAAGTGCAGCGTGTTGCCCCCGACAAGAGCTACGCGCCGATACCTACATTGCAGGTGTACGGTGTGGTTTTGCGAGCTCGACCTACGAGCTTATCTGGTGATTCGGTGAGCATACGTGATCCGTTTTTGCATGTCAGCATATCCACGCGTTTGCATTGAGTAGAGCTATACATTAGGCACTTTAGTTTTTGGAAACGACGACCTGCAAATTTCGACCAGACATCCTACGTGATTTGCACCAGGTGTTTAGGGTTGGGATTTTGGTTCATGGACCTTAGGGAGAGCGACCTATTAGTGTTAGTAGGGTCTCCTTCAAGTTCTGTGGCATTTTGAGAACGTTTGATGGGTATTTGGCTCTTGGAAGCGTTGTAGGAAATCTCCTCTTAAGCACTCTTGAAGGCTGTAGCTTAGACATTGGGTAGAGATCTCTGTAGGAATTAGTCAAGCGTTGGTCGAGTGTAGATTGACACTCTATGCTTGCTTCCACGCGCCTGCAGGTCAAGCTTCGTCCTTAGCTGACAAATCTTGTTAGGTGAGTTCTCGTTGTGCTGGCGTCCATCACGGGGTATCCGCCAACAACCATCTACAATTCAAAGGAACTTCAATCAACACAACTTTAATCAAAATGAGAGACACCCTCAAAACCAAGGGAACTTTAGACTAGAAAACCCACCTTTTGTTCGGAATGGACCGCCTACCAGCAATAACAACAATGGAAATTTTAAACATCAACCTCGTCTGGGAGGAAGAGGGAATCAAAGACCTCCAGTTAGCAAAGCTCAAGGGGCTAGAGGCAAAGGAAATCAGGCAAATGCATATGTTCATGCTGCAATTGAACATCAAAGAGTGAATGAACAATTTTTAGTAATTTAAACCCCAATGGAGTATCAAGGTACCCATTTTACCTTATTGATTGATTCAGGGAGTACACATTCTTTCATATCTCCTAGGTGCATCAGAAATCTCATTTTGCCTGAACACCCCCATACAAATCTTACAGCGGAATTAGCTACGGGTAGGAAGGTTAACTTCCTCTACTTTAGTGGGTAGCTTGGATTTTGTTTTTAATGGTCACAATACTTTTGAAAACTTCAAAGTCTTACCCATAGGGATCTATGATGGAATCCTAGAAATGGATTGGCTTAAGACCATAAATCTTCATCGCTCTCTTCCTCTTCAACACTGGTGGATCCTTCATCATAAGTCAACCTGGTTTCATACTCGTAGCTGGTGCTAGAATCCATATTATCACCCCTGGCTAATGGATGAAAGAGACTCTCCCTGGTCTTCAGGTCCAGCACAATTTTCCCTCCATTTTCTCAATCCGGCATGGTAAATACCCCCTTCTCCAAATCTTGCTTGGCCCTAATTGCCAAAAACCATGGCCTCCCCAATATAATTGGATAAGCATTTTCACCTGCTTTCAGGACAAAAAATTCAATCAAGCATTCAATTCCCATGACCTTTACCTTCATATCCTATTCCACTCCTAAACACCAAGCTTTGTCATGGTTGGCCATCCTCATTTGCACATTGGACCTAACGGCAACTTTAATACCAATATCCCTCATAACAGACTCTGTGATCACATAGACCTGGGCACCACCATCAATATAGGCTTGAACATGATTCCTCTTTTCAAGCAAAATGTCCACCACTGGAAGCACATCGATCGGACTCCCCACCCTCAAGGCTAGATTCTGTACCGCATGCACATCTCCTCCTACTCGAGGAAGCCTCATACTGACACTGGTTGACCACTGCCTCCTTAATTTAGGGTTTAATGCAAGCAGCTGCCCAAAAGTGATGTTAGCCTTTTGATTTTGGACATCTCTTACCATATCATATTCAAGATTACCATGCCGCAACTGAAAATCCTTCTTTGTAGTTCTTCATAGTTGTCTTCTCTTGCTCGATTTTGGCTTCTCTCTACCTTCGTTCACCTTCTCTTTACCCTTCTTTGCTCTAGTTTCACGTTCAGTCTCAGTCTCTCTTTTGCCTCTTGCTCTTTTCTTAGACATAATATCAACCTCCTGCCTGTCCCCAACACTAGTAATACTAACCTTTGAACTTCATCATTACCTGACAGAGCCGCGTGTACTTGGTTTTCTACTGCTTGATGCTCTCTTTGAACATTAAACAACGCATGACCCTTGACTTGACCAAACAGAGGATACATACCGCCCCTTTCCCTCGGTTGCTGAGGGCTACCAGGAGCATAGTGGCCCTCCTCTCCGCAATTGTAACATCTGCCAGACAATTGCCTAGCTCGGTCTCTTCCTGTCCTTGCCTGACAACTCCAAAGCCTTCAACAACTCAAAATTATTTTTATAAAACCCGAAAAGTTTCAAAAAAATTCATCTGTGCTTCCCCAATTTGAACTGCCTGCCAGTTGCCACCCGTCGATCCGATCACCGAGTTCTAAAAACCGATCAAAAACTCACTGAGCTGACTGTGACTACCATAGACTTTGTCTCACTCCACAATTCCTCGAGTCCTTGAATTGAGGCTGCAAAAACCGAGATAACCACCAATAGTCAATTCTGGACAAGTGCACCCAATCTTCCGGCTTCTATATCTTTTCGCTCCGGGCTCCGTTTGATGTGCATTCAATTTTTTTAGCTCCGTATGATGCATACCCTACTCTAGAACCTTGTCGAGGTTCAAAAGATGCCAGATGGTACGATCCCCCATGTGGTCAGGTGGGCACCAACCTAGCCCCCGGCAAAACTTCAACTGGCCATAAACTGTAATTCGTGGCTCCAATCTGCAATCTGAAAAGATGGGTGTGCTCCATAAATAAAGAGCTACACACGTATACCTTGAAATCCACTTGGGACACGTGTCCCCAGCTACCCCGTCCGGCAAGAGTTTGCAACACACTGAACCTTCAACCTTTAATAACTTGGGCTTGATGAGTGGTCTAGACCTGCTCCTTCAACACTTCAAGCTCTACATTACTAGACCCAAAGAGTACATCTCGCCTCTCCTTCACCTGCTCTCCAAACTAGCCCCTTATGGAGCCCTTCTTGGCCTATAAACCACATGAGCCATACATATCTGCTGCTACCTGTCAGCCCGTGATCTTCAACCCTTTGTCATGCTTCTGGTAGCCTGCACATATATATCCATGCCATCTTCTATGGTCGACACACTTTGGATGTACCAATGTTTATTCTAATGTGTGAAGTGAAATGAAAGGGAAACATCTCTAGTCCTGGACCATTATCCATGGTCTATGCATGACCTAATGATTAAAAAAGAACAAAGATATATATGTCCAAACTAAGATTGTACCTAATGAGAGGCAAAATAAAAGGATTTACTTAAGCATTTCTCTCAGCTAACCTAAGAGGACCTAAAATTCTATGAATTACACGTTAAAATTTCAACTTAGTGCTAACAATGATGTGTACCTTTTGCCTTGCAATGGGAATGAAAGGATCATACAAATTCTCGTGATTCATGCAATTGATTATTCTAAGGGTTGATCTTGGACAAAAACATACATGAGCCGTCCTCTGTGGGGAGACACCAAAATTGAGGTGGTCTAGGGCGGGCAACATGAGAAGCCACCTCTAAACACTTCTCAAGGCTCCGGTGCTGCTCAATTGGGATTGGGACGACTACAAGCACACAAAACAACAGCATACCCACAACCCAATCCAATGAAAGAAAGGGGCACCACCTAGTTATGGATGAGAACTAGGACGCAAATAGTATGTATGCCAATGTGCAAACAGAAGAATGCGAAATTGCCACTCAAACACACCAAACATATTCCTTCACAACCGTAGGGATTTGGAAGAGAGCAAGGTACACAGTACAAATAAACTTGAACAACTAGATCCTAGCATAAAAGATTAGATGCTTCCAAGCTTAGAAATATTAGAGAGACAACACAAGTTTTGATCTTATTGCCATCTTACTATTGTCTTAGGGTTATGGGAGCCCTCTCACCATATCACCCTCTTACACTTAGTACTAGGAAAGCTATTCAACAAGCCCCTTAAAACCACAAAGCATGAAAGAATACAAATAATCTTGAGGACGAGTTCACCTTATACAAGACATTGAGCCAAATTGTAGAGTTGATTTTGGAGAGAAGAGACGTAGCCAATGTACACAATTTCACCCCAAACTATCAATCTTATTTATGAGCAAGTTGAAGCTACAAATGTGACAGAGAGTACCACATCACTCAATTCCTCTCAATAGCCTCAAAGCATCTCTATGCATATATGAGTATAATGTGATAGAGATCTCTCAAAGCTTAAAATCTCCTCACACAACTAGGGTTGGAGAGTGCTATGTTATGTGTGCAATTATCCATTACAAAGAAGATAAGGGCTCTATTTATAAGTTTTTGGAAGCCCTGATGAGGATTATACCTTATCAATTTTATTAGGAGCAACATGAATTATGATTTTTTTGAATTGCAAATGAGAGTGGGTCTCTGAGAGATAGCCCTTTCCAAGAGTCTATGCATAAAATATACAATTTACACTTTTATACAATTTTCAATATACATCAAAGTTGCGGAAGCATTTGCATAGGGGAGGAGTTCTCAGCACCACCTGACCAAGCATGGAGTTTAGGCCATGAGCCGGACTGCATCCAGAGGTACCTAGCGATTAGTGCTACCCCTGAATGGGTGTCATGAGTGAAAGTGTACTTAAGAAAAATATAACATTGTGGAGGGTGAATATATGTGTACGCCGCAATGCGGAAGAGAGAGAGAGAGAGAGAGAGAGAGAGAGAGAGAGAGAGAGAGAGAGAGAGAGAGAGAGAGAATATAGTGGAGGGTGAAATAGACTGCACAGAGACATGAGAAGATTAAAACAAAGAATCTTTAAATGCCCATCTAAATGGAACAGGAAACCATGTATTAATGCAATGACAAAATCTGGGTATACCATAACATCAAAAAGTTTATGACAAAACAACTAGCAGAGCGCCGGACCCTGTGTAGGGATCAATCGATCCACCCATCCACTTTCTCTCTACTACAATTTCACTTTGCGAAGAGCGAGGCAGAACCCCTCCAACCTACCTGAGCCAGACAGAAGCTGAGGCCGCTTCGCCTCCCTCCATGAACCCGAGATCTGAAAGTATCCCAAATACCAATAGGTGGAAGGGTATCAACACCAACCATACCAGTTTAGGTGCCACACCTCTTCGATGCCCAGGACCGGGTATTTAGGCAAATAGAAGACAAAATCCTCGATGTGTTAGCCGTGTAGGTCATTCAACACCCGACGACTAACCGTGTAGATGAACCTAGCAAAGAGAAGAAGACCTATACAACACTCCCGATCTAGCAAAGCCCCAGGTCAACAATCCTTTAGTCTAAGACTAAGCGATGTTCATGACCCTAGTCTTGTAGCCACGTTTCCATGAAAAACATAACACATGAGTCCAATCACAATAGCACTTCCTAGATGCACAAATAATCTTTCCCAAGAAATTAGACTATAGAGGGTCTCTACCCTTACACATCTGCCATAAACCATCCAAATCACTTCATTATCAAATTCCAAAACCATAAACCATAATCCAATCACATCACACGGGCGAGCACTTCACCCAACTTGGGAGAGGCACGACCAATCCTGCATAACCACTTTAGAACATAACATGGCCGCAAAAATTTGGTAGCATAACCAAATCCGGAAAAAAATTCCATAAGACACACCGGCTTCCACCATAAAATATCAATCACAATCCATAAGGGAATCTCAGCCCTTGACCATGAATCATAATCACACTAAATCAACTCCCACACTTGGAGTTTGACACATCCCCTACAATCAATCGGAGTCTACACGCATGTGACCTTTAAGAAGTGATTATTCCATACATAAAAGGAGCCCAATGAACAACTAATCATGATATAAAAACCCAATTTTGACAAAATCCAACCATGCAAAGCTGATGTATCACATTTTCACTTCACCTCTCTAGCACATAGAGCTCGTATTGACCTAGAAAGGTGGAAATCATTCATAACCATGCATACCAGGCATCCACATCAATCCATGAGTCCCCATACATCATACCATCACATTACAACACCATAAACATGATGCAAAACAGCTCAGACCCTTAGGTCAACCATAAACCATAACTTCACACATACACCAAAAAACAAGTTTTTGGCATTTTTGGGAGTATGCAAAACATGCAATTTAACGTATTTGGCCTCAAACCAATGGATCAAGCTCATCTCCATAATATATAATATCACGCTCACATCACTTTGACCATATGGTACTCACACAACAAACGGTAACCCCAAAAGAAAGCCACTTTATTCATATCTACCTATGCGGTTCGGGATGTTTAACCATATACTCTGACATAAACTCACCAAAATAGACCATAAAACATATCAAAATGACTCCGTTAACTCAAGACGTCATATGGTACCTCCCCTTGGGAGCACCCCTATGCGTGTAGATAAAACCAGTTATAGAGTGATTAATAACTCACATTCTAGAAGTGATAATGGAGACCTACATTCATTTATCATCAATTTTTATCAATATTTTCAATTGGTTAAGTGGGGTTCCTCATCCGGTGAATCTATATAGAAGTCAAAATTTTTGGTTAAGTGTAGTGGACAACAAACTCTTTTTTGACCATATCTCTTAGCTTGAGCGTGTTTTTTACATGACATCAAAGAGAGAAAATGTTCCAAATGATGTTTTTTATCTCTAGTATAAAGGGTTTGGGCTGATTTATAGCTATCTGTGAAGTGTGTTAAACATGATGAAATAATCATGGGAAAACTTTGTATGTACTCGGTTTATCAATACATGCAATGGTAAGCGAAAAAACAATCACCAAGAGGATGGCTACCCAGAACAAGGACATAGAGAGAGAGAGAGAGAGAGATGATGACTATGGAATTTATAGATTCTCCCTATTCTTTAGAATTGATTAGAGGATGTTGAAAAACTTCTTGCTATGCCGCAAGAGAGCGGTGATGAGAGCTATGTAGAGGTAAGGAACACCACCCCCTCACTAGGATACACCTATCCCTAAGCTTCTACACTCAAAACCCTGACTCTAAACCCATCTGCGGAAAACGCGTAGGATGACAGAGCCGAATTTTGATAGTGTCCGAAACTGAAATTTATGAGTATCTATGCGTAGCTTATGTCGCCATGATTCTATAGACTACTAGCACGCAGAAAACAGACATTGTTTGATACACTTAAGGCCACAAATAGCTCGTAAATGCGTTGGCGTGTGCGCTTCGTCTCGCGTGGAATGCTTGGCGTCGTCGCGTAGCTCTCGTCGAGCCTACAGCAATGGTGCAGTCGGATCTCCAATGTGTTGAGCGAGCCGGGCGTAGCGAGAGGATGAAGCTCACGCTCACTCTCTTTCTCTCTCACACCCAGTAGTAGACAGCAGCGCTAAGTTTGATTATGATAAAAGTCCTCTTACAAAATGACCTAGGTACCTTATATACTAAGGCTACCTTAGGTTTAACCAAAAATGGGGTTGAAAGGGTCAAATGGCTTTGTATTTACAATCTGGAAGTGCCATTGCACCCCGTCTTCTGAACTAGAATAACTACTCATTACAAATGACGTTTATAGCCATAATCCGCAACATTTCATAACTCGCAAAAGATAAGACTTTGGTACGAAACTTGAGTTATGTTGTGTTGTTGACCCAGCGGTCAACACAGATGGTGATGAAGCGCTTGCACCACTCCGTATAGTCTTGCGGTAGTAGATGCAACAGGCGGCAGCTGAGAGGTGTCTTGAAGGAGAGAGGTTCAGGGAGAGAGGGTAACTCCGACATAAGGCAAGAGAGCTGTCACTTCCACGAGTATGTGTTTTTAAAGTGAAGGGAGAGGGGTCTTTACATAGGATCTCAAGGACAAAATCACAAGCTCATAATAGAGTGAAGCAAAGAGAGATAGTTCATGCACGTTTGCGACTGTTAATTTTTTTAAAAAATTTATTTTTTTGTGAACACGGATTCCGAGTCTCTTAGAAGAAGCTGGGCTTCCAAGAAAAGAGCTCTAAACTAAACTCCTCCTCTCTCTTTTTTTAAAAAGACTCTTTCTTTCCTAAAAACAAGCCTTTGCTTTTGGTAGTCAACTCTCTCACTTACCATTCAATTTTTACAGCAAAATTGACCATCCGAGCAATATCTGACCAACTAATGGACTGTAGCTAGACTATGTCACACTGTAATATCCCAACATAATTATGACTTTTTTGTATTGCATCGGTGTATTAATGGTACTCCTTTTTTTATAAAATATTTCTCGTAAAAATCTCGTTTGGTCTCGTTTTTGCTCCGGGTGATCATCTTTAAATCTGATGGAGACTAAAATTAATATTTTTATATTTATATCATTATAAAAAGCACATTGCTTCTCAAAAATACCAAAAAGCACAAAAAACTAAAAATAACATATTTTTCCACACTGAACCAAACATCCATCTAATCTACTCGAATATGGAAACGACCTTGCTTTTCACTTTAGAAACTTCCATTACTGTCAATCAAGCATCTTAAGTCAAAATTTGGCAAAATAGATATTAAAATTTATTTATTTTATTTTTATAAGAGACCAAAAAATTGAGGATCATACATCCTTCCACACTTGAAAAATTCGAGGTGTCCTCACCTCAACATGAAATCTAGATAATTTAGTCTCATTACATAATTATGTTCCCAAGTGGCATCTTCTTGAGGATACATTGACCATTTAATAAGGTGTCCAATAATGGTCCGATTACGTAGAGACTTGGTTCTACTCTGAAGTATTGCTTCAAGATATACTTCAAAAGTTCCATCAGTAGATGTAGATAATAGAGAATCATCAAGAATACGTTGTGGATTAGTACATACTTCTTGAGTAGGCTCATGTGAAAAACATCATGTACCTTTATGTGTGGTGGTAACAAGAGTCTATAAGCTTCGTCATTAATCCAGTCTATGGTTACAAAAGGTCCACAATATGTGACACTTTTCTCTTTACACTTACCCATTGATAAAGAACTACGTTTGGGTTTCACCCTCAAAAATACCATATTGCCTTCTTCAAAAAGTCTGGTAAATTGTTTTTGATTAGCATAGCTATTCTATCTATCTTGAGTAGTCTTAATATCCTACTGTATAAGATCAGTTTGTATACGCATTCATCCGATATTTCTTTGGATGCTTGAACTCGTATGAGAGGGTCAGTCTATTTGATTGGAGTAAGACAATCTTGTCCATACAATGCTTGAAAAGGAGACATTACAATTGAGGTTTAGAATGATGAATTATACGCAAATTCAACCAAATACAAATATCGTGTCCATTTACTATGCTCATACATACAATAAGCTCTCTGACCCCGACCAAAAAAAAGAGCACCATTGTACCATGAAATGAGTATAATGGAAAAAGTTACTGTTTTTAGCAGTTTTCCGAATTCTGTCACTGCCATGATGTTTAGAATGTTATAAAGCTTCGAAATGTGAATTAAAATAATTTTTGTGAAAATTTTCCAAATATAGTAAGTTTTTGGTCACCCGACCCATCCAGTTTTGACCGTCTCGAAAATTTGCACCCGTACCCCGAATTTGAAAAAAATGCATTTTCGAACCCTGAGGGGTTGCTAAATATGGCAGGTACTCGGTCCAGTATGTCTTAGTTAGAGCTCCTTATAGCACTTTACGGCATCAAAATCCGACTCGTATGACCCGTTTTAGCCTAAAACCATTTTTTCATAAAATTGTCTAGGGAGGCACCGGGGGCCCAGGGCTGTGTGGGAACAGGTTCCAAGCCACTCCAGACTAGCTTTAGCAGCTAGGGGGCGCCCTTTGTCCTTGTGGGAGTCCTGGGAAAACTTCCAAGCCAGTAACTAAGTCTCAGAGTCAGTTAACCAAGCCAACATGACACTTGGTGGGTAGGGGAACTAGACTTTCCATGCTTAACTGGAGAAGCTCCCAGATGCATTTAGCAACCCAGGTCGATTTTAGCCTGTAGGAGCCTATTTAAAGACTTGCACACACACACACACACTTATGCTCATACACACACACACACGCACACTTATGCTCATACACACACACCTACACACACTGGGAAGGTTCTGCCGGGTCACACACCTTTTGAAGGAGAAGCAAGGAGGAAGGTGCTGCCGAATTCTCATCTCAAGAAGCTCGATTAGATCAGAAAATCGAGAAGATTATCAGCCCTTAATCACGGTAACCACGGTTTAATTAATGCTATCTGTAAACTCCTTTCTCTACCATCTAAATTCCTCATCTATTATGCTTATTCCTAGTCGTAATTCTCTATAATTACTCTCTAAATTCTCTTTAACCATATTCTATTATGTAATCTTCATTCCATAGCTGAATTATCAGCCATCCATGATCTTTAATTAATGATTAGTGCATGATTAATAGAATTTATCTCTCTAGGTAGCATAGTAATTAACCAGTAAGCTGGTAATTGTGTAGACTGACGAGAATCACACTCTTTTATCACTCATTAATATTTTAGCTGAATTAGATTCATTTCTCTTATGCATTAAGATATAATTAAGGTAAGATTAATATGTCATTAAGTCTCTAAAAGGTGGTTTTTCTCACCTATGCATGCGTTGATTCTACAGCCTCTAATTGCTAGGAAAGATTAATCGTGCTTAATTCATCTCTCTGGTAATTCCATTAGTGAAATCCTATTATTCTTAATCATCTAAGACGACTGATTATCTTTAGGGCCGGTTCCCATAGGATTAAATATCATCCATAATCTAAATCTCTCATATAGGAGGGATTATTTAATGTTGCTAATCTATCAATTGGTTGTTATGACGCTCACGGACATTAGCTCTTTTCTCCAAGCTAATCATTTAAAGTAGTGAGTTTAAAATGGCCCCGGTTAAGAGGACTCGCTTTGGTGGAGCCCACAACCGCGAGGCAGGAACAAGCAATGTGAATGGAAAGGGAAAAGCTCCCATGGACGATCAAATACCGGCCATCTCACGGGCCATCGACGAAGAATTGGAAGAGGTAGGTCAGAATTTCATTCAAGTTGTTTAATTTAACATTGTATACGTTTAGCTAGGAATGAACATATCCCCAAACATGTTGGAGAAATCCGACGGAAACCTCGGCAATTGAATTCATTTGTATATTAAAGTCTAAAGTAGGAAGGAAATGATTGACGGATATACTGTTTGCAATAGGAAAGAATATCTGCTGGGAAAAATTTAGCTCGGCATGTTCATTCTATTTCCAATGTTGAATTAGTCATGAACCCCCTCCTGATCACAGGGGGCAGAGTTCCTGGTTAAGGGCTCTTGAATACACGACTGCTGGTTAAGCGGTGGATACCCACGACTGCTGGTTAAGCGGTGGGAACCCACATCTGCTGGTTAAGCGGTAGGAATGTCCATGTCGTGCTTTCTATGCGGTGGACATACTTAGTTGTATGGGCAGCTAGGCGACAACGGGAGGAGTAAACTCTCGATGGAGGGGGGATGTTGTACCTCCAGAACATTGGAATTTTAATGAATAATTTTGAGTAGAACTTTTACTAGAACTCTGTCTTGGTGCCGCTTTGCAATACTGATTGAAGGGTTGTCTTAACGAACATTGTGATTCGAAATCTAATCAAGGAATGTTTATGTTGAACAATCATTGTGGTAGTAATTAGGACACACAAGGAAGTGTGAGTGTGGGCGTGGAAAGTGGGGGCTTGGCTCAGTTGCCAATGCCTATGAGAAGGGTGGTCCCGATTGGTCGGGAACTCTCCGTCCCCATAGTGTTAAAAATCGACGATAGTATTACTCATTGCCCCTAGAGCCGCGAAGTCTCAAGTGTACGTGCCTCTGAAACATGGGGAAAAAAGCACTCGAGGTTTCTCTTCTCTTGGAAAGTGGGTCCTAGGATCGCTAGATGGTTTAAGTACGCACCCCCTGCGAGGTGGATCTAGATCTCGTTGCTAGTAGGCTCGAGCTTGACTTACTTTGTGATGAGAGATTGTTTGCTAGCTGAACCCTAAACCACTTTGTTTGATTCCGCTATAGATCTAGTGGCCACCAGGTTCACCATCAGATCCGCTGTTTGATATGGCGGGGTGGGGACCTCACACTCTCAACGTGTCTTCAATGATTTGATTTTTTCTTTTTGTCTGCCCATTAGTTTGAGGATGATAAGAAGTACTAAAGGCTAGCTGGGTTCTTGTAGCTGAGAATAAGGCTTTTCAAAAATTAGAGGTGAACTTTTCATCACGATGAGAAATTATTCCCGTCGAGGTAAACTGTGATACATGAAAACACATTTTAATGAATACTTGAGGTATATCCTTAGCCGTAAATGTTGTCTTGACTGGAAATAAATGGGTCATTTTTGTAAGCATATCAAAAAATACTAAAATAGAGACATATCCTATAGATGTAGGAAGTCCTGTAATGAAATCCATGGATATACATTACCATTTCATTTGTGGAGCATCAATAGGTTGAATCTTACCGGGATATTGAATTCGTTCATCTTTAGTACGTTGGTGCACCAAAGTGTGTCGACGCTAGAAGGTGGCATGGATAGGTGTATACAGGCAAGCGAAAGCATGGCAAAGGGCTAGAGCAGCTAGGAAAATCACGGGATGGCAGGTGGCAGCGGAAGTGTATGCATGATGCGGCTTCTAGGCCAAGAAAGGCTACATAACGAGCTAATTGGGGTAGCAGGTGAAGGAGATGCAAAGTGCAGTCTTTGGGTCCAGGAATGAAGAGCTTGAAGTGTTGAAGGAGCAGG
Source organism: Adiantum capillus-veneris (assembly GCF_014529385.1). Lineage (NCBI taxonomy): Eukaryota > Viridiplantae > Streptophyta > Polypodiopsida > Polypodiales > Pteridaceae > Adiantum > Adiantum capillus-veneris. Next base: position 48,728,820 of record NC_140941.1, read on the forward strand.
TCCAGACGGCTCATCAAACCGAGCTATGGAGCCCAAGTTATTGGTTTAGTGGTTTGCAGATTCTTGTTGGACAGGATAGCTGAGGATAGATGGTCCAAGTGAAACTTGAGGTATAGATGTGTAGAGCTCAATTCATGGAGCCTACCCGTCTGTTCGGATTGCGGATTGGAGCCATGGTTTGCAAGATATGGTCAGTTGAAGTTTTTCGAGGGGCTAGGTCTGAGCCCACTTGGCCGCATTGGAGGATGTGCCATCTGGCATCTTCTGAGCCTCAACAAAGTTCTGGAGCAGAGTGTACATTATACGGAGCTAACAGGAAGAGATTGCATGCCAAACGGAGTCTGGAGCGAGAAGATATGGCAGTCGTAAAACTCGGAGCATTTGACCGGATTGGATTGCAGATGATTTTTCCATTTTTTGAGAGCCCTGGTTCGAGGATGTTGGGATGTCACAATGCAAAGACGGTAATGGTAGTCGGAGCTGGAAAGGTGGAGTTTCAGTGGGTTTTTCCTGCTCGGTGATCTGGCCCGGGAGCAAAGAATGGGAGCCAAGCAAAGGCAAGTCCAAACAAGATTTTGTTAAAAAAATAATGATGGGGTTTTTGAAGCCTTAAGGCCTAGGATTATATGAAGCCGCCACGTGGCTGTGGACTAAAACCCACTTGCGCAAGGCGGGAGATCCGGGCCACAGTATATATAGTGGAGGGAGGACTCCCCATTGTACACAAGAGGCGTGAGGGGAGCTCCCCTCTCCCTAGCTATGGCGTCCGTGGGTGGCGCTGTTGTGGCACTGCGTGGCAAGTCCGGCGGCGAGTTTGGGCGGAGCATGCGCTGTGGCGTGCCCGTGGGCGGCCATACGGCGGTGGAATTCTGTGATGACGTGGCAGTGGATAGGGGGCAGTGCCCACGCCTGTAAGAGGCAAGGTTTTTTGAGGGGAAGGCCCCCCCCCAATAGAGACATCGCTATTGCCTCGACGAGGGGGAGGGGTCCCACTGCAAAGCCAGTTAGGGCAATTGGAGTGAAAAGCTAATGGCATTGAAGGGCCAAGAAAGTGGAAGTCCGGGCGGCCAAGTGGAGAGGACCAAAGCCCAAAATACACACCAAGTAAATATTTCCAAAAGTTAACTATGCCATGTGTTGGCAATGCAATCTAATTCTAAAAGAATCTCTAAGTGAAGGCCACGGGAGGAGAAACTCACCCTTTTTCTTTTTTTGGACCTGCTAGAGGTACCCCTATAAAAGGTTGTAAATAAAAAAATTTGAGGGATTTTTTTCCTGTGTGAGTAAGTGAAAGTTGGAAGCTTATGTGCTGCTAAGCTTGCCATTGAAGCCGCATACATTGGTTGTACTACTCTCTATGCAATACGACCACTCACTTGCCCCAATCTCGTGTGTTGCTTCTCCCCATCCCCCTCCTCTTCTCTCGCTCTTCGTGTATTGGTCATTGCTTGCAGAGGGTTTGCCTGTAGCTTGAAGGGTGCTAACAAGAGGGTAGATTAGGAGTGTTTTGTGATTTGGAAAGGGTGAGTTGAGCAGTGTGGGTGCATTTGTGTTGTGGGTGTTTTTTGCAAGGTGGGAGGTAGTTGTTTTGTATGCTAAAGCGGAGTTGTTAGTGCAAATAAGAAAATTTGAAGGTTTTTTTTGAGAGGTTAGGGGTGCCGTGGAATCCCTGGGCTATATAGAGGCATTGAGTTTATGTGCTGGTGGTTTTCCCATTTCCCCCTTTCCATATTCTTGTGCCCCCACTGAGGAGCAACTGATTGCTCATTCTTGTTGCTCGAAGACGGTTATTTCCATCAAGGGGAGATGGCAGCACATAGCTATGGACTGATTTTTGCTGGAGAAGGAGATCCGGAGGAGTGGATGGCCGATTTTTAGTTGTATATGCTGTCACTACATATGCCGGATGAAGCTAGGAAGATGCAAACGATCCCGTTCTTGATGCGGGGAAAAGCAAAGACATGGTTCTATGCGTTGAAGGGAGAGCCAAGAATTATGTGGCCGGCGTTGCGGACACGTTTTTTGCAAGACTTTCGAAAAGAATTGTCTCCTATTGACTTGGATGCAAGATTGAATAATTTGAAGTAGGACGTGAATGAGGAATTTAGTGTCTTCCTCGCCCGTTTCGAAGAGTCCTGGAGGGATTTTGTAGTGGCCATGCAGTTGGTCAATGGTGGTGAGTACTTTAAATTGGAAAAGTTTATGTCTTGTTTACATCCCAAAGTTCGTGAAAAGGTGGATTTCGAGGGCCCGGAGAATTACAATGGGGCAGTTGCCATTGCGCGGTCTAAAAGCCATAAAATCAAGAAGAAGATCGAGCAAGGTGCACTGGGATATGAGACAATGGTTCCCAATCCGGCTTCAAGCCCGAGAGAAGAAGTTCAAGCGGAGAATTAGCTCAATCGAGGGGCAGCAACCGTTCCGCAACAATGGGTACGTACAGTTCAAGATTTTTCTGAGCAAATGCAAGAGTTTCCTTTAAGTGTTATGGATAGAGGTCAAGCAAGGATAGGAAGAGGCGGAGCTAGGAAGTTGCCTGGTAGATGCTACAATTGTGGTGAAGAGGGCCACTATGCTCCAGATTTTCCTCACCCACCAAGGGAAAGGGGCGGCATGTATCCTCTTTTTGGTCGAGGTCGTGGTCAAGCATAGTTTAATGGCCAAAGAGGGCAACAAGAGGTTGAAAACCAGGCACAGGCGGCTCCATCAGGTAATGATGAAATACCAAGGGTTAACATTATTGGTGTTGATAGGCAGGAGGTTGACATTATGGCCAACAAAAGAGCACGAGGTGAAAGAGAGACTGAGACGGAGCGTGAAACTAGAGCAAAGAAGGGGAAAGAGAAGGTAAATGAAGGAAGAGAGCAGCCCGAGCCAAGCAGAAGGAGGCGAAGACGGAGAATTACCCAAAAGGATTTTCAATTGGGACGCGGCAATCCGGAGTATGATTTGGTAATAGATGTTCAAAATCAAAAGGCTAACATCACTTTTGGGTAGCTGCTTGCACTAAACCCTAAGTGAAGAAGGCAATGGTCAACCAGTGTCAGCACAAGGCTTCCTCGAGTGGGAGGAGAGGTACATATAGTGCAGAATCTAGCCTTGAAAGTGGGGAGCCTGACCGATGTGCTTTTGGTGGTGGATGTTTTGATCGAGAAGAAGAAATAGGTTCAAGCCTACATCGATGGTGGTGCCCAAGTCTGTGTTATTACGGAGTCGGCTATGAGGGATATTGGCATTAAAGCTGTTGTCAGGTCCAATGTGCGAATGAGGATGGCTAATCATGCCTAGGCTCGTTGTTTGGGAGTGCCACAAGATGTGAAGGTAAAGGTTATGGGAATTGAATGCTTAATCGATTTTTTTGTCATGAAAGCAGGTGAGAATGCCTATCCAATTATATTGGGAAGGCCATGGCTGTAGGCAATTGGGGCCAAGCAAGATTGGGGGACCGGGGTGTTTACCCTGCCAGATCGAGAGAATGGGGGACAGATTGTGTTGGATCTAAAGACCAGGGAAAGTCATTTTCATCCCTTAGCAGGTGGAGATAATCTAGATTGCAGTACCAATTATCAGTACGAGACGGAGTCTAATTATGATGAAGGGTCTACCAGTGTCGAAGAGGAAGAGAGTGATGAGGATTTATTGAAGCTGGATACAGATTTTTTCGGGGTCACAGTAGACTCTACCACTGCAAGGAGAGGTATGCAAGTTCCAGTTTGTAGTTTGCAAGCTACAAAGATGGAAGATATGCTAGGTTCCGGTTTATCAAAGCAGGAGAAAGAAGGCTACATGGACCTATGTGCATCCTACCCTAACTTATTTGCAACGGAGTATAAGGATCTGAGGGGAGCTAAAGGAGTGGAGCATCAGATTCTGCTTAAAGAAGGATACAGGACAAAAGCATAGAAGCTCAAAAGGTTGGGGGATATTCAAAAGGAAGCTCTATGGCAGGAGATCAATAAGTTGCTCGAGGCAGGTATTATTTATCCGGTAAAGGAGTCTGAGTGGGTTTCTCCTGTTGTCATTACCCCGAAGAAGAATGGAAAGTGGCGGGTATGTGTAGATTATAAGCCTTTGAATGCTGCAACCAAGCGAAACCATTACCCTTTGCCTTTTCAAGACGAGATTTTAAACCAGGTTGCTGAACATGATCGCTATTCTGTCATGGATGTGTTTTCAGGGTATTTTCATATCGGTATTACTTTGGAGGACCAGCTGAAGACTACCTTCATTTCTCCATGGGGTTGCTTTGCCTATCGCACGATGCCTTTTGGACTGGTGAATGCATATGCAACTTTTCAAGATTGGATGAACAAGGTGTTCGGACCTTACTTGCGTAAGTTCATCAGAGTGTTTATGGATGATATTGGTTGCTATAGTTCCAGGGTAGAGCATTTGTCCAAGTTAAGGCTATGTTTTCAAAGGCTAGATGAAGAAGGAGGTCAGTTGAATCCAAAGAAGTGCAAGCTAGCACTACTAAGGGTTCAATTGCTAGGCCATGTGGTATCACAGAACGGGACTGAAGCAAATCCAAAGAAGGTGAAAGTATTGGTTCTTATGGAGCCTCCAATTAGTGAAAAAACATTGTCTTCTTTCATGCATAAGTTAAAGTATTTATCCCATTTTTTTTGGATGATGTCTCAATATGTCTACCCTCTTCAGAAAAGGGCTCAACAGGTACATGGATTTCAGTGGGATGAGGAATCTCAAGAGGCTTTTGATAAAGTGAAAGGTAATCTATGTCAGTTACCTACAGTGTGTCCTCCCAATCATGAGGATGATTTTTATATTGCTATGACGGTGGGAACGGTGGCTATTGGGGCAGTATTGCTACAAAAGGTAGGCAGGAGTTATAAGCGTATTTATTTCAAAAAAAGCAAGGTCATTAGTCTAGGTGAAGCTACTTATACGGAGGCAGATCAGTGGGTTATGGCTTTGGTCTTTGCTTGCAGAAAGTTCAAAGTATATTTGGTTGTTCGGAAGTTTTATGTACTAACTGCTAACAATATTTTGCCTGAAGTGGTGCTGCACTTGAAGCCAGGGAAGCGAATCATGAAGTGGGTGATCGAACTTCAAGAGTTTGAGTTCGAATTCATAATGGATCACACTTGACGGTCTCATTTGGCGGACATTTTGGTCAACAAGGAGGTTGAGTTGCCAATTCATCCAAGGGTGGTACAAGAGGAGGATACGAAAGCACCTAATTTGGAAGAGGCCTTCACAATGTGGTTTGATGGTGCTTACAGACGAGTAACACAGAAAGCAAGAGGACGTGTCGTTATTCAGGATCCGCACGGCATAGTCATTTTTTCCAAAGCTTACGATTTGGAGGAGGTGCATACCAACAATGAAGAAGAATATCTTACCTTACACGTGGGACTCAAGCAGTGCATTGACTTTGGCATTTCGAGGTTGGTTGTAAAAGGTGATGGTCTACTGGTTATCAAACAACTTTTGGGCCAATGGCAGGTAAAGAGGGACTCTCTCAAGAATTGGTTTTTTTCCATAAAGAAGCTGTTGAATATTTTTGAAGCAGTGCAGTTCAAACATGTGAGAAGAGAACAAAACCAGGAAGCAGATCATTTGGCTAGCAGTCGTGTTCAGACTCAAGTGTCGAGTTTGTATGTGGGACCGACCACTTATGTAGGTAGAGAGACTTTGAAGGATATTGATGATTTCTTGAGTACAGGTCAATGTTCCGACGGGCTTTCCAAGCTACAAAAGAGGAGGACTGTTCAAAAAGCTAAAAGGTTCACTCTTGTTGGTGAAGATCTTATGGTGCACGATCGAGATGGAGTGCTGCGTCGTGTCCTTTACAAAGAGGAGATTGCTATGGTCTTGGAGCAGTGCCATGAGGAAAGCGGTCATCAGCGTAAGAGTCAAGTTTTTTTTCGTATCTTAAGAAGTGGGTTCTGGTGGCCTTCTGTGGTGCGATATGTGCACTATTGGTGCAAGACGTGCCATCAATGCCAAGTGATGGGTGAAAGACGACTGGTAGCCGAGCAACAAGGGGCTATCATCGCACATGATGCCTTTGAAAAGTGGGGCCTGGATGCAATTGGTCCACTGCCCAAGTCAGCGAGTGGTAAGAAATATGTGGTAGTGGCAATAGACTACCTTACACGATGGGTCGAAGCTAAAGCAGTCAAAGAGGTAAATGCGCATATTGTTGCTCAGTTTGTATTTGATTGCATATCTTGTCGTTTTGGAGTGCCTTGGTTGCTTATATCGGATCGAGGACAGGGATTCAGAAGTAAGTTGGTGCGTGATCTGGTGGACAAATTAGGGATTCAACACCGATTTTCATCTCCATATCACCCGGAGTGCAATGGTTTTGTGGAGAGTGCAAATGGGCAGATAGTCAAGATGCTTACAAAGTATATATACCAGCAGGTTGAAGAATGGGAATCTAACCTTGATAAATGTTTGTGGGCTTACAGGACTTCTTATAAGGTGGCAACCAACTTCACTCCATACGCGTTGGTATATGGCAAGGAAGCGGTCCTGCCTGTGCATGTGCAGCTAGGGGTTCTCAAAGGTGTATGGCGGATTGATAAAACTCATCAAGATATTTTGCAGGATAGGATTACAAGTCTCAAAACCTTGAAGATGGATCATGAGGCAGCGGTGGATTTTTATGTGAAGCAACGAGAAAGAAGGGTAACAAAGTTCAACCAACATTTACCAGCTAAGCAGATTGAGAAGGGTGATCTAGTGATGAAGTACGAGAGTTATCTCGACTTCACCTTTCAGAATAAGTTCACGAAGAAGTGGACGGGGCCTTACAAGGTTCATCAGTTTTTTACCAATGGTACATATGCACCAGCCAGGTTGGATGGTCGGTTTCTTAAACACATGATAAATGGTCTTCGTCTCAAGCTCTACTTTGAAATGGAGTTAGTGCCAACGGTGCATTAGATTCTTATGCAGAGGGTGGGGCAACCCACTTGAAGGTTTGTAAATAGGGTGCAATAAAGCAATGTACATATGATTTTTAGTTTTCTCATAGTGTGTGCCAGGTTTTGCAGTTTATAGTGGAATAAAGATTTTATGTGGTTAAGCATAAATGCTCAACAGGGGGGTGGTCAATGATGGTGCAACCCAAGTGTGTCGATGCTAGAGGGTAGCATGGATAGGTGTATACAGGCAAGCAGAAGCATGGCAAAGGGTTAGAGCAGCTAGGAAAATCATGGGATGGCAGGTGGCAGCGAAAATGTATGCATGATGTGGCTTCTAGGAAAACAAAGGCTACATAATGAGCTAATTGGGGTAGTAGGTGAAGGAGATGCAAAGTGAAATCTTTGGGTCCAAGAATGAAGAGCTTGAAGTGCTGAACAAGCAGGTCCAGACGGCTCATCAAACCGAGCTACGGAGCCCAAGTTATTGAAGGTTGAAGCTTTAGGGGTTTGCAGATTCTTGCCGGACAGGGCAACTGGGGATAGATGGTCCAAGTGAAACTTGAGGTATAGATGTGTAGATCTCAATTCATGGAGCCTACCCATCTTTTCAGGTTGCGGATTGGAGCCATGGTTTGCAAGATATGGTCAGTTGAAGTTTTTCTAGGGTCAGGTCTAAGCCCACTTGGCCGCATTGAAGGATGTGCTATCTGGCATCTTCTGAGCCTCGACGAAGTTCTAGAGCGGAGTGTACATTATATGGAGCTAACATGAAGAGATTGCATGCCAAACGGAGTCTGGAGCGAGAAGATATGGCAGTTGAAAAACTGGGAGCATTTGACCAGATTGGATTGCAGATGATTTTTCCAGTTTTTGAGAGCCCTGGTTGGAGGATGCCAAGATGTCAGAATGCAAAGACGGTAAAGGTAGTCGGAGCCGGAAAGGTGGAGTTTCAGTGGGTTTTTTCTGCTCGGTGATCTGGCCCGAGAGTAGAGAATGGGAGCCAAGCAAAGGCAGGTCCAAACAAGATTTTGTTAAAAAAATAATAATGGGGTTTTTGAAGCCTTAAGGCTTGGGATTATATGGAGCCGCCACGTTGTCGTGTTGTGGTACGTATATAGTGGGAACGGGCATTAAACGATTTATCATACCAGCGTTCTACCATACCTTAGTATTTACCTTTGAAGTAATATAAATGTACATTACTATTAGAAAGTACTACAAGCAAGTATCAATGATTGTGCCTCTTTTTGTCTGGGGAAAAATCATTAGTATATTTCTTCTAATATCTCAGCTATACCCTACCGTATATAAATTATTTTCTTCTTTTCACATTTATCTAATAATATAACCCTTCAATAATGCATACCTTCTTGGATACATACAAGAGGGAAGGGCCTACTAGAAGACTTTATGAAAAGGAAGATCCAAAGCTTCTTGGACCATCCCAATTTGAAAATTCCGACCTAAGGGCATGGCGAAAAGTCCAAAACCAAGTCAAGCTCTTTTAGTAGGCCAATTTTTCCTTTTGAAGCATGTCAATCCGAGCTACAGGTCAAAAGTTACAAGGAAACAAGTGAAAAACCCTCTCACAACTACACTGCAAGAAGAGATGGTAAACAAGTGAATCAAGTGAAAAGAGGTAATATTGATCTTTTTCCATAAAATAAGATATTTAGAGGATAAAATACACAAGAATGTGAATGTGACACCTCAAAGATGCCTTGAAGGACAAGACACACAAGTTGGGACCCCCTGCTGGAGCCACACAAAAGATACTTCGGTGGGGCCCACATACATCATGCACCCACATGGAGCCTCAACGACCAAAGATGCTGAATTTCATGATATTTTGAGTCCTAATATTGCCCATTTTAAGAAATATCCAAAGAACATTTTATTTGGGTTAACTCTTTAGCCTAATCAAGTGATTATGTAAAACATGGCTCCCTCACCTATGAAAAGGGCAACCTTCTCTTCATTGGGGGCAAGTTATGAGTGAGTGAGAATAGCTCAATTCCATAGTGACACACTCATCTTAGTGCCACACTTTATCTTGAAGAAAGTCTGAAGTCTTGCCTCATCTTCTCTCTCCATTAAGGTGGTGGCGATTGCTCTCATGTAAGATATATGTTGCTAGTTTTAATTTCATTTGCATATCTAGTCCAATACTTGTCTCTAACTCTATCTCTATCTCTCATTATCTATATTTAATACCACCACCACACTTAGATTTATCTCTAATTCTATCTTACTCCTCCTTTAAACTCTCTTGTTGTGTCGTAATTGTTTCATTGGAAGGTATTCAAGCAGTAACCTTGTCAATGTAATGGGTACAACCTTCTTGCGGGAAACAATTATGTGCGCAAGGTTAGTAACCATATCTTCATCTTCCACAAGCATCTCTCTCTCTTAAGGTTCTCATTCTCTTCCACAAACTCTCGAATCTCCTTCCTACAGGTAATTCTCTCCCCGTTGTATCCTTATTGCCTAAGGGCAACAATAGGGCTTGGGAGAGAAACTCTCTTCTTCTTCTCCTTTCACTTCTTTTACACCTTTTTCTTTGAACATACTAAGTATATCATTGATGAATAACCATAATCCACATAGAGGTAATTTCTTTCCATTCCATTTAGTGCAATCTATTAGGGTCAACATTTGGATTAGCGAGAAGATTCACTTTCAGCAACGCATAGTGTTTCTATTTGGTCCTGAAAGGCTCAACGAAGTACTTGTCTCACCAGATCCCATCATACTACCTATTATTGACTATGACTTCTCTTTTGATGTGAATGTGGTTATTTTATTATGAATCAAGAGCATCTGTACTCACAACTAATCCCAATCGCTAGACAAAACAAATACATTATAGTAAGCACAAAGCTATAGTTCCAAAGAGCAATCTGCAGCTTATTTGGACAACAAAGATTAAATATCATTAACTCATACATTAAACCTTTTATCCTACCCAGGTTGAAGGAAGAGCATTAAGAGATAAAACCATAGAAGCTGTGTGCAAATTCCTTCTTGATGAGGTGATTTGCCGTTATGGCTGTGTGGGAAAGATCACTGCAGATAGAGGTGAGCTGGATATTGAGGAAGCAAGGGAGTTCTTTACCAGATTAGGAATCAAGCTTTCTCTTACCACAGCTTACAACCGTGAAGGCAATGGAAAGAGTGAAAGAGGGCATCCTCCTATCATCAAAGCTTTCGCTAAGGCTTGTGAAGGAATAGTTGGTGAGTGGCCAAAATTGTTACCATATGGTTTATGGGCTGATCGTACAACACATAGCTCAGTAACTGGCTACCTGCGTGCGGAGCTAATGTATGGTCAAAAGCTAGTGATGTCGATTGAAGATACAATTCCCACATGGAATGTACTACCTTGGCAAGAGGGGCTTAGAAGGGAAGATCTCCTTGCATTGCGTATAAGGCAACTAGAGAGAAGACCTGGAGACATTGAAGCTGCAAAAGAACGACTAAAAAATGCAAGGTTGAAAAACAAGGACTACTTTGCTAAGCGACATCGAATCAGGAGCAAATCAATTGACAAAGGTGACTGGGTTTTAGTGTATGATAGTAGCCTTGATAACCAGCACACAATCATGCGTAAGTTCTCAAAAAGATGGTTTGGACCGTATGTTGTAAACCATGTGCATGAAAATTCTACTTACAGCTTGTCTGAACTAGATGGTACAAAACTAAAGATTCCCATTGCGGGAAAAAGGATCAAAATGTTTAAGAGAAGAGGAGACAATGATCTAGAAGATGTTGGTGAGGAAGAAGAGCGAAATACAGGTGAAGATCAAAGTGAACATGAAGCTCTGGAATCATCCAGAGAAGGAGAAAGCAAGGAAGATGTACAAGAGGTCTGATCTTACAAAGAGACAATGTGGCACATACCGGAGGATGTGCAGGTTTAGAGGGGGTGGATGTCGTGTTGTGGCACGTATATAGTGGGAACAGGCATTAACGATTTATCTTGTGACTTTTGACGCATAAATATACTTCATATAATAACTCATATGCATAAATAAAAGCTTTCTACCATACCTTAGTACTGCAAGAGATGTATCAATGATTGTGCCTCTTTTTGTCTGGGGGAAAAGCATTTGTATATTTCTTCTAATATCTCAGCTATACCCTACCATATATAAATTATTTTCTTCTTTTCACATTTATTTAATAATATAACCCTTCAATAATGCATACCTTCTTGGATTCATACAAGAGGGAAGGGCCTACTAGAAGACTTTATGAAAAGGAAGATCCAAAGCTTCTTGGACCATCCCAATTTGACAATACCGACCTAAGGGCATGGAGAAAAGGCAAAAACCAAGTCAAGCTCTTTTAGTAGGCCAATTTTGCCTTTTGAAGCACGTCAATCCGAGTTATAGGGAAAAGAGTGAAAAATCCTCTCACAACAACACTACAAGAAGAGATGGTAAATAGGTGAATGAAGTGAAAAGAGGTAATCTTGGTCTTTTTTCATAAAATAAGATATTTGGAGAGTAAAATACATAAGCATGTGAATGTGACACCTCAAAGATGCCTTGAAGGACAAGACACACAAGTTGGGACCCCCTGCTGGAGCCACACAAAAGATGCCTAGGTGGGGCCCACATACATCATGCACCCACATGGAGCCTTAACGACCAAAAATAATGAATTTCATGATATTTTGAGTCCTAATATTGCCCATTTTAAGAAATATCCAAAGAAAATTTGATTTGGGCTAACTCTTTAGCCTAATCAAGTGATTATGTAAAACATGGCCCCCTCACCTATAAAAAGGGCAACCTTCTCTTCATTGAGGCAAGTTATGAGTGAGTGAGAATAGATCAATTCCATTGTGACACACTCATCTTAGTGCCACACTTTATCTTGAAGAAAGTCTGAAGTCTTGCCTCATCTTCTCTCTCCATTAAGGTGGTGGCGATTGCTCTCATGTAAGATATATGTTGCTAGTTTTAATTTCATTTGCATATCTAGTCCAATACTTGTCTCTAACTCTATCTCTATCTCTCATTATCTATATTTAATACCACCACCACACTTAGATTTATCTCTAATTCTATCTTACTCCTCCTTTAAACTCTCTTGTTGTGTCGTAATTGTTTCATTGGAAGGTATTCAAGCAGTAACCTTGTCAATGTAATGGGTACAACCTTCTTGCGGGAAACAATTATGTGCACAAGGTTAGTAACCATATCTTCATCTTCCACAAGCATCTCTCTCTCTTAAGGTTCTCATTCTCTTCCACAAAATCTCGAATCTCCTTCCTACAGGTAATTCTCTCCCCGTTGTATCCTTATTGCCTAAGGGCAACAATAGGGCTTGGGAGAGAAACTCTCTTCTTCTTCTCCTTTCACTTCTTTTACACCTTTTTCTTTGAACATACTAAGTATATCATTGATGAATAACCATAATCCACATAGAGGTAATTTCTTTCCATTCCATTTAGTGCAATCTATTAGGGTCAACATTTGGATTAGCGAGAAGATTCACTTTCAGCAACGCATAGTGTTTCTATTTGGTCCTGAAAGGCTCAACGAAGTACTTGTCTCACCAGATCCCATCATACTACCTATTATTCACTATGAATTCTCTTTTGATGTAAATGTGGTTATTTTATTATGAATCAAGAGCATCTATACTCACAACTAATCCCAATCGCTAGACAAAACAAATACATTATAGTAAGCAGAAAGCTACAGTTCCAAAGAGCAATCCGTAGCTTATTTGGACAACAAAGATTAAATATCATTAACTCATCCATTCACCCTTTTATCCTACCCATGATACGATATGATCGTAATCTCGATGTTTTCATTTTTGTTTTGTTATGACTATCTTTCATGATTTCTCTCCATCACGTGTGTGTTTATAAGGGAAAGTGAGTGGCTTCTTTGGCTACATTTCTTCTTTCGCTCTAAAAGCTATGTTATCTACATCTTAGCTCCTTCTCATAACCTTTGAGCTTCCTCACAAACTCTCACAGCAAGAGGCCCGGTGCCTTCCTGGTAAGATCGCCTACTTCTTGACATATTTTTGATGAACCCGACGTGAAACTGCCAGGGTGATAATTTGTGGGTAACCATGGGTGATCATGTTGAGCAACAAGGTATGCATTTTGACCAATCAACAATGCAAATGTTTCAAGCATTTTCAATGTTCATGCAACAACAACATGCCATTGAAAGAAGGGAGATTTCAGCAACGAAAGCCATACAAGCGGTCGTCAACAGAATGGATCAATTCAATGGCAAAGATGTAACCAAGTACTTACGCGAGTATGTGAAGGAGATGGAGGTGCATCGCGTGTCAGAAGGTGAGATGATTCAGAGCTTTGAGCTAGTTGTTGCTCCAGAAATTAGGGAGCATGTTAGGGCAATTAAATATGGGCATGGGAGAAATTGGAAAGAACTCAAAGTAGCTTTAAAGGAGGAATATTTCATGGAGGACTCGGAAAGAGTGATCAAAAGGACATTCTTAGAATGGGTAGTCAAGACAAAGCAAGGACTAGCAATAATAGAGCTACTTAGGGAATTTGAGCGGCGCTATGCACAACTCACAAGGACAGAAAGGGCCACACTAGATGCAGAGAAGACAGATCTTTTCTTACAAGTTGCAGGTAAAGAGTTTCAAGAAAATTTGGAGCTTCTTCTTGAAGATAAATATGCTGAGCAAGGACTAAAGACCGACTGGAATGAGGTTGAAGGTGTTGTCTCACTGCTTGCCAAACAACAAAGAAGAAGGGACAAGATGGAAGTAAACACTACAAGTCCTTCCACCTCAACTTCTGACAAAATGGTAAAGCCTACTTTTATCTCTCCTAAGTTTGATGAGTCCATTCTAGATGAGCTTGTGAAGGGAATGCATGACTTGAAGGTGAAGCTTGCAAATCTTCAAGAAAAAGGCCAACCATCAGGTCCACCTCCTAGGCAAAGACAACAGCCCAAAGAAGGGTTTGTTAATAGATGTATTTGGTGTGATAGTACAGACCATGTAAGAAGGGATTGTGATGATTTTAGTGATGCTTTGTCAAAAGATGTTGTCTCTTTTAAGGATGGTATAATCCACTTAAGAGAGACAGGTCTACCCTTGAGAACTAACTTTGGGAAGGGGGGAATGCAAACCTTAGTTGAAGATATGGCAACTAACTGCACCAGCTCTTCAGTTGAGGCAGCTACTTATGGAGTAAAAATTGAGCACCTTAATGATGAACAGGCGAGTGACCATCATGGTCAAATTTGGCCAAATGTCATGCAATTAGCTAAAAAGGGAAAGCTTACAAAAGAGATTCTACATGAAGCAAGTGATTGCATACGTCTAGAAACAGGATGGAATGATCCAGTGGACTCATTGTCAGTGCATGCCTACATTACAAAATGCCAACAAAATGAGGCGATTGTAGAAGACAAGCGCAGAAGTGAGAATTCTGATGAAGGACCATCAAAAAGAGCTTCCAAAAGTGGGGGAAGAAGTGACTCAATGTCGTCCCAAACACCCTCAACACAACGAGCGTCTCCACCTGAAGTACTCATGGAGGAGTCTACAACAGGAAAGAAGAAAGATCCAACAAAAGGTAAGACAAAAGGCCCAACTTATAAACTACAATCTGATATTGAGGTTGTTACAGATTTAAAGAAAGTCTTGGAGGAAAGGATCTTGAATAGCAAGATTGAGTTTACTCTGGGAGAAGTTCTTGGCATTGCAAAGCATGAATGGATCAATACAAAACTTGAAGATTTGAACAGTACAAAACTTGAAGATTTGAAGAGATGTGAGAGGAAATATGTGCATAATGTACAAATAGGCATGAAAAAGAGTGGGTTGCTAGAGCCTACTGAAAATGTTTTGGGTTTGTGTGAACAAGTTTCTTTTATAGATACTATGGGTGACCTTGATGCTATAATGGGGTCTAATTTGCATCTTGAAAATGAAGTTGTGGAAGTTTTCTCTATGGAAATGTATCAAGTAATAGAAGCCTTTAAAGAAAGCCAAACAATTGGCCCAGAAGTCCATGTTGAAACTAAATACAAGAGTGTAGCAAAGAAGGTGAAACCAGTAGCTTCACCCTTACCACCCAAAAAGAGGGAAAAGATTGAGCAGGCTTCTTTACAACCAAGTTTAAGGAATCATAAAAAGATTGGGCATACCTTCACAAAGGAGTCTTTTCAAGAGTTGCAGATTGGTTGCAAGGAGTTTCTAACACAGGAGGATACAAAGTACTTCAAAGAAATGCTTTCAAAGCATGGTAAGGCTTTTGCATTTGAGCCACATGAGATAGGATGTGTTGATCCTTCTATTGTAGCTCCAATGGTAATTTTCACAATACCTCATGTGCCTTGGAATCTGCGGCCTATTCCAGTTCCAAAGGCTCATTTTCCAAAGTTAGTAGAGCTACTGAATGAGAAAATCAAAATGGGAATCTTGGAGCCTTCTTGTGCTCCATACTCAAACAGATGGTTCATAGTTCCAAAGAATAATGGTTCTCTATGCTTCATCCAAGATATGAAACCAGTGAACAAGGTGACAATTAGAAATGTAGGTACAGGTCAAATTGTGGATGAGTTTGCAGAGGCGTTTGCAGGGAGGGAAATCTACTCAATGGGGGATCTCTACTCAGGGTATGATCAATTTCAGCTTTCAATCGAAAGCAGAGACTTGACAACCATGAGGATACCTTTGGGTTTGGTAAGGATGTGTACCTTGCCACAAGGAGCAACCAACTCGGTTGCACATATGATGAATGGGATGAATAAGGTCTTACGTGACTTTATTCCTCAAATCACAATGCCTTGCATTGATGATTTTCCTATCAAAGGATGTGAAGAAAGTGACAAAGATGAAGCTTTGGATCTCAAGGGATGTCGCAGGTTTGTGGTAAATCACATAAATGATTGTGATAAAATTTTGTCTAGGCTGGAAGAAGTGAATCTTACATTGTCAGGGAAAAATTCTATGTTTGGTGTCAATGAAGTGCTCATTGTGGGGCACATGTGCGGGCCATATGGTAGGAAACCTTGTCCAACAAAAGTAGATGCCATCCAAAGAATGAAAGAAACATGCACTAGCATCACTGAGGTTAGAAGGTTTCTGGGAGCATGTGTCTTCTATGTTATTTGGATTGCACATTATGCACATGTAGCTGATCCTCTTATCAGCTACTTAGAAAGAATCAAAAGTTTAAACGGACATAAGCACATGTAAAATCCATGAAAAAGCTAAAGGAGTTTCTCCAGCCAGCAACGACTTTGAGAAAGGTAGACTATGAGTGTCAAAGGTCAGTCATTGTGACAGTAGACACTAGTCTTACAGGGATTGGATGGGCAATAGGTGAAGATGACAAAGAAGGACACATGTATGTGGTAAGATTTGGAGCAAAGGTACTAAGTGCTCGCCAAAGAAACTATCCACAGATAAAGAGAGAGTTGTGGGGTATGGTTACAGCTTTGAAAAGTGGGAAATAGTACCTAATTGGTGCATGTGTGGTTGTAGAAATAGATTGTCTACCACTTCTTGGGATGATTACAAGCTGCTCAACGCCAGAAATTGCTATGTTGCGGTGGATTGCCTACATTAAGTCATTAAATCCCGAGTTCAAGCACATTGCAGGTAAAGACAATACAGTGGCAGATATGCTATCAAGGGCAAGGTATGAAGATGAGTCACATATGATTGATGAGGGAGATGATGTGGACACAAAGTTTTATTCCATCTCTCATGTCAAAGGTAACTATGTCTACATGACTAATACACTTGAATTGTTCTTGAAAGATCTTTATGAAGGTGATTGTCTTCTTATTGGAAGCTATTTGAGTACTCTAGCAAAACAGGATGATTGGTCTGAACAAGAATTCAGGAGGATATGCAGGAAAGCATATGGGTACTTTTTGAGGGATGGTTACTTGTGGAAGAATCCTAAACAAAAGGGTGCTACACCACAATGGGTTATATGTAAAAAAGAGACTTACCTAAAGCTTGTGCAAGAGTTTCATGAGAGTCTATGGGTTGGACACAGGGGTGTGTGGGAAACCTTCTCCAAGTTGAAAGAAAAATACTGGTGGAAGGGTATGTATGAAAATGTATCTCAATTTGTAGAGTCATGTGTAACTTGTCAAATGTATTCAAATGTCCGACATCGTGATGGATTGCACCCTACATATCCACTAGCCATGCACTATAAGTGGGTTGTGGATCTAGTCACAATGCCTTTAGGACTCTGGCAGATGAGATACTTGGTTCTTGCACGAGAGGACCTAACTAATCAGGTTGAGGGAAGAGCATTAAGAGATAAAACCACAGAAGCTCTGTGCAAATTCGTTCTTGATGAGGTGATTTGCCATTATGGTTGTGTGGGAAAGATCACTGCAGATAGAGGTGAGCTGGATGCTGAGGAAGCAAGGGAGTTCTTTACCAGATTAGGAATCAAGCTTTCTCTTACCACAGCTTACAACCCTGAAGGCAATGGAAAGAGTGAAAGAGGGCATCCTCCTATCATCAAAGCTTTGGCCAAGGCTTGTGAAGAAAGAGTTGGTGAGTGGACAAAACTGTTACCATATTATTTATGGACTGATCGTACAACACATAGATCAGTAACTGGCTACATGCCTGCGGAGCTAATTTATGGTCAAAATCCAATGATGCCGATTGAAGATACAATTCCTACATGGAATGTACTACCTTGGCAAGAGGGGCTTAGCAGGGAAGATCTCCTTGCACTGCGTATAAGGCAACTAGAGAGAAGACCTAGAGACATTGAAGCTGCAAAAGAACGACTCAAAAATGCAAGGTTGAAAAACAAGGACTACTTTGATAAGCGACATCGACTCAGGAGCAAAGTAATTGACAAAGGTGACTGGGTTTTAGTGTATGATAGTAGCCTTGATAACCAGCACACAATCATGCGTAAGTTCTCAAAAAGATGGTTTGGACCGTATGTTGTAAATCATGTGCATGAAAATGATACTTACATCTTGTCTGAACTAGATGGTACAGAAGCAAAGATTCCAATTGTAGGAAAAAGGATCAAAATGTTTACAAGAAGAGGAGACAATGATCTAGAAGATGTTGATGAGGAAGAACAGCAAAACAGAGGTGAAGATCAAAGTGAACATGAAGCTCTGGAATCATCCAGTGAAGAAGAAAGCAAGGAAGATGTACAAGAGGGCTGATCTTACAAAGAGAAAATATGGCACATACCGGAGGATGCACAGGTTTAGAGGGGGTGGATGTCGTGTTGTGGCACGTATATAGTGGGAACGGGCATTAAACGATTTATCTTGTGACTTTTTGACGCAAAAGTATACTTCATAATACTCATATGCATAAATAAAAGATTTCTACCATACCTTAGTATTTACCTTTGAAGTAATATAAATGTATAGTACTATTAGAAACTACTGCTAGCAAGTATCAATGATTGTGCCTCTTTTTGTCTGGGGGAAAATCATTTGTATATTTCTTCTAATATCTCAGCTATACCCTACCATATATAAATTATTTTCTTCTTTTCACATTTATCTAATAATATAACCCTTCAATAATGCATGCCTTCTTGGATATATACAAGAGGGAAGGGCCTACTAGAAGACTTTATGAAAAGGAAGATCCAAAGCTTCTTGGACCATCCCAATTTGAAACTTCCAACCTAAGTTCGTGGAGAAAAGGACAAAACCAATTCAAGCTCTTTGAGTAGGCTAATTTTGCCTTTTGAAGCATGTCAATCCGAGTTACAGGTCAAAAGTTACAGGGAAACCAGTGAAAAACCCTCTCACAAGTACACTGCAAGAAGAGATAAAAGACACAAGAATGTGAATGTGACACCTCAAAGATGCCTTGAAGGACAAGACACACAAGTTGGAACCCCCTGCTGGAGCCACACAGAAGATGCCTAGGTGGGGCCCCATACATCATGCACCCACATGGAGCCTCAACGACCAAAGATGCTGAATTTCATGATATTTTAAGTCCTAATATTTACCATTTTAAAAAATATCCAAAGAACATTTGATTTGGCTTAACTCTTTAGCCTAATCAAGTGATTATGTAAAACATGGCTCCCTCACCTATAAAAAGGGCAACCTTCTCTTCATTGGGGGCAAGTTATGAGTGATTGAGAATAGCTCAATTCCATAGTGACACACTCATCTTAGTGCCACACTTTATCTTGAAGAAAGTCTGAAGTCTTGCCTCATCTTATCTCTCCATTAAGGTGGTGGCGATTGCTCTGATGTAAGATATATGTTGTTAGTTTTACTTTCATTTGCATATCTAGTCCAATACTTGTCTCTAAATCTATCTCTATCTCTCATTATCTATCTTTAATACCACCACCACACTTATATTTATCTCTAATTCTATCTCACTCCTCCTTTGATCTCTCTTGTTGTGTCGTAATTGTTTCATTGGAAGGTATTCAAGCAGTAACCTTGTCAATGTAATGGGTACAACCTTCTTGCGGGAAACAATTATGTGCACAAGGTTAGTAACCATATCTTCATCTTCCACAGGAATCTCTCTCTCTTAAGGTTCTCATTCTCTTCCACAAACTCTAGAATCTCCTTGCTGCAGGTACTTCTCTCCCCGCAGTATCCTTATTGCCTAAGGGCAACAATAGGGCTTGGGAGAGAAACTCTCTTCTTCTTCTCCTTTCACTTCTTTCACACCTTTATCTTTGAACATACTAAGTATATCATTGATGAATAACCATGATCCACATACAGGTAATTTCTTTCAATTCCATTCAGTGAAATCTATTAGGGTCAACATTTGGATTAGTCGAAAGTTTCACTTTCAACAACGCATAGTGTTTCTATTTGGTCGTGAAAGGCTCAACGAAGTACTTCTCTCACCAGATCCCATCATACTACCTATTATTGACTATGAATTCTCTTTTGATGTGAATGTGGTTATTTTATTATAAATCAAGAGGATTTGTACTCACAACTAATCCCAATCGCTAGACAAAACATATACATTATAGCAAGCACAAAGCTACAGTTCCAAAGAGCAATCCGCAGCTTATTTGGACAACAAAGATTAAATATCATTAACTCATCCATTAACCCTTTTATCCTACCCATGATACGATATGATCGTAGTCTCGATGTTTTCATTTTTGTTTTGTTCTGACTATCTTTCATGAGTTCTCTCCATCACGTGTGTGTTTGTAAGGAAAAGTGAGCGGCTTCTTTGGCTATATTTCTTCTTTAGCTCTAGAAGCTATGTTATATACATCTTAGATACTTCTCATAACCCTTTAGCCTCCTCACAAACTCTGACAGCAAGAGGCCCGGTGCCTTCCTGGCAAGACCGCCTACTTCTTGACAATGTGGCTGAACTAAAACCCAGGACTAAAACCTACATGTGCAAGCCGGGAGAGCAGGGCCACAATATATATAGTGGAGGGAGGCCTCCCCATTGTACACAAGAGGCGTGAGGGGAGCTCCCCTCTCCCTAGCTATGGAGTCTGTGGGTGGTGATGCTGTGGCACTGCGTGGCCAGTCGGGCGGCGATTTTGGGCGAAGCATGCGCGGTGGTGCGCCCATGGGCGGCCGCACGGCGGTGGAATTCTGTGATGACATGGCAGTGGATAGGGGACAGTGCACACGCTCGTAAGCGGCAAGGTTTTTTGAGGGGAAGCCCCCCCCCCCCCCCCCAATAGAGACATCGCTATTGCCTCGACAAGGGGGAGGGGTCCCGCTGCAAAGCCAGTTAGGGCAATTGGAGTGAAAATCTAATGGCATTGAAGGGCCAAAAAAGGGGAAGTCCGGGCGGCCAAGTGGAGAGGAGCAAAGCCCAAAATACACACCAAGTAAATATTTCCAAAAGTGAACTATGCCATGTGTTGGCAATGAAATCCAATTCTAAAAGAATCTCTAAGTG
The DNA here is from genome assembly GCF_014529385.1 of Adiantum capillus-veneris. Classification (NCBI taxonomy): domain Eukaryota; kingdom Viridiplantae; phylum Streptophyta; class Polypodiopsida; order Polypodiales; family Pteridaceae; genus Adiantum; species Adiantum capillus-veneris. The sequence continues at coordinate 48,749,606 of NC_140941.1, forward strand.
AAGGCCACGGAAGGAGAAACCCACCCTTTTTCTTTTTTTGGACCTCCTAGAGGTACCCCTATAAAAGGTTGCAAATGCAAATATTTAAGAGCTTTTTTGCCTGTGTGATTAAGTGAAAGTTGGAAGCTTGTGTGCTGCTAAGCTTGCCATTGAAGCCGCATACATTGGTTGTACTAATCTCTATTCAATAAGATCGCTCACTTGCCCCAATCTCGTGTGTTGCTTCTCCCCATCCCCCTCCTCTTTCTCTCGCTCTTCAAGTATTGGTCATTGCTTGCAGAGGGTTTTCCTACAGCTTGAAGGGTGCTAACATGAGGACAGATTAGGAGTGTTTTGTGAGTCGGAAAGGGTGAGTTGAGCAGTGTGGGTGCATTTGTGTTGTGGGTGTTTTTTGCAAGGTGGGAGGTAATTGTTTTGTATGCTAAAGCGGAGTTGTTAGTGCAAATAAGCCAATTTGAAGGTGTTTTTTGAGAGGTTAGGGGTGTTGTGGAATCCTTGGGCTATATAGAGGCATTGAGTTTATGTACTGGTGGTTTTCCCATTTCCCCCTTTCCAACGTTGATATGTTAAACATCTCGTAACATAGCTCAACACATCGCACTTCATTCCTTGCCAAAAGAAAATCGTTCTTACAGTAGAGTAAGTCTTAGTGTATCCTGGATGTCTTGCTATAGGTATATCATGAGCTTCCTGTAATATCTGGAGTTTAGGTCCACCTTGATTTGGAACACAGAGAGGTTACCGAAGTAAGGTCATCTCCTTCAATGTGAAAGCCTTTGATTTTCCTTTCCTTCTTCTTTGTGCGATATTTAGGTTTATCAAGTATTGGATTCTTGAGTAATATGGGTCATGAGTCATACCTTCTCAAATAAGGTCAATTAAAGAAGTAGTACAGGTTGTGACATGACGGATAATTTCAAGTACTCACCGCACATATTGTTCACATTCTTGTCTTGTTCTTGAGTAAACCAGGATATCATCAAAGAAGACAAAAACAAAATCATCAAGATGCTCTCGAAACACGTCGATCATAAGACGATTAAAAGTTGCAGGAGAATTAGTAAGTCCGAAAGGTATAACTGTAAATTCATAATGTCCAAAAAGAGTATTAAATCCTGTCTTTTGTATGTCCTCCTCCTTGATTTTGATTTAATAATACCCTGACTTAAGATAATCTTTATGAAGATAGAAGATCCATGTAATCAGTCAAGCAATTCATCAATCCTTGGTATTGCATACTTATTCTTGAATGCTACCTGGTTCAATCCATGATAATCAATACAAATATGTAATGTACCATCCTTCTTTTGATTAAAGAGAATAGGAGTACTCCATGGAGAAACGTTGGGTCGAATGAAGCCATGTTCAAGAAGTTGAGTTAATTTCACCTTGAGTTTCCCAGATTCAGGTATTGACATTTTGTAAGGTCTACGAGTAACTGGTTGAGATCCTGGAGTAAGCTCTATGCATGATCAACATCACGCTTCGGTGGTAAATGTGAAAGTTCTTCGAAAAATACATCATCAAATTCTAAGACCATATTAGGTATTTTGGTAAAAATCTCACATTATGGGAATCTCCAAATCGACTAAATTCATGTAATTTGGGAATTTTCCACTTAAAGTGGGAAAAATTGAGATGTGTGGTTAGTAAATAAAGTGAAAATCTCATAGGATTGTGGTGTTGATAAACACCAAAAGTCAAGAGGATGTACAACACATGGATTTGAATAATAACTATAAATTACATAAAACAAAGGAAGATACAAAAAAGATTTTGTTTACAAACTGACTAGTATAGTCACAATAGAAGCTCCACATAATTTTACTCCACATTTGATACCATATCTGAACTTTGATCCAAGTGTGGTTGATGTGCACGAGTGAGGCCTTCTTTGGCTTTTAGAGCATGCCTTTCTGGAATCTTTATTCTAGAAAATGGTCCTTCTTTTTTGGGTCTCCAGGACCAAACAATTGCATCTACAGTTTCCCACACTTGTGGGTCCTTATAGTTGATAGCCCAATAACCCTTCCAACAATTGCTGTAAGCTTGAGTATCTGTCATCCCACGTTTTCTTGTGCAAGGTGCCCAATATTGAATCAAGAGTTTTCTGTAGTTTGGTGATGTAGGCTCATTATCAATGTCAGATAAAGCCATTGCAAGCCACACTGGATAGATTTCTGTGTCACTCGGAACAAGCATAAGAAAGTCACCTTGGTGCACATCAGACATAGGGTCAAACTCTTCCCTTGTCCTATCTCGTTGAGGCCCACAAAAATGATCGTTCAACTCTTCAAGGCCTAGGAATCTTTCTGCTCCTTGTTGCAAATTCATTGTAGTGCTTTGTAGGTGAGAACATTCTTGAGTTTTTGGCCAAAACATTTCATACAAGACTCCCTCTGATATGATTGCTTTTCCAATCTCTTCAATTACCTAACTCCAATAATCTATCACGGGTCTATAATATCGGGGAATACTTGAACCATTCCCTAAATTTTTCCAAAATTTTATATAGTTCTTTAGCCCCAAAATGACTTCTTCGTGGGCCTTGACATACTCCGCCATTTGTACTAGAGGTGGATCTCCATGTGGTAACATTGGCTTGCCTTCTGTGTCTGTTTTCCAAAGGCGAATACTTCCACTCCAACTTGATACACCTACATGTGCCTTATATTGCATCATTGGTGTCTCATCCTGCATAAAGAACCTGAACTGAAGCGGTTTGGAATGTCCAACAAGTATGTCTTGTCATAGTATAGAGTTACGCATGTTTTGCATATTTTCAACCATGATTTCTTTAATTTTGGCTGTGTGAATTGGTTAATGTTTTATATTGCTTTTGTTTTTTTTAATCCTATGATAAAACATGGACTTGTAGCATACGTGGCATTCTAATAAACCCTATCAAGATTAGGCACACAGAGAGCGCACGAGCAACGCACACAGAGAAAGCAGGCGAGCAGCAAACACACAGAAAGCGCACACGGATCGCACACAGTTGGAGTATACGCGCACGTAGAGGAGCAAGCCCGGCATCGTACACAACACACAGGTGGAGCGCACAGGATTGAAAGTTCGCGCACAAGATAAAGAAACAGCAGCGTACGCAACGCTTTCCAGAAGGGCAGGATCGGGCATAGCTTCTTCTCAGGAGACATTGCACACCTCACGAATAGAGAAAAAACAGGTATTTCTCTCTCTCACTCTCTGTCTTTCTCCATATAGAGAAGATGGTTCTCTGTAACTCTTCTTGCACACACACTCTCTCGTCAAAAGACAAAGATACATAGTTTAAAAATATCCCCGCACACATACACATATTCCTACACATCGTCTTCCTCTCTTCCACATACATAACCACAGTGAAATCTGTTATCTTGTTGTCTCTCTCTTGAAAATACACTCACATATTCCCACACATCGTCTTCCTCACTTCCACATACATAACCACAGTGAAATCTGTTATCTTGTTGTCTCTCTCTTGAAAATACGTGCACATATTCCCATACATCGTCTTCCTCTCTTCCACATACATAAACACAGTGAAATCTATTATCTTTCTCTCTCTTCTCTCTCTAGAAAACAGGTAGTTCGCTCTCTCTCTCTCTCTCTATCTATCTATCTCTGTATCTTGCTATCTCTCTCTTGAAAATACATGCTCATGTATGTGTGCGTCTGTGTTATCTATGTGTATGTATGTATATTTGTGTTATTTCATTGTAATACTCATACATAATGCAGATACACAATTACACTTAATTACGATATGCACACATAGTATATATACATACGTAAATATCACAAATAACTAACACATTGTAATACTAGTAAACTTGAATGGAAGACTTACTTGCGTGATCTGTTAAAGTCGATTCTTGTAGCGAGTTCTGGATGTATACTGAGCTGATTTTCCTCTAATCCATTTGTAGATATGATTGTAACTTCTGTTTCTCAAAAATAGTAGTGTTGTTTACTGATACACCTAATGGACATAAATGGTTGAAACTAGGACATGTAGACCAAAAATACGTGTATTTCTTTGGATGAATATATACACTTTTTGGTGACCCTTACCACAAGTGGTGGACCTTGAGACCAGTGGACTATAAGGACCTCCAAACAATACCTTGTACACTCAATCCTTCTTGGTATCTAGGTTGGACAAGTGGTGGACCTTGTTCAAATTCTCTAACCACTCTCTCTAACATGGTGACATAATTTAGGTGTGATAAATTCATATCTATGCAAACTAATATCAGTTTAGGCTTGTTAATTTGAATTTGTTTGAATTTATGTACAATATAATGATTTGAGGTTTGCATATTTGAATTGAAGGTGGTATAATGATATCTTTTTGTGGTAAACTTGAATTTAAAGTCAATTTCGCGTGGAATATTTTAAATTTAAATGGTAAAACTTAATTCTTTATAAAAAAGTTTGAATTTTAAAATTTGGGTGGGATATTTTAAAATTTAGGCGGGATATTTAAAATTTGGGAGGGATATTTTAAATTTAGGCAATCAGATTTTGAATTTTAAATTTAGGCGGGAAGGTTTTTAATTTATAGCGAGATCTCCCTTACATAAGAGAGTATAGGTTGGACAAGTTGTGGACCCTAAAGCTACAACATCCATGCTACTGGACATGATAGGTAGGGAATCTAGTTGAATATTGTATGTATAATATATATGTAATAGATCTAGCTTGGACAAGTGGTAGACCTTGGAGCAAAACCCCGTGTAAAACATATCATGCACATTCCAAGTGGTGAGAAAAAATATCGTTTAAGATATAGCCTTATAGGTTGGACAAGTGGTGGACCTTAACACCAAGATATTCTTAATGTAATGACATAGAGTGGAAAACTGGTGAATCTTGAGACCAAACCATGCTACTAGCGATAATAGCTTGGACAAGTGGTGGACCTTGAAAGTAATCCCCCCATCTACGAAATATCGTGGGTTTAAGGTATTTTGATGGAGCCTAACATCTTGGAGACATGGTGTAGCTTGCTTCTCTTCATGTTTCAATGGAGCCTATCTTGGACAAATGGTGGAGCATCCTTCTCTCCATGTTTCAATGGAGCCTAGCTTGGACAAGTGGTGGACCTTTGCTTCTCTCTATGATTCAAGTGGTGGACCTTGGAACCAAACCCCCATGTAAAACCTATCATGGTCACTCCAAGTGGTGAGAAAGAAAAACCTTTAAGATATAGCCTTATAGGTTGAACAAGTGGTGGACCTTAACACCCAAATATTCTTAATATAATAACATAGAGTGAAACAGTGGTGAATCTTGAGACAAAACCACTCATGCTACTAGCGATAATAGCTTGGAAAACTGGTGGACCTTGAACCTCAACCCCCCATGTTTCAATAGACTTAGCTTCGACAAATGGTGGAGCATCGTTCTCTCCATGTTTCAATGGAGCCTAGCTTGGACAAGTGGTGGACGTTTGTTTCTCTCTATCTTTCAATAGAGTTAGCTTGGACAAGTGGTGGACCTTGGAACCAAACCCCCATGTAAAACCTATCATGGTCACTCCAAGTGGTGAGAAACAATAACCTTAATGATATATCCTTATAGGTTGGACAAGTGGTGGACCTTAACACCCAGATATTCTTAATATAATGGCATAGAGTGGGAAAGTGGTGAATCTTGAGACCAAACCACTCAGGCTACTACCAATAATAGCTTGGACAATTGTTGGACCTTGAATGTAAATCCCTCATCTACGACATATCGTGGGTTTAATGTTTTTTGATGGAGCCTAGCATCTTGGAGACATGGTGCAGCTTGCTTCTCGTCATGTTTCAATGCAGCCTATCTTGGACAAATGGTGGAGCATCCTTCTCTCCATGTTTCAATGGAGCCTAGCTTGGACAAGTGGTCGACCTTTGCTTCTCTCTCTGTTTCAATAGAGGTATCTTGGACAAGTGGTGGACCTTGGAACCAAATCCCCATGTAAAACCTATCATGGTCACTCCAAGTGCTAAGAAAGAATAACCTTTAAGATATAGACTTATAGGTTGGGCAAGTGGTGGACCTTAACACCCACATATTCTTAATATAATGACATAGAGTGGAAAAGTGGTGAATCTTGACACAAAACCACTCATGCTACTAGCGATAATAGCTTCGACAAGTGGTGGTACTTGAATGTAAACCCCCCATGTACAAAATATCATGGGTTTAAGGTATTTCGATGAAGCTTAGCATCTTGGAGACATGGTGCAGCTTGCTTCTCTTCATGTTTCAATGGAGTCCATCTTGGACAAATAGTGGAGCATCCTTCTCTCCATGTTTCAATGGACCTTAGCTTGTACAAGTGGTGGACCTTTGCTGACCTCTATGATTCAATAGAGTTAGATTGGACAAGTGGTGGACCTTGGAACCAAACCCCCATGTAAAACCTATCATGGTCACTCCAAGTGGTCAGAAAGAATAACCTTTAAGATATAGCCTTATAGGTTGGACAAGTGGTGGACCTTAATACCCAAATATTCTTAATATAATGACATAGAGTGAAAAAGTGGTGAATCTTGAGACCAAACCACTCATGCTACTAGCGTTAATAGGTTGGACAAGTGGTGGACCTTGAATGTAACCCCCCATGTTTCAATAGAGTTAGCTTCGACAAATGATAGAGCATCCTTCTGTCCATGTTTCAATGGAGCCTAGCTTGGACAAGTGGTGGACCTTTGTTTCTCTCTATGTTTCAATAGAGTTAACTTAGACAAGTGGTGGAACTTGGAACAAAACCCCCATGTAAAACCTATCATGGTCACTCCAAGTGGGAAGAAAGAATAACCTTTAAGATGTAGCCTTATAGGTTGGACAAGTGGTGGCCCTTAACACCCACATATTCTTAATAAAAGTGGTGAATCTTGAGACCAAACCACTCAGGCTACTAGCAATAATAGCTTAGACAAGTGGTGGACCTTGAATGTAAACCCCTCATCTACGAAATATCGTGGGTTTAATGTATTTCGATGGAGCGTAGCATCTTGGAGACATGGTGTAGTTTTGTTCTCGTCATGTTTCAATGGAGCCTATCTTGAACAAATGGTGGAGCATCCTTCTCTCCATGTTTCAATGGACCCTAGCTTGGACAAGTGGTGGACCTTTGTTTCTCTCTATGTTTCAATAGATTTATCTTGGACAAGTGGTGGACCTTGGAACCAAACCCCCATGTAAAACCTATCATGGTCACTCCAAGTGGTAAGAAAGAATAACCTTTAAGATGTAGCCTTATAGGCTGGAGAAGTGGTGGACCTTAGCACCCACATATTCTTAATAAAAGTGGTGAATCTTGAGACCAAACCACTCAGGCTACTACCAATAATAGCTTGAACAATTGCTGGACCTTGAATGTAAATCCCTCATCTACGACATATCGTGGGTGTAATGTTTTTCTATGGAGCCTAGCATCTTGGAGACATGGTGCAGCTTGCTTCTCGTCATGTTTCAATGGAGCCTATCTTGGACAAATGGTGGAGCATCCTTCTCTCCATGTTTCAATGGAGCCTAGCTTGGACAAGTGGTGGACCTTTGATTCTCTCTATGTTTCAATAGAGTTAGCTTGGACAAGTGGTGGACCTTGGAACCAGACCCCTATGTAAAACCTATCATGTGCATTCCAAGTGGTGGTAAATAATACCATTTTAGATATAGCCTTATAGGTTGGATAAGTGGTGGACCTTAACACCCACATATTCTTAATATAATGACATAGAGTGGAAAAGTGGTGAATCTTGAGACAAAGCCACTCATGCTACTAGAGATAATAGCTTGGACAAGTATCAGCCCTTGAATGTAAACCCCCCATTTACAAAATATCCTGCGTTTAAGGTATTTCGATGAAGCCTAGCATCTTGGAGACATGGTGCAGCTTGCTTCTCTTCATTTTTCGATGGACCTATCTTGGACAAATGGTGCAGCATCCTTCTCTCTATGTTTCAATGGACCCTAGCTTGGACAAGTGGTAGACCTTTGCTTCTCTCTATGATTCAATAGAGTTTGCTTGGACAAGTGGTGGACCTTAGAACTCAAACCCCCATGTAAAACCTATCATCGTCACTCCAATTGGTGAGAAAGAATAACCTTTAAAATATAGCCTTATAGGTTGGACAAGTGGTGGACCTTAGCACCCAAATATCCTTAATGTAATGACATAGAGTGAAAAAGTGGTGAATCTTGAGACAAAACCACTCATGCTACTAGTGATAATAGCTTGGAGAAGTGGTGGAACTTGAACGTAAGCCCCCCATGTTTCAATAGATTTAGCATTCTCTCCATCTTTCAATGGAGCCTAGCTTGGACAAGTAGTGGACCTTTGTTTCTCTCTAGGTTTCAATAGAGGTAGCTTGGACAAGTGGTGGACCTTGGAACCAAACCCCCATGTAAAACCTATCATGTTCACTCCAAGTGGTGAGAAACAATAACCTTAATGATATATCCTTATAGGTTGGACAAGTGGTGGACCTTAACACCCAGATATTCTTAATATAATGGCATAGAGTGGAAAAGTGGTGAATCTTGACAGCAAACTACTAATGCTACTAGCGATAATAGGTTGGACAAGTGGTGGACCTTGAATGTAAACCCCCCATCTACGAAATATCATGGGTTTAAGGTATTTAGATGGAGCCTAGCATCTTGCAGACACGGTGCACCTTGCTTCTCTTCATGTTTCAATGGAGCCTATCTTGGACAAATGGTGGAGCATCCTTCTCTCCATGTTTCAATGGACCCTAGCTTGCACAAGTGGTGGACCTTTGCTTCTCTCTATGTTTCAATAGAGTTAGCTTGGACAAGTGGTGGACATTGGAACCAAACCCCAATGTAAAACCTATGATGGTCACTCCAAGTCGTGAGAAAGAATAACCTTTAAGATATAGCCTTATAGGTTGGACAAGTGGTGGACCTTAACACCCAGATATCCTTTATATAATGACATAGAGTGATAAAGTGGTGAATCTTGAGACAAAACCACTCACTCTACTAGCGCTAATAGCTTGGGCAAGTGGTGGACCTTGAACATAAACCCCCCATGTTTCAATAGAGTTAGCTTCGAGAAATGATGGAGCATCCTTCTCTCCATGTTTCAATGGAGCCTAGCTTGGACAAGTGGTGGACCTTTGCTTCTCTCTATAATTCAATAGATTTAGCTTGGAAAAGTGGTGGACCTTGAAACCAAACCCTCATGTAAAACCTATCATGGTCACTCCAAGTGGTAAGAAAGAATAACCTTTAAGATGTAGCCTTATAGGGTGTACAAGTCGTGGACGTTAACACCCACATATTCTTAATATAATGACATAGAGTGAAAAAGTGGTGAATCTTGAGACCAAACCACTTAGGCTAATACCAATAAAAGGTTGGACAAGTGTTGGACCTTTAATGTAAACCCCTCATCTACGACATATCATGGGTTTAATGTTTTTCGATGGAGCCTAGCATCTTGGAGACATGGTGCAGCTTGCTTCTCGTCATGTTTCAATGGAGCCTATCTTGGAAAAATGGTGGAGCATCCTTCTCTCCATGTTTCAATGGAGCCTAGCTTGGACAAGTGGTGGACCTTTGCTTCTCTCTCTGTTTCAATAGAGTTAGCTTGGACAAGTGGTGGAGCTTGGAACCAAACCCCCATATTAAACCTATCATGGTCACTCCAAGTGGTAAGAAAGAATAACCTTTAAGATATAGACTTATAGGTTGGACAAGTGGTGGACCTTGAATGTAAACCCCACATCTAGAAAATATGGTGGGTTTAAGGTATTTAGATGGAGCCTAGCATCTTGGAGACATGGTGCACCTTGCTTCTCTTCATGTTTCAATGGACCCTATCTTGGACAAATGGTGGAGCATCCTTCTCTCCATGTTTCAATGGACCCTAGCTTGGACAAGTGGTGGACCTTTGCTTCTCTCTATGTTTCAATAGAGTTAGCTTGGACAAGTGGTGGACCTTGGAACCAAACCCCCATGTAAAACCTATCATGGTCACTCCAAGTCGTGAGAAAGAATAACCTTTAAGATATAGTCTTATAGGTTGGACAAGTGGTGGACCTTAACACCCAAATATTCATAACATAATGACATAGAGTGAAAAAGTGGTGAATCTTGAGACAAAACCACTCATGCTACTAGCGGTAATAGCTTGGAAAAGTGGTGGACCTTGAACATAAACTCCCCATGTTTCAATAGAGTTACCTTCGACAAATGGTGGAGCATCCTTATCTCCATGTTTCAATGGAGCTTAGCTTGGACAAGTGGTGGACCTTTGCTTCTCTCTATGATTCAATAGAGTTAACGTGGACAAGTGGTGGACCTTGGAACCAAACCCCCATGTAAAACCTATCATGGTCACTCCAAGTGGTACGAAAGAATAACCTTTAAGATGTAGCCTTATAGGTTGTACAAGTGGTGGACCTTAACACCCACATATTCTTAATATAATGACATAGAGTGGAAAAGTGGTGAATCTTGAGACCAAACCACTCAGGCTACTACCAATAATATCTTGGACAAGTGTTGGACCTTGAATGTAAACCCCTTATCTACGACATATCGTGGGTTTAATGTTTTTCGTTGGAGCCTAGCATCTTGGAGACATGGTGCAGCTTGCTTCTCGTCATGTTTCAATGGAGGATATCTTGGACAAATGATGGAGCATCCTTCTCTCCATGTTTCAATGGAGCCTAGCTTGGACAAGTGGTGGACCTTTGCTCCTCTCTCTGTTTCAATAGAGTTAGCTTGGACAAGTGGTGGAGCTTGGAACCAAACCCCAATATAAAACCTATCATGGTCACTCCAAGTGGTAAGAAAGAATAACCTTTAAGATATAGACTTATAGGTTGGACAAGTGGTGGACCTTAACACCCACATATTCTTAATATAATGACATAGAGTGGAAAAGTGGTGAGTCTTGAGACAAAACCACTCATGCTTCTAGCGATAATAGCTTGGACAAGTGGTGGCCCTTGAATGTAAACCCCCCATGTACAAAGTATCATGGGCTTAAGGTATTTCGATGAAGCCTAGCATCTTGGAGACATGGTGTAGCTTGCTTCTCTTCATGTTTCGATGGAGCCTATCTTCCACCAATGGGGGATCATCCTTCTCTAACTGTCTCAATGGAACCTAGCTTGGACAAGTGGTGGACCTTTGCTTCTCTCTATGTTTCCATAGAGTTAGCTTGGACAAGTGGTGGACCTTGGAACCAAACCCCCATGTAAAACATATCATGGTCACTCCAAGTGGTGAGAAACAATACCCTTAATGATATATCCTTATAGGTTGGACAAGTGGTCGACCTTAAAACCTAGATCTTCTTAATATAACGACATAGAGTGGAAAAGTGGTGAATCTTGAGACCAAACCACCCATGCTACTAAGTATAATAGGTTGGACAAGTGGTGGACCTTGAATGTATACCCCCCATGTATGAAATATCATGGGTTTAAGGTATTTCAATGGAGCCTAGCATCTTGCAGACACGGTGCACCTTGCTTCTCTTCATGTTTCAATGGAGCCTATCTTTGACAAATGGTGGACCATCCTTCTCTCCATGTTTCAATGGAGCCTAGCTTGGACAAGTGGTGGACCTTTGCTTCTCTCTATGTTTCAATAGATTTAGCTTGGACAAGTGGAGGGCCTTGTAACCAAACTCCCATGTAAAACCTATCATGGTAACTCCAAGTGGTGAGAAAGAATAAAGTTTAAGATATAGCCTTATAGGTTGGACAAGTGGTGGACCTTTGCACGCAGATATTCTTAATATAATGACATAGAGTGGAAAAGTGGTGAATCATGAGACCAAACCACTCATGCTACTAGAGATAATAGGTTGGACAAGTGGTGGACCTTGAATGTAAACCCCCCATGTACGAAATATCATGGGTTTAAGGTATTTCAATGGAGATTAGCATCTTGGAGACATGGTGTAGCTTGCTTCTCTTCATGTTTCAATGGAGCGTATCTTGAACAAATTGTGGAGCATCCTTCTCTCCATGTTTCAATGGAGCCTAGCTTGGACAAGTGGTGGACCTTTGCTTCTCTCTATGTTTCAATAGAGTTATCTTGGACAAGTGGTGGACCTTGGAACCAAACCCCCATGTAAAACCTAGCATGGTCACTGCAAGTGGTGAGAAATAATAACCCTTAAGATATAGCCTTATAGGTTGGACAAGTGGTGGAACTTAACACCCACATATTCTTAATATAATGACATAGAGTGAAAAAGTGGTGAATCTTGAGACCAAACCACTCATGCTACTAGCGTTAATAGGTTGGACAAGTGGTGGACCTTGAATGTAAACTCCCCATGTACAAAATATCGTGGGTGTAAGGTATTTCAATGGATCTTAGCATCTTGGAGACATGGTGCAGCTTGCTTCTCTTCATGTTTCAATGGAGCCTATCTTGGACAAATGGTGGAGCATCCTTCTCTCCATGTTTCAATGGACCCTAGCTTGGACAAGTGGTGGACCTTTGCTTCTCTCTATGTTTCAATAGAGTTATCTTGGACAAGTGGTGGACCTTGGAACCAAACCCCCATGTAAAACCTATCATGGTCATTCCAAGTGGTCAGAAAGAATACCCTTTAAGATATAGCCTTATAGTTTGGACAAGTGGTGGACCTTAACACCCAGATCTTCTTAATATAATGACATAGAGTGGAAAAGTGGTGAATCTTGAGACCAAACCACTCATGCTACTGGCGTTAATAGGTTGGAAAAGTGGTGGACATTGAATGTAAACCCCCCATGTTTCAATAGAGTTAGCTTCGACAAATGATAGAGCATCCTTCTCTCCAAGTTTCAATGGAGCCTAGCTTGGACAAGTGGTGGACCTTTGTTTCTCTCTATGTTTCAATAGAGTTAGCTTAGACAAGTGGTGGACCTTGGAACCAAACCCCCATGTAAAAAATATCATGGACATTTCAAGTGGTGAGAAATAATACCCTTTAAGATATACCCTTATAGGTTGGACAAGTGGTCGACCTTAACACACAGATCTTCTTAACGTAATGACATAGAGTGTAAAAGTGGTGAATCTTGAGACCAAACCACTCATGCTACTATGGATAATAGGTTGGACAAGTGGTGGACCTTGAATGTAAACTCCCCATGTACAAAATATCGTGGGTGTAAGGTATTTCAATGGATCTTAGCATCTTGGAGACATGGTGCAGCTTGCTTCTCTTCATGTTTCAATGGAGCCTATCTTGGACAAATGGTGGAGCATCCTTCTCTCCATGTTTCAATGGACCCTAGCTTGGACAAGTGGTGGACCTTTGCTTCTCTCTATGTTTCAATAGAGTTATCTTGGACAAGTGGTGGACCTTGGAACCAAACCCCCATGTAAAACCTATCATGGTCATTCCAAGTGGTCAAAAAGAATACCCTTTAAGATATAGCCTTATAGTTTGGACAAGTGGTGGACCTTAACACCCAGATCTTCTTAATATAATGACATAGAGTGGAACAGTGGTGAATCTTGAGATCAAACCACTCATGCTACTAGTGATAATAGGTTGGACAAGTGGTGGACCTTGAATGTAAACCCCCCATGTACGAAATATCATGGGTTTAAGATATTTCAATGGAGCCTAGCATTTTGGAGACATGGTGCAGCTTGCTTCTCTTCATGTTTCAATCGAACCTGGCTTGGACAAATGGTGGAGCATCCTTCTCTCCATGTTTCAATGGAGCCTAGCTTGGACAAGTGGTGGACCTTTGATTCTCTCTATGTTTCAATAGAGTTAGCTTGGACAAGTGGTGGACCTTGGAACCAGACCCCTATGTAAAACCTATCATGTGCATTCCAAGTGGTGGTAAATAATACCATTTTAGATATAGCCTTATAGGTTGGACAAGTGGTGGACCTTAACACCCAGATCTTCTTAATATAATGACATAGAGTGGAAAAGTGGTGAATCTTGAGACCAAACCACTCATGCTACTAGGGAGAATAGGTTGGACAAGTGGTGGACCTTGAATTTAAACCCTACATATACAAAATATCGTGGGTTTAAGGTATTTCAATGGAGCCTAGCATCTCGAAGACATGGTGCATATTGCTTCTCTTCATGTTTCAATGGAGCCTATTTTGGACAAATGGTGGAGCATGCTTCTCTCCATGTTTCAATGGACCCTAGATTGGACAAGTGGTGGACCTTTGGTTCTCTCTATGTTTCAATATAGTTAGCCTATATTAGACAATTAGTAGACCTTGAATCTCTCCTTGTTGTCTAGAGCTGAGCTTGGACAAGTGGTGGACCTTACTTCTCCCTTCCCTTAGTTTACTAGCTTAAAAGATTACTATGTATACTTGCTTAGATCTAACTTGAACAAGTGGTGGACCTTGTATTCACACAAACTTAATTCATTACAAAAAAGTATATGCTAAAATAACATTTGGTTTTTTTTGTTTCAGGAAAGATGGCTCCAAAAAAACAGGTTTTTTTTGTTTCAGGAAAGATGGCTCCAAAAAAACAGGTTGCAAGGGTTGCTGTCTCAGTTGACTATACTTGCAATGATGTTAGGAAATGGTATTTGGACATACATGGTATAGAGGGTGCACAATTTCATAAGGTGCATCTACTTATTGCCAAAAAGGAGAGTGATAGCTTGTTTGAAGATGTTGGACAAGTTGTGGAAGCATCTGTCTCTGTAGTTGATAGTCATCCGGAGGTGGAATGCATTGACATTCTAGTTCCAATGAATCTAGAATTTCAACTATCTCCAGGAGCATATGCATTGGAGCGCATGTCTAGAAACAAAGAAGAGACAATGTTTTCTCGAGGATGGAAGTTTGCAGAATCAAATCCAAACATCACAGCAGATCAACTTCAAAGCTCCATCATTGCCACACTACAACGAAAAAAGGTGAAAGCTTCACGACCACCATCCACAAAGAAGCAAGCAAAAGTGCAAAAAGTAGCAGCTAAGCGAACTAGTTCCATTTTGGATGTAGACAAGGCATCTTTGGCATCCTCATCAACAGAGGGTTCAATGTCAAAGATGAGAATTGTGGATCCAGATGTTTTAGAAGCTGAGGCCATGAAAGGACAAGAAAAAGATACAGGTGGAATGAATAAGTACATAAATTATTTTCCTTTCCAATATAGGGAATTTGATATCCCTATTCAAAATTGTTGGCTTGCTCCTGATCACTATAATGCACGTATTATGGATAAAAAACACGCTGAAAGTGTGTTATTTGGATTTTCACGGAGTACGACCAAGCCTGCAGCATGTGCATATTTGATGCCTGTTCGAAATGCAAAATCAAAGAAGGGGACTCCTTTGGCAGTAGAAGAGGTAGAGGAGCAAAAAATTAAAGATTATCATTATTGGATTCTTGATGGGCAGCATTCAATCTATGCTGCAAAAGTTTTGCTTCACAATGAACAAAACAACAAAGAGATATTTGAAAGACTGATTAGCGTGTATAAATTTAGAAAGGCTCGCATTGTTGTGAATGCTCCTCCATTTGTTGCAACTGCTATATCTGCCATTGCAAATGAGGAGGCTCAGGCATTGTATGTCAAGCAACCTTACAGCCAAATATTGAGACATTTACGGAGTCAATGGATCTTCTCAGGACGACCACCAAAGGCAGCAAGTGGAATTGCAGAGGGACATGCATCTCGTGCCGGATGGGATGTAAGTTATTTTCTTTGTCTTTTTGATAGTGTTTAATTAACAAATCTTGCTCAATAGTTTAATTATTTCTCTATTTTTTTTAGGCTTTTCTTCGATTGGCAAGAATGAGTGCAGCAGCAAGTTGGATTGCTAAACAGGCACACATGGTCACGTACTCTGATTTAGTTTATGATTGCTGGATAGAAATCATTGAAAAGCTAGAAGAGGAGAATAAGAAACCCCCAACAACTGTATTTAGATACCTTTGTGGCCTTGAGGAATCAGAGGTAAAGACTATTCAAGAAGAGATTAGAGATGAGAAGATTTTACTGTCAAAGAGTGCAAAGGATGGTGATGCAACTGACATGTATGATCGAATCAAGCAGTTGAAGCAAGACAAATTGATTCAAGATGCACTTCTTGAAGGCTTCAACAATTTGAATGAGTCTTCACCATGTAAAGACTGGGAGGAGGTGGTCAAAATGTATAACATCAATGATGTTGTTTATAAAACAATTTTAATGCTATGCGAGGAATGGATCAAATCTAGTTTGACGCGTGGAACAAAGAAAATGGCTTTTCCAGATGGAGCAATAAAATACATGCAATGGGCAATTCACCTTCAAAAGGAGAAAACTGAGCCTAGAGATTTTCCATGGTCAATCTATGTGGTGAGCCTACAAATGGAAGGCAATCTCTACTTGATGCGCCACTTCAATAATAAAGTGCCTATTGGCTTATGTGTTTTAGATATGACAAAAAACGTTGGAGGCAATTTGAAGTGGAGTGAGGAGACATTTAACAATGCTTTGGATGGGATCTTGGCTATTGCTGGAGGGTCAACAGATCCTGGATTTGTCTTTCTTGCATTTGTGGATTTCACTAACTTCACAAAATTGCAATGTGCCTTTCACGCCATGGGAGATAATCTGAGCTACCATTGTTGTGGTGCATTGCATCACTTTCCATCAGCTCCTTGCAAAGGAGCAATTCAATTCCTAACAGTTATTGCCTTCTTGGGACAAGGCAATGCATTTGAAGACCTGAGAAGAAGATCAGAGGAACATCCCATGCCAATTGATTGTTCTCTTCTTCAAGTAGCAGATAACGATATGTCAGATTTGCAATATTTGGAGGCCAAAAAAAGAGCTTTGGTCAAGCACTACATTCGTACATATTGTTTTGAAGACCGCAAGCTTGTTGATGTTTTTGGTGATGGCTCCTTGGTTGCACAAGAAGGAATACAACAGAAAAAAGAAGTTATATGCTTAATTGATAGTGTGGAGGAGGCAAAAAACGTGGAGACCATGCTGCTAGACTTTGCTAAGTCTCATGAAGATATAGAAAAATGGGTTGGACTTCAACAATCCACTTCGCAATCAGATGACATTGTGCCTGTTACAGAGGAGTGCTCTCCACAAAGAGAAGAAGAACAACAACAACAACATCCTCTGTCAATGGAGGACTTTTTGGAAATGGAGACACGTATGTTTTGAGTTTCTTGTGCATGTTAGTGTTTCTTGTTACTGATTTGATACTCTTAATGTTAGATTTTGCTTTATATAGTATTGATTGAGTTTGTATTTTTTATCTCAAGCATTCAAGGTTTGAATGTAAATAATAAATTACTTGAGTTTTTGAATGGTGGATCTTTAGACTAAAACTATAACATTTAATACTCACAAAGACTTAATTACTTAAGAGCTTGAACTCAATAAGTTTTGGACCTTTTATCAATACCCCCTTGATATGATACATTAGATCGTAGCATGGTTAAATGGTGATGCTTCATAAATTGAACCTAGCTTAGACAGGTGTTGGAGCCTAAATTTAAACTAACCTTGCTAGAAGGGAGCTTATGTTTGGACTTTGAGAACTAGCATAAGTAATCAATTAGAGCATAGATTAGACATGTGGTGGTGGCCTTAGAGACCAAAATCTTAATGAGCTTGGAAAGGTATTTAAGTACTGCAATTTACTTAGTTTTAGTACTCACTAAAGGCATAGCTTGACAAAAGGTGGACCTTACATGGATCCTAATTTCAAGAGGTGTGGTAGACCTTCAAACCAAGATCATATAGCTTGGACATGTGGTGGACCTTGCATGGAGACTAGTTTAGACAAGTGTGGTACACCTTGTAACCAACACCCATTTGTTATATTAGCTTGGACAAGTGGTGGACCTTGCTTTTATGTTTCAATGGAGCATATTTTGGACAGGTGGTAGACCTTGTTTCTCTCCATGCTTCAATGGAGAGAAACATTAGCTTGGACAAGTGGTGGACCTTGCTTTTATGTTTTAAAGGAGCATATTTCGGACAAGTGGTAGACATTGTTTCTCTCCATGGTTCAATGGAACCCACCTTAGACAAGTGAAGTACCTTGAAACCAAACCCCCATAATACAACCTACTAAATAGGTTGGAAAATTGGTGGTATATGAAACCATCCATGATAGAGCATAGTATAGGTGAAAACGTAGTGGTCCTTATATCAATTACCCATGCATAGCTTGGACAAGTGGTGGACCTTGATTCTCTCTATGTTTCAATGGATCCTATCTTGGACTATAGATATATCTTACTTATTTCCATGCTTCAATGGATTGTAGCTTGGATAAGGAGTGGACCTTCAAACAAAACTCCACAGCATAGCATATATTAACAATTCATGGGTTTTATAGAGATTTTCTTGCCTATTTTGGAGAGTTGGTACACCTTTATTCTCCATTCTTCAATGGATCTGAGGTTGGACAAGCGGAGCTGGAGAAGTGGTCAACCTTAAAATGAAACCTCCCATGCTACAACCCATCATAGATCGTATATGTAGTGGACCTTGAAACTCTTTTATGTCCCTAGCTTAGAGAAGCATTGCACTCTTTATTATCTCCATACATGAAGGCAAGGTTGGACAAGTGGTGGACCTTCAAACCAGAATCTCTATGCAATAATAGGCAAGTGGTGGAGCTTGTTTTCTCCATGTTCCAATGGAGCCTAGCTTAGACAAACAATGGAGCTTGCTTCTCTCCATGTTTCAATGGATCCTAGCTTAGAAAAGTGGTGGAGCTTTGATTCTCTCCATGTTCCAATGGACCATAGCTTAGACAAGTGGTAGACTGTGAAAAAACCCCCGTATACAACATATTATGGGGTTTTCATGTTTCAATGGCACCTAGCTTGGAAAAATGGTAGAGCTTGCTTCTCTTTATGTTTCAATGGATCCAATCTTAGCCAAGTGGTGGACCTTGAAACAAGAATCCCCCCCCCCCCATGTACAACGTATTATGGGTTTTGAAAGCACTGGGAGAAAATAATAGCTTTGATAAGTGGTGGACCTTGCTTCTCTCCATGCTTCAATGGAGCCGAGGTTGGACACATGTTGGAGAGAAGATGGTTGCCCATGAAATAAGACCATGCATGCTATAATCAATCATATGTTGTACACATGGTGGACCTTGCAATTGTTTTATATGCCTAACTTGGACAAGTGGAGGACCCTTGATTACCTCCAGATATCAACAACAAGCCAAGTTTGGACAAGTGTAGTACCACCAAACCAGAATCTCTATGCTACAATAGAGTATAGGTAGGACACGTAGTGAACCTTGATATCAAACCATCCATGCTACTAGAGATGATAGGTTTCACATGTGGTGGAACCTTGTATCAATGTTCTATGTGTAGTTTTTGACTAGTGATAGACCTTGAAACTAATCCCTCTAGGCTACAAGAAAAAAGAGATGGATGAGGAGGCTAGACTACTTTTGTTGCATCAATGCATCCCATGTTACCACATATACTATAGGGTTCTTGGATAAGTGTTGGATCTTGTGTCAATGCTCCATGTCTAGCTTGGACAAGTGGTGGACCTTGGTTCTCTCTATGCTTCAAATGGGCAATAGATTGGAGACACAGTGGCCTTTTTTTTCCAATGATTTTATTTTTTGGAAACCTTGGAGGCACCATGTAAGAGGCACTCTAAGTCTTCCATACAATAGACCTATTGGACTATAAAATAATGATATCTTTCTTTGATATTGTCATTATTTTATGCATAATATTTTCTTCTTTTTGCAGACACAAAGGAGTTAAGTGATATAAAAACTAGATGTATTTCACACTATGATTGGCATGAAGATCCTTTTGGGACACCAACTTTTCCTATTCCCAAAGATGTAATTTTCCATATTAACGGTGTGGATTTTGAAGTGCGACTTTCATGTATTGAAGGAGCTGGTTATGGGCTATTTGTGCATACTACCCTGGAAAGTGGTTTGACTATTCTAAACTATGGAGGGCATAAGTATAGATTTCAAGACTGGAAAAAGATATGCAAAATTTTTCCAAGAGCTTATAAATATTCTCTTCTAGAGGATCCAAACATAGAAGAAGAGGAAGATCAATCATACATTATTGGTTGTGTAGAAGAAGGAAACGTGTCGGGCTATATAAATAGTTCTCACAGTACAAATGTCTGTCCCAACGTACGCTATACATTTGATCCAAATTTTCCACCTTGGCATAAATGCACCTCTTCACACATCAAGTCAGAAGAATATGGCCATGTATGCATTGAGACTATTTGTCAAGTTGAAGCAGGAGAAGAGTTGTTTGCTGACTATAACTTTACTTGACATTGTAAAGTATTGTACATGGATGGAAATCTCAAGTACATGCATCATTTTCATTTTTCATGGATGAAATCTCAAGTGAATATAACATTTGATTATTGTTTAGTTTATGCTCAACGAGAATCTAAAGTGCTCTTATGCTTTGTGTGTTGTCTAACTTATTTGACTACCTTGGCCATAGAATCTTGATTCTACTCTAGATTTGTGATAAATCTTACCAAAATTTAATCAATGTCTAGGTTGGACAAGTGGTGGGGCTTCAAACATTACTGTCTTAAACAAGTGGAGTTATCTTACTTGAATAAGTGGTGGCCTTTGAATCCAAATCTAAGCCAAATCTCTAATTGTTTGCTTGTAGTCTAGGTTGGACATTTGGTGGACCTTGTATCCATGTTTCCTCAACAAGGGTGGCTTTTAGTTTTCACTTTAAGTACTCATCTTTAATAAAGTGTAGGATGGAAAATGTTGAGTTAGTAGATTGTATTTTAGACAAGTGGTGTTTGGTGTACGAATGCTGAAAATGGTTGCAAGGATTCTAACAACGACTTTACCTTAAATAAATTTCTTACTAGGAGTTCTACATATAAATATGGTGAATAAAATTCTAGTGGTTTTGAGATACCATTTGTGTGTGTGTTTTCTTAGATTCACAAACTGGGATGGATAATGCTCCTATGGTTCAGTCAACAACTATAGAATCCATAGATTCTATGGTTTCTAAAGTGCCCAAGATGGATGATATTTCTATACTAGAGTCTAGTGTTGTGCAACTTGAGCAAGCTTCCAATAATGAGAACCAAGAAATCGATGCTTCAAAAATGCAACATACATCAAAAGAGACTGAAAAGTCCACTCACGAGCTATTGCCAATTGGTACTACGTCATGTAGCGTAGATGTTGAGAAATCCATGCTTACAATTATATTGGATTTAAATGGTCTATTGTTGAAACGTTCCCCTCAACCATCCTCACACCACAACTCAGTGCAAATGGATTCAAAAAGATATATTATACTCAGGCCAGGTTGCATCCAATTCTTGAAGACTATTTTACAGAGGTTTAATGTTGCAATTTGGTCGACAGCTACTAGGAATAATGTGTATCAAATCCTTGCAGCACTAAACAACTTAGCTGAGGATACATTGCCTTTCTTTGCAATTTGGTCGCAAGATGTTTGCTACACCGCTCAAACTCAAAAATTGTTTAGACCCGACAATCCAAACGTTGAGGCAATGTTCAAGCCTCTAGCCAAAATTGCCATGGGGTTTGAATGTGATCCACAAAGAACAGTGCTTATTGATGACTCTCCTTACAAGGGATGTATTTCACCAGCAAACAATTGCATTTTTCCACCACAATTTGATGCTGAGAAGATGGTTGACAATATGCTCTTGGAGGAGCTACTGCCATACTTGATTCAGCTTGATGAGAGAAGGGATGTGCGTGATTTAATTGCTTCTAATCGTTATGGACAACCTATAGTGACAAATGATAGTGAATACAAACAAATCATGGAGTATTGGAAGCAGAAAAATGATGTTTGGTCAGCTAAGGTGTTCTTTACAAGAAGAATACCACCTGCAAAAGGTGACAGGGATGAAACTATCATTGAAAATGCAAGTGACACAAGCCACCGCAATGAAATGAGAAGAGCCCAAATACAAGAGATCTTAGCAAAGGAGCGTACACCCATTGAAAGCATGAAGGCGTCACAATTGACCACTTTAGCTAGGCAATTGGGTTGTAACACAAAAGGAGTTTTGAAGGCAACCACAGCAAAGGCTTATATAAATAAGGTGAAAGCTGAGAACAATCTTCTAAGGCTGGATAGAAAGCAACCCTAAGGTACTAGTGACATGTCATATATTCTTGATACACATACTTGAACACTCATGTGCATGGTATCTAACAAATCTTTCTTTTTATTCCTTCCTGCAGGATCTTACAAAGGATACTACTAGATGGAGCTCAATCAATAGAGATTTTGATATGTTTGCTCAAAATAATGAAGCAGTCACCTACATTTTTTGTTTATCAATTTCTTGAGAGACTTTCTTTTAGTTTGTAATCATCAAATGAAATGAAAAGTATCCTTCTTATAAGATTGCTGATCTTTTTCTCGTTCAAAACTTTCAATTGTGATTTATAGTTTTGTTAGCATGAGATTGTGCTTTTTTAGTTTGAAAAAAACTGTCAAAGATCCAAGTCTTTTTGGCTTTACTTAAGTTATTAATTGTGAAAGATCCAAGTCTTTTTGCTTTACTTAAGTTATTGATTGTCTATGTAATAGTCCTTAAAACAATATCGGATGGCTTTCTTGCTCCCATGTCTCACATTGGTCTTTAGGTAAGACAAGTGGTGACCTTGAAAGTATGGTCTCATATCTCGATCAAGTGAAGAGACATGAAGCTTAAATATCACTACTATGTATCTAGTGTTAAACTCCATCAAGACAAAGATACTAGAGTGCCAAATTGCAGTCTAGTTTAAGTGAAAATCCATTTGAGCTAAGGTAAAACTTATAGTGCCTCATTTTTCTAGGATTCTACCCCATCAAGGAAGTTAGAATCTAGCACAAACCAATTAAGACTCTTTTGGAGCCTAGATAGGACAATTCGTGGAACTTAAGAGACTTATTATTGAGTTAGAGTCTAGTTTAGATAAGCAAAAGATCTTCAAACCAGCACTTGACTTTCTTACTATTCAATATTCAAAGTCCCTTGAGGCTAACAAATTACATACCTACTTGTAACCTAACTAATGAGTAATTATATAGATCTAAGCAAGTATATATAATGAGTCTTCAAACTAATAAACCAAGGGAAGAGAGTAGCAAGGTCCACTACTTGTCCAAGCTCAGCTCTAGACAACATAGAAAGATGCTAGTTCTACTAATTGTCTAATTATAGGCATGGAGAAATGATAGAAGGTTGAACACTTGTCCAACCTATCATCTCTAGTAAGATGGGAGGTTTGGCCTTAAGATTCACCATGTAACCAACCTATAAATCATTGTATTATGAAGAGTAGAAAAGCAAAGCTCCACCACTTGTCCAAGCTAGTTCTAAAATCCACATGGAGATAAGCAAGCTCCACCATTTGTCAAATCTCTCTTCCATTAAAACATGAAAAAACTCAGCTATGTTGTACAGGGGGGACTTTTTTCCAAGGTCCACCACTTGTCCAAGCTAGGATCCATTAAAACATGGAAATAAACAAAGCTCCACCATTCGTCCAACCTTTAAAGTTCCAAAGTGTATGGGTTGTCTAAACTAGGTATGGGAAAATAATTGAAGGTCCACCACTTGAAACATGGAGCGAAGCAAGCTCCACCATGTCTCCAATATGCTAAACTCCATTGAAACACCCTAAACCCATGATATTTTGTACATAGGGGATGTACATTCAGGATCCACCACTTGTCCAACCTAGTATCCCTAGTAGCTTGATAGCTTTGGTCTCAAGATTCACCACTTGTCCACTCTATGTCATTGTATTAAAAAGGATTGGGTGTTAAGGTCCACCACTTGTCCAAGCTAACTCTATTGAAACATAGAGAGAACCAAAGATCCACCACTTGTCCAAGCTAAGCTATATTGAAACATGGAGAGAAGGATGCTCCACCATTTCTCCAAGATAGGCTTCATTGAAACATGGAGAGAAGAAAGCTCCACCATGTCTCCAAGCTAGGATCCATTTAAATGCCCTAAACCCATTTTATTTTGTACATGGGGGGTTTTATTTCAAGGCCCACCACTTGTCTAACCTATTATCCCTAGTAGCACGAGTGGTTTGGTCTCAAGATACACCACTTGTACACTCTATGTCATTATATTAGGAAGAACTATGTATTAAGGTCCACCACTTGTCCAACCTATAAGGTTATATCTTAAATGGTATCCTTTCTCACCACTTGAAATGCCCATGATATGTTTTACATAGGGGTTTCATTCCAAGGTCCACCACTTGTCCAAGCTAACTCTATTCAAACATAGAGAGAAGCAAAGGTCCACCACTTGTCCAAGCTAACTCTATTCAAACATAGAGAGAAGCAAAGGTTCACCACTTGTCAAAGCTAGGCTCCATTGAAGCATGGAGAGAAGTAACCTCCATCATTTTTCCAAGATAGGTGCCATTCAAACATGGAAAGAATCAAGATCTACCATGTCTCCAAGATTCTAGGCTCCATTGAAACACCCTAAAACCATGATATTTTGTACATGGGGTGTTTACATTCAAGGTCTACCACTTCTCTAACGTATTATACCTAGTAGCATGAGTGGTTTGGTCTTAAGATTCACCACTTATCCACTCTATGTCATTATATTAAGAATAACTGGGTGTTAAGGTCCACCACTTGTCCAACCTATAAGGGTATATCTTAAATGGTATCCTTCACCACTTGTCAAGGTCCATCACCACTTTTCCAACCTGTAAGGTTATATCTTGAATGATATTTTTCCTTATCACTTGTAATGTCCATGCTATGTTTTACAAAGGGGTTTTGTTCCAAGACCCACCACTTGTCCAAGCTAACTCTATTGAAACATAGAGAGAAGCAAAGGTCCACCACTTGTCCAAGGTAGGCTCCATTGAAACATGGAGAGAAGGATGATCCACCATTTCTCCAAGATAGGTTCCATTGAAACATTGAGAGAAGCAATCTCCACCATGTCTCCAAGTTAGGCTCCATTGAAATACCCTAAACCCATAATTTTGTACATGAGGGGTTTACATTCAAGGTCCACCACTTGTCCAACCTATTATCCCTAGTAGCACGAGTGGTTTGGTCTCAAGATTCACCACTTGTACACTCTATGTCATTATATTAAGAAGAACTATGTGTTAAGGTCCATCACTTGTCCAACCTATAAGGTTATATTTTAAATGGTATCCTTTCTCACCACTTGAAATGCCCATGATATGTTTTACATGGGGGTTTCATTCCAAGGTCCACCACTTGTCCAAGCTAACTCTATTAAAACATATAGAGAAAGAAAGGTCCACCACTTGTCCAAGCTAGGCTCATTGAAACATGGAGAGAAGGAACCTCCACTGTTTCTCCTAGATAGGCTCCATTGAAACATGGAGAGAAATAAGCTCCACCATGTCTCCAAGTTTCTAGGCTCCATTGAAATACCCAATACCCATAATATTTTGTACATGGGGGGTTTACATTCAAGGTTCACCACTTGTCCAACCTATTATCCCTAGTAGGTTTGGTCTCATGATTCACCACTTGTCCACTCTATGTCATTATATTAAGAGGAATTGGGTGTTAAGGTCCACCACTTGTCCAACCTATAATGCTATAGCTTGAATGGTATTTTTTCTCACCACTTGTAATTCCCATGACATGATTTACATGGGGGTTTTGTTCCAAGGTCCACCACTTGCCCAAGATAAATCTATTGAAACATAGAGAGAAACAAAGGTCCACCACTTTTCCAAGCTAGGCTGCATTGAAACATGGACCTTAATACCAAATTATTTCTAGTAGCATGAGTGATATTTTGTACATGGGGGGTTTACATTCAAGGTCTACCACTTGTCGAACCTATTTCCCTAGTAGGTTTGGTCCCAAGTTCACCACTTATCCACTCTATGTCATTATATTAAGAATAATTGGGTGTTAAGGTCCACCACTTGTCCAACCTATAAGGTTATATATTAAATGGTATTTTTTCTCACCACTTGTAATGCCCATGATATGTTTTACATGGGGGTTTTGTTCCAAGGTCCACCACTTTTCCAAGATAACTCTATTCAAACATAGAGAGAAATAAAGATCCACCACTTGTCCAAGTTAGGCTCCATTGAAACATGGAGAGAATGATGCTCCACCATTTATCCAAGATAGGCTGCATTGAAACATGGAGAGAAGCAAGCTTTACCATGTTTCCAAGCTAAGCTCCATTGAAACACTCTAGGGGGTTTTATTTCAAGGCCCACCACTTGTTTAACCTATTATCCCTAGTAGCATGAGTGGTTTGGTTTCAAGATTCACCACTTGTACACTCTATGTCATTATATTGTGTTAAGGTCCACCACTTGTCCAACCTATAAGGTTATATCTTAAATGGTATCCTTTCTCGCCACTTGAAATGCCCATGATATGTTTTACATGGGAGTTTCATTCCAAGATCCACCACTTGTCCAAGCTAACCATATTTAAACATAGAGAGAAACAAAGGTCCACGACTTGTCCAAGCTAGGCTCCATTGAAACATGGAGAGAAGGAACCTCCACCATTTCTCGTAGATAGGCTCCATTAAAACATGGACATAAGTAAGTTCCACCATGTCTCCTAGATGCTAGGCTCCATTGAAATACGCATGATATTTTGTACATGGGTGATTTACATTCAAGGTCAACCATTTGTCCACCCTATTATCCCTAGTAGGTTTGGTCTCACAATTCACCACTTTTCCACTCTATGTCATTATAATAAGAGGAATTGGGTGCTAAGGTCCACCACTTGTCCAGCCTATAAAGTTATACCTTGAATGGTATTTTTTCTCACCACTTGTAATGCCCATGACATGCTTTACATGGGGGTTTTGTTCCAAGGTTCACCACTTGTCCAAGCTAATTCTATTGAAACATAGAGAGAAACAAAGGTCCACCACTTTTCCAAGCTAGGCTCCATTGAAACATGGACCTTAATACCAAATTATTCCTAGTAGCATGAGTGATATTTTGTACATGGGGGGTTTGCATTCAAGGTCTACCACTTGTCCAACCTACTTTTCCTAGTAGGTTTGGTCGCAAGATTCACCACTTGTCCACTCTATATCATTATATTAATAATAATTGGGTGTTAAGGTCCACCACTTGTCCAACCTATAAGGTTATATATTGAATGGTATTTTTTCTCACCACTTGTAATGTCCATGATATGTTTTACATGGGGATTTTGTTCCAAGGTCCACCACTTGTCCAAGCTAAATCTGTTCAAACATAGAGAGAAACAAACGTCCACCACTTGTCCAAGATAGGCTCCATTGAAACATGGAGAGAATGATGCTCCACCATTTATCCAAGATAGACTCCATTGAAACATGGAGAGAAGTAAGCTTCACCATGTCTCGAAGATGCTAGAGTCGATTGAAATACCCAAAACCCCTGATACTTTGTACATGGGGGGGTTTACATTCAAGGTCCACCACTTGTCCAACCTATTATCCCTAGTAGCATGAGTGGTTTGGTCTCAGGATTCACCACTTGTCCACTCTATATCATTATATTAAGAAAAATTTGGTTTTCATATCTAAATGGATCTTTGCTTGGATAAGTGGTAGACCTTGAGACCTAAATACCCATTCTACACTAGAGCATTGGTTAAGCCTTATGCACTTCAAGCATACCTTTAACAACAAGTAGTAGTTATTAGTTGACTTAAGTCTAGTTGACCTCCATGGTATTGAGACTAAGAGAGAGTGTAGCATAAAAAAGAGTCAGGATTTTAATTTGACTTTCTTTCTATTAATGAGTAGATCATAGATGGATTTTGGTATCTAATAAAACCTTAGGGTAGACAATGTAAAACTCATGTCTATTGTTGTGTTTGCATTAAGTGTTCTTGTTCTTTCATTTTAGAACCATTACAGAAAAATGGATTGGCTATATGATGGCATAAATTGAAGAAAACTATTGAATTACCCATCCAACCTCCTCCAAGACCTTGTCCAAGGAATGAATCACCTCCTTATCACCTACCACTTGCTTTCAAGGACATCAAAAGAGTACTTATCTTGGATCTAGAGGGGTTACTTCTCAAGACAATTGAAATGAAACATGGAGATTCTATGCCATCTTGGGCTCAACACATGCGACTTGTGGAGGATAAAGATGAAGTTTATCATGTGGTGCGACCAGACGCACAAAGTTTTTTGGATTTTTGTGCTGAATACTTTGAGCTATGGATATGGAGTTGCTATAACTTAACAAGGGTGCAACGCATCACACAAAAATGTTTTCCTGAGCAGTATACCAAGTTCAAGGTGTTTATGAGTAACAAAAATTGCCAAAATCCAAATATTATGTTAGGATTTACAAGGGTTTATCACAAAAATTTGAGTGATATTTGGAAGATATTTGAGGATTTGGATGCAAACAATACCTTAATTTTTGATGACACTCCATATAGGGTGATGTGGAACATGCCAGGGACATATCTTATATTTCCAAAGATGTGGAGGCAAACTTCGAGCAACTTCAAAACTTCTTGCAGAGAACCATAATTCCATGGTTGGTAGGATGGTTGTATGCAAGAGATAAGAGAGTCTATACATACAACACAATTGTAAATCAGTATAGTGATTCTGAGACAAATTATGTCCTTGGTGTGTACTTGTCAACACGAAAGAATTGAATAAATATGGCCATAAGATGCTTTTTTTATTCTAGTGTGTATCTTTCAACATTTGTATAATTTGATATAGTCTTTTTTATAAAAAAACAAAGTGTGTCAATTTTATGAACACTTGAATGGAGTGCACCCTACTCTAAGGGGACTTCAATGTACTATTGGAGTGCATCCTATTGTAAGGGGACTCTGATGTATTGCTAGAGTGCACCCAAAATTTTGGAGACTCATTTTTTATTTGATTGGGGGCCTATGTTGGGTCATATAGTAAAAGAAATTCATTTTTTTGTCAATTCATATCGAGGTTGCATTTATTTGTAACTATGAGAGAATTGATGTTTGATGTCAAAATAAAACTTGTAAGTATGGATCAGAGAATTCATAGACTTTAAATATGTGAGAGGGATCTTTTTCTTGGGTACAAATGTTTTCTTCAAGAATTTTGTCATTACATACTTTAGTGAAAGAGTTTTAGAACCTAAAAGACTTGAAAAAAAAACTATGGAATCTAAGTTGCATGTATTGAATGGCTTGAAAGTTGATGTATTACATGAATGTATCTCCTTGATGAAGATTTTAGATCTGACAAGATGCAAAGCTAGAATTCTTGGACGTTATCTTTGTCAATTTGGTAATAACATATTTAACTTTCTTTTATTATGGGTGGAAAATATATTATTATGTGCATTTGGAACCTAATTGCTTGACCTTCAAACCAAGATTCCTATGTTATTTTTTCATATACTTTTTTGTAATGAATTAATATTGTGGATACAAGGTCCACCACTTGTTCAAGCTAGATCTAAGAAAGTATATATACTGAGTCTTCAAACTAGTAAACCAAGGGAAGAGAGAAGCAGGGTCCATCACTTGTCCAAGCTTATCTCTAGACAACATAGAGAGATGTTAGGTCTACTAATTGTCCAATATAGTCATGGAGAAATGATAGAAGGTTGATCCACTTGTCCAACCTATCATCTCTAGTAAAATGGGAGGTTTGGCCTTAAGATTCACCATGTAACCAACCTATACTTCATTGTATTATGAAGAGTAGAAAAGCAAAGCTCCACCACTTGTCTAAGGTAGTTCCAAAATCAACATGGAGAGAAGCAAGCTTCACCATTTGTCCAAGATAGGTTCCATTAAAACATGGAAAACCTCATATATGTTGTACATGGAAGCTTTTTTCCAAGGTCCACCACTTGTCCAAGCTAGGATCCATTAAAACATGGATAGAAACAAGGCTCCACAACTCGTCTAACCTTTATAGCTACAAAGTGTACCGGTAGTCTAAACTAGGCATGGGAAAATAATAGAAGGTCCACCACTTATCCAATATATTATTTCTAATAGCATGGGAGGTTTGGTCTCAAGATTTAGGAATTGGCTAACCTGTATTTCATTGTATTATGATGAATTTGGTTTTAAAGTCAACTACTTATCCAGGCTATAAGTTTATATCTTGAATGGTATTCCTTCCCATCACTTAGAAAACCAATGATATGTTGTACATGGGGGGGTTTGTTACAAGGTCCACCACTTGTCCAAGCTAGTTTCATTGAAACATGAAGACAAGCTCCACCATTTGTTAAATCTAGACTCCATTGAAATCTAGAAAATCCATTCTATGTTGTACATGGGGTTTTTGTTTTAAGGTCCAACACTTGTTCAAGCTAAGATCCATTGAAACATGGAGTAGAGAAACACTCCACCACTTGTCCAAGCTAGGAAACATTGATAGTAGTTGGCTTAGTTTGAAGATCCACCACGTGTCTAAGCTAACTCTATTGAAACATAGAGAGAAGCAAAGGTCCACCAACTGTTCAAGCTAGGCTCCATCGAAACATGGATAGAAGCAAGCTCCACCATTTCTCCAAGATAGGCTCCATTGAAACATGGAGAGAATCAAAGGTCCACCATTTCTCCAAGCCAAGCTCCATTTGTCCAACCTATAAGGTTATATCTTAAATGGTAATCTTTCTAATCACTTGGAATACCCATGATATGTTTTACATGGGGGTTTTGTTCCAAGATCACCACTTGTCCAAGCTAACTCTATTGAAACATAGAGAGAATCAAAGGTCCACCACTTGTCCAAGCTAGTCTCCATTGAAACAAGGAGAGAAGCAAGCTCCATCATTTCTCCAAGATAGGCTAGCATGGATAAGTGCACCTTGAAACCAACCTTCCTATGAGGCAATAGAGCATATGCTACATATTTTATGTATGCCCCATGCCTCAAATTAAGAAGTTATAGATTAGAAGTGGACCTTGCTTGAATGTCACATGCAATAGATTAAGGAAAAATAGCCAAGTGGATTGTATTCCTCAATGGATCCTTGCTTTCACAAGTTGTGAACCTTGAGTCACTTTTACATTAACTTGGACAAGTGGTGGACCTAGAAACCAAGCTCTCCATGTTGAGATAAGTTGTAGGTAGGACAGTAGAACATAGACAACGATAATGGATGCAATATACTCGTCTCCTAATAATCCAATTGATTGAAACCATGGTATTTTATTTGTTTTCATTGTGTATTGTATGTGCATAAAGTGGAATGAGACCTTAAGAAAACTCAAATTTTTGACAAAATCTCTATATTTTGTACATGATATATTGAAAGTTGTCCAACCTGGGAATTGGGATTTTCCCACTTTACCTAATATGGTCTTTTCTGTTATCCCTTTGGGTTCAATTGAATCTATCTTCTTCCCCTTAGGGTTGAGCTTTAGGCTTTCCAAATTTTTCAATAACTGTAACTCTAGAGTTTTGATCATTTTGAAAGGTCAATGAAGCGTCTTTACAATGTATGTAAGCATCATTGGATTTAATCCAATCCATTTCTAGAATTCCATCATAGATTCTGACGGTTAAGACTTTGAAGTTTGCAGAAGTATTATGACCATCCGAAACAAAATTCAAGTTACCCTCACTGAAGTAGAAGATCTAACCTTCCTACCCGTAGCTAATTCTATTGAAAGGTATGTATCAAGGTGTTCAAGCAAAATGAGGTTTCTGATGCACTTATGAGAATGTGTACTCCCTGAATTAATCAATAAGGCAAAATGGTTACCTTGATACTCTACTGGAGTTTGAAAAACTAAAAATTATTCATTCACTCCCTGATAGCTCAATTGCAGCATTAACATACACGTTTTCCTGATTTCCTTCACCTCTAGTCCCTTGAGCTCTGTTAACTTGATTTCTTCCTTGAGGTCTTTGCTTTCCTCCTCCTCCTCCTAGACAAAGTTGACGGCGGTTAACATTTCCATTGTATATGGTTGATAGGAGGTCCATTTTGAACAAAAGTGGATTGCCTGGTCTAAAATTCCCCTGGTTTTGATGTTGTCTCTAGTTTTGGTTAAAGTTCTACTGATTGAAGTTCCTCTAAACTGCCGATGGTCAGGGTCTAAAGTTTCCAAAATTCCGATTTGGATTGAAGTTTCTATGTTCATAATTATCCACCAATCCTGCAAAGCTTGAATTGTTAAAGGGACAATCCCTAGATTGATGAACAAGATCAAGAAAAGTGTAGCATAAATGATCCTGTCTAGATTTCATACATAGTAAGTTCTCTCTTCTTTGCTATGGATATCCAAATCTTTGTTTCTTCTCGGTACGAGGTATTTTGATTTCATGAACAGGAACAGGTTCTGGTTTCCTCTTTCCGATAGTAGATAACTCTATATCAATGGATTTTCCTACATCAAGGACATCCCTAAAATTGATAAGACGAAGACTCTGAAGTTTAGTCTTTATAGGATCATGTAGCCCTGACACAAATCGAGCTACCTTGACCTCTTGAGTCATCCCTGTTGGAGCATACTTGACAAGTGCCAAGAAATGTTGGTAGTATGATTCTAGATCGTTGGTTCCTTGAGTACATTCAAGAAACTCATTCATACGGTCAGAATGATAAACTTTGTTCTGATTATTCTTCTTAAGCTGGGTCTTATAATCCCAATTTGTAGCACTAGGATCAACATTGTTTTTTGTTCAATGGTCTCTCCACCAACGCTTGACTATTTTCTCTAGTTTGAACTTAGCGATGATAGCTTTGCTCACTGTGTGTTGAACTTGTTGTGTTAAAGCTTTTATGGACGACTTCTGTGTCTACAGTAGTAGGGTTGAGCACCATGAGAAGTTGCAGATGATATCGGATCTATATGATGAATGTGGAGGACAACTAAATCCAAAGAAATGTCATCTAGTACAGCCAAGAGTGAAGTTATTGGGTCATATGGTGTCAGAGAATGGCATTGAGGCTGATCCAGACAAGGTTAAGTCTATTATTCTTCTTCCATCACCTACGAGTACAAAGCAATTAGCAACCTTTATACACAAACTGAAGTACATGGTGCGGTTTATTCCAATGTCTTCACAACTCCTTTATCCATTACAAGAAGTGGCAAATCATGATCCATTGCAATGGGATGACAAGTGTGAAGAAGTGTTTCAAGAGGTGTTAGGGGGGTTGTCAGCCATGCAGGCTCCTGATTGGGAGAAAGTGTTTTATGTAAAACCATCAGTAGGGGATGATTCCACTGGAGCAATGCTATTGCAAAAGGGGAACGGCAGTCATTATATGAGACCAGTGTATTGTGCAAGCCGAGTGAAGCTGGTAGCAGAGAGAAAATTCTCCGAAGTAGAGCTAGTGATGGCAAGTGTAATGTTTTCTTGTCGATGATTTTGTCATTACTTACTACCACTACCTTTTGTTTTCTTGACGAGTTACGCCTTTTTTCCACAGTTAATTAATGGCACTAACATGTCAAATGTGGTGAAGGAATGGGTAATTGAACTGCAAGAGTTTGAGTTCTCTTTTCTAGTAGAAGACAGTACAAGGGCTACCCTAGATGATTTGTTGACTTACGAGGAGAATCCCCTCCTTGTTAAGGAAGAGGTGGTGAGAAAAGGTAGTTGAAGAAGTGCCACAGATCAGCAATGCACATGTGTTGTTCTTTGATGGCTCATACAGAAAGAGGCATGATGCAGCTTCAGGGGGTATAGCACTTTATGATCCAAAGGGGAAGCTAGTATGCAAGAGAGGGTTCAAGTTGGATGCGCATAGTAATAATGAGGCTGAATATGCTACGTGTAACATTTAATGGCCTAATAACTTATGTGTAGCGAAAATTAGCATGAACATAGTGGGCATTTCATTAGAATAGATTCCTAATGAGAATTACAAGAGTGCTTGGGTGGAGAGAGCAACAAAAAGCATAGCACCTAGTTAGATAGCATCGACAATACTTTCAAAAGAGAGAGAAATTAAGATAATGACAACAGTTGAGGACCGGATTTGCATGGAGCCGGTCCCCCCTCCAAAAGGCTTTGTATTATGGTTTCTCCCATCAAGAGAGACATTGTACAATACAATTCTTTGTGTTCCTTCAAGACTAGCTAGTGCAATGAAGATGAAAGCTTCATGCACTAAGCAAAACACTTAACAAACAAAACTTTAATTATCCCCGTTCTCAGACCCAAGACCTCACACACCTTCGAAGATGGTGAGAGCTAGCAGGGTATGAGAGTAGATTGAGAGGAAGATGGAGTATCTTACGAGAAAGATGTACATCTCCTCACATAATCACTCATAATAGCATAGCTTAGCTTAGTAATTCGCTTGGTAGAGGAGATGAGCATGCATTGAAGCTTGGCTCTTGGTTGGATTTTCATCCACATGCCAAGAGAGTGTTGATGTAGGCTTCTATCTCACAAGCTTGGAGTAGGTGATGAGCTCTCCATTAAAGCTTGGGAAGAGATAGTCTTCTTTGCTTCACACATAGACTGTGTGTGAGTGTGTGTGTGATAATTCCTTGCAAAAATCAGCCCCCTCTCTCTCTTGGGCGATCCCTCTTGCTATTTTCTCTTGCTGAGCCCTCATTGGCTCTCCCCAAGTCAATCCAATGACCATTACGTAGCATAAGTGATAGCCTTTTGACATGTGTCCCCCTTTCCCCTTTTGTGAGAGCTTTAGGTAATTAAATAATTAAACTAAACTCTCATTGGACCCCTTTGCCTCCTGGCCAATAGGAATCAGGCAAGCCATTGGGCTCCTGAATGCTCATTGGACCCCTTGGGAGACTGCCCAATAGTCTTCTAGGAGACTTAATTCTCATTGGTTTCTTTTATTAAATGTTTTTAAATTAATTAAACTAGATTTACTCTAGCTTAATTCTCATTGGTCCACTTCAAGGGTCATCCAATAGAAACTGGGCACACCTTGTGGGCATATGGCCTAGGGAGCTGACATGTGTCCCTCATTCCCTTTGTGTAAAGGGAGCCTGTGTGTGTGTGTGTGTGATTTTCTCCCTCATCCCCTAACTTTAGGGCTTGCCCCCTCCCATGTAGGGATATGCCAAGACTTTTTTTACACACACAAAGCATCCAATTTCCCCTAGGTTTGACCTTTGGACACAACCTTTGAATTTTGGAACCTTAGCATTTTGGAAGTCTTAATGGGCTGAAACTTAGGGTCTTTTTAGACCATTGTTGCACATGGCTCTTTTGCAGATGGCCCCCCCCTTTGGATCCCTATTTTCCCTCCTTTGGATCCCTACTGTGGCCGGTCTGCTAGCTTCACCAATATTCTAACCTTTTCTCCCCTAGCACTTCCCCACATTAAATGATCAGTTTAATATGAGAAAGTCATTTAGGAGAATTAGATATTGATTATTATGACATTACCTCTCTCTTGAAATTATAGTCGTCCTCAACTATGGTGTAGAGAAGATAAAGCATGTTCATGAGTCCTTTTCTTAGCGGGTAGAGGATTCCTATGTTACCCTACGACATCATTCCAGAATGGATGACTAGTCCATTTGGCGCTTGAGAGCCTGAGGCTGCCGCAAGCATGTCTGCACATTAGTCCTATCAGTCTTCCATAGTAGAGTGACAAGCTCTACGTGGTGTTTGGGAGACTTCGTCTCCGCAAACTTGATCTAAGCATGCATACTACTTTGTTTTTGTGCACAAATAAAGAAAAAGAGAGTCTTATAAGACAAAAACTTTGTTCATTTTTAACATTTTGTACATTTGCTTACTCTTGGGAAGCATTGTAAGCATTGACAAGGTTTAGGTTATCCTTTAATTGTATGCCTTGCATCCATCTAGCATCTTCAAAAGGATAATTCTTAAACTTAATAAGATATCGTCGGATTGTCTTACTGCCTCTTAATACCTTGTCTTCATGTCGGAGAATGGACTCGGGCTGCAGCACCTCCTCTTGGTCCTCGG
Organism: Adiantum capillus-veneris; assembly: GCF_014529385.1. NCBI lineage: Eukaryota > Viridiplantae > Streptophyta > Polypodiopsida > Polypodiales > Pteridaceae > Adiantum > Adiantum capillus-veneris. The sequence goes on from NC_140941.1 coordinate 48,785,490, forward strand.
TCTCTGGTGGGTCTTCAATAGTTGGTTCTTGAGGTGGCTCTCCTTTGTAAGGCTTTAATAGGCTCACATGGAAAGCATTGTGTATGAGCCAATGATTGGGCAACTTGAGTTGATAGTTCATCTTGTTGATTGGCCTAAGAATCTGGAAGGTTTTTGCTAGTTTAGCGTAGTACTTTTGGTGGCCCGTAGGATTCTTGCCCGTCGTGTGCCTTAATCGAGCCTTGGGAAACTTTAACAAGACCCAATCGTTTTCTTTAAAGGCTTGGGCTCTTCTATGCTTGTCAGCAGCAGCCTTTTGCCTTTGCTGTGAGATATAGATAGCATCCTTAATCTTTTGAAAAGATTCTTGTAGGTCTCGGCTATACTCATCTGCAGCGAAGATCTTCCCATGTACTTTAAGTAGAAAAGGACTTTTGGATCTTCCCTCAATTACCTCAAAAGGTGCTTTTCCCGTGGAAGTATGTACAATGTTATTGTAAGCATACTCCACTAAGGGTAAGTACTTGATCTACTTCCGTTACATAGGCTTTTAGTAGATCCAGAATGGTTAGGTTAGCTATTTCACTTTGGCCATCCGTTTGTGGATGATAGGCCGAAGAGAAGTTTAGCCTTGTCCCTAAATTCTCAAAGAGACCCTTCCAAAAATTACTGGTCATTCTAGGATCTCTATCCAACACTATGGACATTGGCAAGCCATGGTACTTGAAGATTTGTGAAATGAAGAGGGTTGCCATTTGATGGGATTTGATAATCTTTTTTACAGGTATAAAATGAGCTTGTTTACTGAACCTGTCTACTATCGTCCATATTCCCGTATTCCCATGGATAGACTTAGGCAACCCAAAGATAAAGTCCATGGATATGCTCTCCCATGGTGAATTAGGGATTGGCAAAGGTTGAAGCAATCCAAGTTGCTTCCCTCTATCAAATTTTGTCTTTTGGCATACCACACATTTAGAAACATACTCTTGTACGTTCACTTTCATGGTAGGCCAATAGAAATATGTTTCAATTCCCTTTAAGGTAGACTGAATCCCTCTATGCCCCGCACAAGGTGGAGCATGAGATTCATACATTACTTTCTCACGTAGTGAGTTAGTAACGCATAGTCTATTGCCATAGAGAAGATAACCATCTTTTAAGGTAAATGGTTCTTCTTTCTTCCCTAATGCAAGGGCTGAAATCACATTTCTAAAATCGGGATCAATAGCGTACTCATCTATCATTGAAGATAGATCATTGTGAGTTGCTATGGAAACCGCATTCACTCTCGGCCGTCTTGAGAGTGCATCAGCTACTTGATTATTCTTGCTAGCAATGTGAGCAATATGAAAATGAAATTGCGAAAGGAAATTTGCCCACCTCATTTGTTTGTCGGAGAGCTTGGTCTGCGTCATGAAGTACTTAAGACTTTGGTGATCCGTTCACAGAATGAAAGGAGTCCCCAATAAATAGTGCTTCCATGAGTCTAAGGCATGTAGAACTGCAAGGAGTTCCTTTTCGTATATGCCTAGAGCTTGCTCAACAGGGTCGAGCCTTCGACTCTCATAGCCTATGGCGTGCCCTTCTTGGAGCTAAACAACTCCAAGGCAATCACCACAAGCATCACATTGGACTGCAAATGGTTTTGAGAGATCCGGTAGTGTAAGCACAGGTTGAGAGATAAGCTTTTCGAAAGCATTGTTCTCCTTAGCAGACCATGTATACCTAACGCTTTTCTTTGTTAGGTCATGTAATGGTCCCACAATTTGTGAGAACTTTTCTATGAAGCGTCTATAGTATGCACACATACCTATAAAGCTTCTAAGTTCATGAAGATTCCTTGGTTTAGGCCATCCTTTTATTACCTCTAGCTTTGATGGATCCATTTGGATGCCATCTTGAGAGATAATATGACCTAAATACTGAATCTCTTGCAAGAAAAATTCACTTTTCTTTCGATTAACATAAAGTTTATTCTCTCTCAAAACTTGAAATATTACCTGGAGGTGTTGCTTGTGTTCCTCCAATGAATTAGAGTAGATGATAATATCATCGAAGAACACTCCAGTGAAGGTTTGATGAGACCTGAACAACTTCTCCATCAAGCGGTTAAATGTGGCTAGTGCATTGGTCAAGCCAAAAGGCATGACAATGTATTCGTAAAGACCAAATGTGGTGCAAAATGCAGTCTTTACAATGTCTTGATCAACTATCCTTATTTGATGATAGCTACTTTTTAGGTCAATCCTACTGAAGTAGGTCGATCCTTGTAGCTTATCAAATAGGTCTTCTACCCGTGGAACGGGAAACCTATTTTTGATAGTGATCCTATTTAGTGCTCTATAGTCGACACACATACGATATGTGCCGTCTTTCTTCTGCACTAATAGCACATGTGAGCAAAATGGAGATGTGCTTGGCCTAACCATACCCTTTTCAACTAACTCATGCACTTGCCGCATAATCTCCTCTTGTTGAGCTTGAGAAACTCTACAAGGAGGTTTGTTATGCGGTGAACTTCCTGGAAGAAGTTCAATTGCATGGTCATCATTACCTCGTTTAATTAGGAGGTAGCTCACAAGGGATGTCATCAATAAAAACATCTTGAAACCCCTTGAGAAAATTGGATAACTCTAATTCCTTTTGGTTGCTTTTATTTTTTTTTGCTAAAGAATTAGGTTCATTTTGAGAATCTTTAACAAAAATCATGTACACGGAAATAGAGCTCTTGATTGACTTGTTGAAAGCTGGTGTATGTAAAATGGGGATAGTGTTACCCATTTCCTTAGCATCTATATACATGTCTTTTTCCCTGAACTTAAAGGAGATTCTCCTTTCAGGAAATTTAACATCGGCAGCTAGGCGGTCAAACCATGGTGCCCCTAGGATTACATCCTCATGCTTGAGAGGAGAGATAAATAAGTCCTCTTTGTCCACATAGCCTTGGACATGAAGCCTCAATTTCCCGATTAAGGGAGTGACTGAAGCTTCTTGCCCCTTGAAGGCACTGTCTGCGGGTAGGACATCTCCCATCTCGTAGGATTGTATGCCTAGCTTGGTGGCCAACTCTATAGATATAAAATTGTGAGTAGAACCAGGGTCAAAGAGAATAAAAGCATCATGTTATCTTACCTTTCCCCAAGCATGGCATAGAGGAGATCCTTTGTGGTGAGTTTGGTGAGTCTCCTCCTCTTGGATTTCAACCAAGGAAGCTCTAGGAGGATCTTGGCAGTTGTTCTTTTGGGGACAAGCGCGGTATGCATGCCCTTGTTCGCCGCACTTGAAACACCAGTTATCCTTACGATAACGCTCAAGATCTTCAGGAGAGAGTTTATTATTACCTTTGTAAACTCCCTTCTCTTTAGCTTTGTTGGAGTTGCCCTTAAGAGACTTTTGGACATTGTCCTTCCCCTTAGTCTCATTGGAACGCTTGTTTTCCGGGGGCTTATTATTTCTTTTAGCCCCCGTTTGGAAATTGATTCGAGAGGCCACTATAGTGTGGTATATTACCGCCGATATGGTATGTGGACTTTGGGAGTTGACATACTTCGCCATTTCTTCGATTAAGCCCACACAAAATTGTTGCTTTTGCTCTCCAAAATCCAACTTTTTGAAGACAGTGTCTTTGAGTTGTAGGTCCCAAAACTTGTCTAAATATTTGCGGATGGATTCATTGGGAGAGAGCTTTAAGCTTTGCCATTCGGTGAGTACTTTGTCTTTCGCATCGGTGGCCAAAAACTGCTTCATAATGGAAGCTCTTAAAGTTTTCCATGTTTGTGGAGCTTCACCGTTGGCTCATAGGCTAGACCACCATTGTCTGGCAGACTTTTGAAAGTGCATAGCTACATGGCGTAGCTTAGAGGACTCCGTGAAGCCCTCATCTCCAAACGCCGCATCGAATTGTTGGATAAAGGCCAAGACTTTGTCCGTAGCACCAAAGGTACCATCATAGGTAAGGAAAGAGATGCTCTTCCCTCCCTCTTTGAATTTCTTCAACTTGGATGACCTCTTCCATGCGGCATAGGATTTCCTATGGCCTCTTCTTTTTGATGGTTCAAAGGTTGCACCATCACTTTCTTCAGAAGGTGAAGATTTTGAAGAAGGTGGAGAAGAGGGTGACCTCTTTCTCGCCTTTTTCTTGTCTTGATCTTTGTCGTCTTCACCATAGCTTTCATAAGAGGAAGAGGATGAAGAAGATGGAGAAGAGCATGTCCTGTTTCTCGCCTTTTTCTTCTCTTGATTTTTATCATCCCTCTTTGAATTATGGCGTGGAGAAGAGTGTGATGGTCTTCTCCACTTTGGTGGTGATGGAGAGCGTTTAGCTCGCCGTCTTCGTGGAGCCATCTCTGCCGAAGTGGCGGGAGACTCACTTCTTTTTCGTTCCTTCGGTGGAGGCTCTTGAGTTCTCCTTTGGGAAGGAGATGCATCATCAAGAAGTAAATTCTTGAGCCCTTCGTATGGATTCTCTTCTTCTTCCCGAATCGGAGAGAGACCTCTTTTGGTAGTCTCACAAGGAGGCTTCCTAGGTGTTCTCTCGTCATGGTGATGAGCTTGGAGAATCACGTGAGCACGGAGCTGCCGTTGTACTTCACTTTGGAGAGACGGATTGCCCATGGCTTGTTGAATTCTAGTAACAAGATAGTTAACAAGCATTGAAGCATCATTAGTAGCTTGCTCATGAGCAAAATCAAAGTTATCAACATTAATTTCACGCTCTTTACTATTGTCAGACATTCTAACAACCTTTAGGTGTAAAATTTTTAGGTGTACTTTGGCACTTCAAGCCCTAGTTGCTACTCCTCTTTACCCCTTTAGAAAAAGCACTCAAGCTACTGTACCCGCGGCTCGAATACCATTAATTGCAAGGAATAGAAGAGAGGGTCTTTCGACACCAAAACAACACTGGCTCCTGTCAAGCTTCTAATAGCTCAATAGTGGTTAAGCCGTAGGCAAGCCCCGTAGGACTCCACTATTAAGACCATAGCTCTCGACGATGATGCCCCGTTAACTGCACAAAGGCAAGTGCACTGCAAGGATGAAAAATCCCTATTCTACTTACTCACAGGCAATTAATAATACCAACCATTTGTAGCTAGCTTGAGGACCTCCCTTCTTGAGCAAGAAAAGAGAAACCTTGAGCTTTGATACCAATGTAACATTTAATGGCCTAATAACTTATGTGTAGCGGAAATTAGCATGAACATAGTGGGCTCTTCATTAGAAAAGATTCCTAATGAGAATTACAAGAGTGCTTGGGTGGAGAGAGCAACAAAAAGCATAACACCTAGTTAGATAGCATCGACAATACTTTGAAGAGAGAGAGAAATTAAGCTAATGACAACAGTTGAGGACCCGATTTGCATGGAGCCGGTCCCCCCTCCAAAAGGCTTTGTATTATGGTTTCTCCCATCAAGAGAGACATTGTACAATACAATTCTTTGTGTTCCTTCAAGACTAGCTAGTGCAATGAAGATGAAAGCTTCATGCACTAAGCAAAACACTTAACAAACACAACTTTAATTATCCCCGTTCTCAGACCCAAGACCTCACACACCTTCGAAGATGGTGAGAGCTAGCAGGGTATGAGAGTAGATTGAGAGGAAGAAGGAGTATCTTACGAAAAAGATGTACATCTCCGCACATAATCACTCATAATAGCATAGCTTAGCTTAGTAATTATCTTGGTAGAGGAGATGAGCATGCATTGAAGCTTGTCTCTTGGTTGGATTTGCATCCACATGCCAAGAGAATGTTGATGTAGGCTTCTATCTCACAAGCTTGGAGTAGGTGATGAGTTCTCCATTAAATCTTGGGAAGAGATAGTCTTCTTTGCTTCACACATAGACTGTGTGTGAGTGTGTGTGTGTGTGTGTGTAATAATGCCTTGCAAAAATCAGCCCCCTCTCTCTCTTGGGCGAGCCATCTTGCTATTTGCTCTTGTTGAGCCCTCATTGGCTCTCCCCAAGTCAATCCAATGACCATTAAGCAGCATAAGTGATAGCCTTATGACATGTGTCCCCCTTTCCCCTTTTGTGAGAGCTTTAGGTAATTAAATAATTAGACTAAACTCTCATTGGACCCCTTTGCCTCCTGGCCAATAGGAATCAGGCAAGCCATTGGGCTCCTGAATGCTCATTGGACCCCTTGGGAGACTGCCCAATAGTCTTCTAGGAGACTTAATTGTCATTGGTTTCTTTTATTAAATGTTTTTACATTAATTAAACTAGATTTACTCTAGCTTAATTCTCATTGGTCCACTTCAAGGGTCATCCAATAGAAACTGGGCACACCTTGTGGGCATCTAGCCTAGGGAGCTGACATGTGTCCCTCATTCCCTTTGTGTAAAGGGATCCTCTGTGTGTGTGTGATTTTCTCCCTCATCCCCTACCTTTAGGTCTCGCCCCCTCCCATGTAGGGATATGCCAATACTTTTTTTACACACACAAAGCATCCAATTTCCCCTAGGTTTGACCTTTGGACACAACCTTTGAATTTTGGAACCTTAGCATTTTGGAAGTCTTAATGGGCTGAACCTTAGGGTCTTTTTAGCCCATTGTGGCACATGGCACTTTTGCAGATGGCCCCCCCCTTTGGATCCCTATTTTCCCTCCTTTGGATCCCTACTATGGCCGGTCTGCTAGCTTCACCAATATTCTAACCTTTTCTCCCCTGGCACTTCTCCACATTAAATGATCAATTTAATATGAGAAAGTCATTTAGGAGAATTAAATATTGATTATTATGACACTACGTTTGAAGCCGGATTACACATTTTTTTGAAGCATGGGATTAGAAGGTTGAGCATAAAAGGTGATGCCTTGTTAGTTGTGAAGCAAGTGTTGGGTGTGTGGAAGAGCAAGAACACCTCATTGAAAGGAAATGTGTTTCAAAATTAAGGGCCTGTTAAAAAAGTTTGAAGCATGGAGCATCAGACACAATGAACGTGCTCTAATTGGAGAGGCACATGAAGCAACTCAAAGCATGATTGGGGAGCTATTTGTGTTGAGGACGAATTTACCTCTTGATCATGGCGGAGAAATTTTGGCTCAAGAAGAGGAGTTTTTGCTAAGAGGAATCATACCGAAGGACATTCAGAAGTCTAAGAAGTATGGTTTTGTGCATAGAGCATCCAAGTACAAATTGATTGGTGCATGATGTCTTGCACATGAAAGGGGCTGATCTCGTGTTCAGACATGTACCTTGGCGGGAGGATCTTTATAGAGTGTTGGAAGAGAATCATGAAGGCTCATGTGGCGGTCTCTAAGATCACCTTGCATAAGATCTTGCAAGAGGGGTATGTATGGCCTAGTTTTCACAAGGATGTTCACCATTGGTGTAATTATTTCAATAGGTGGCAAGCATTTGGGAAGAGAGTGTTGAAGCCAGAGCTACAAAAAACCATTATGACGTTTGATGTGTTTGAAAAGTGGGGGATTGTGCCCATATGTCGCATGTGTCAATGCAAGGAACTTGCCGATACACCGTGTGCGAGCCACAAATGGCTCGAAGCACACAACAAGCCTAAACTAGTAAGCTCAAAGATGATGATGGTGTATCACTCACCGCTCTAGGCTTGCTTCATGGAGGATTCCTTGCCGCAAAAAAGAGGGAGACGCCACTACACCGTGCTGAGCCGTCTCGCCGTGGTCCTGCCGCCGCAATGTTCGATCGCACTCTCTCTCTCTCTCACGCATACACACACACACAAGGAGATGAAGAAGAAGAAGAAGGAGATGGAGCAAGAGCACTCTTCAATTGCACAAATGAGAGAATGAGTGAATTTTAGGTTTAGTTGACTTCTATATGAGCTCACCCCATTCACACTTGGGCACCCATGCTTAGCCAACTAATCGCTTGAATGTTCCAGTTAGAGTGCGCCTCTCATCGGCGATCACTCTTACCCTTTTCCTATTGGACCGACAAGCCCGGTACCTGACTCTACCAAAAGTAAATAATACAATCATCCGTCGTAGGTGATACGGTGTCCGTGAGCCGTGAGGGTTAATATGCCCCCCTTCCTGATGTAGATTCCGTCCTCAGAAGCTATTGATTTGCAGCGTGTTCGTCGAGGTGGAAGAGCATTTGAGATGAATGTCCTTAGCCTTCTTTATTCATTGCAAAATCAAACAACATTGGCACAGTAATTGCATTCTCATATAAAATTAAAAAGCATATGCAGTTTTAGGCAGAGAAATTGATTGGTAACAGAATTTTAAACCATTTGTCAGCAATAAACATTAATTTCAATATAATCAAATGCATAAACAGATGTAAGGTAAAACTTAAACAAGTATGGGGTCGCTAATTTAACGGTCAAAAGGTACTAGAGATCGACTATTAATACCATGGGTAAGCTTCTTAATTTTCTCTGGTCAATTAAGTTGTTTAATCGCGAGAGCAAAGTATTTCATGTTTGAGGGCTTACTAGAGGCTATACCTAGAAAACATTGTAGTTAAGCTAGGATAAAAGGAATTTCTCATAAAATCATTGCATGACTGATTAGAGTTTATTTGAACCCCCAAAGTCTTTTCACAGTGATTCAATTTTGATGTGTGTGCTTATTTTGTATGCCTTGGGTTTTTTGCTTTTCAAGAAAAAGCGCCCACAATGGGAACCTCTAGGGCTATAGTACCATAGGCGATACATGTGAGTGAAGTACCAAATCAAGCTGAGATTTCTCTTTCAATTTAAGATTTTACTTTGTGGCACTTTGAGGTTTTGTTTGTTCGTTTTCAGCATTTTAATTTTATAACTTTGGGGGGTCATATAACACTGTTACACGTCCCCAGGCTCATCACACTAGTAAATTTCCTTTATAATACTTAAGCTAAAGGTCAATAGGGTCAAGCCCACTAGAAATCCCTAGTACATTTCACACAATGCTGCCTAAATCGAATTAAGAACCTAAGTAACCATTGATTATTAGGAAGGCATTCCCCATGGTATTAAGAGAAGATCTGTAACACCTAACTTGGTCAAACTAGCTTAGTCGGACTGCTTGATTTTTAAATCTAGACAAGTGATCATGACAAAAAATTACATTAAATTTAATGTTTGGTAATAAGCAAATGCGCTGAATATTATGCTACCAATCACAATCAAAGCAGACAAACATGGATGCAAAAAAAAAGGGAACAATGCTAATGGACAAGAAACACCTGTTTGTGTTGATTGTCGCGCTTGATTTGAAGTGTGAATGAGAGAAAGATCGCATGAAGGTCCAAATCCTAACCACAACAACACGTTCCTGTACACACTAGGAAACACAAAGAATACCTCTAGGAGGCACATCAGTGGGAAAAGGTACCAACACTTATTGAACACAACAAAAAACATAAGGAACCCTAACCTAATTATTTGCACTCCCCCTAGAGAGTCAAGGGAATAGTATTTTGTAGAGATTGGGGAGAAACCCTAAGGCTAAACCCCTATCCTCGTCATCGAGATAAACAAAGTCATCATCCATGAGACCAGATGTGTCATCTGTGTAGTCATGTAAATCTTCTTCTTCATCATAGGTACCCATGTTTACTAAGAAGGTCACTAGACGCCTATAGTCTTCTTGGTCAAAAGGGTAGGCTTGTGCAATTGAAGAGTGCTCTTGCTTCATCTCCATCTTCTTCTTCTTCATCTCCTTGTGTGTGTGTGTATGCGTGTGTGTGTGTGTGTGTGTGTGTGTGTGTGTGTGTGTGTGTGTGTGTGTGTGTGTGTGTGTGTGTGAGAGAGAGAGAGAGAGAGAGAGAGAGAGAGAGTGCGATCGCGCATTGCGGCAGCACGACGGCGGTGAGGTGGTTGAGTGCGGCGTAGCGGCGTCTCCCTCTTCTTCGCAGTGAGGAATCCTCCACGACAGGAAGTGTAGAGCGGTGAGTGACACACCAATGCCATCTTTGAGCTTACTAGTTTAGTCTTGTTGTGTGTTTGGAGCCATTGGAGCCTTGGGCTTCCAATAGTTTTTTAGGAATCCAACGCCACATTTCCTTACATTTTTTGGAGCGAGTGGGACGTTTCTTACAAGGATTCTATTTTTTAGCACTGGCTATGGTCGCTAAAGAAGCTTTAGGGACCCACTTGTATGTTTTCTTTGTTATATTGGGATGGGTCTTGTGTGTCTCAAGATTTATTTCAGCTACATCCGTTGAAGCTCTAGAGACTTGGGCTATGGAGACATATGGTTCAACCTCTTGGACATGCAATGTTTTGGGTTTTATTTCCTTGAGAGGCAATATCTTAGGGAGTGTGGCTTGAGTGGTGGGGCTAAGAGTTGGTTTTTGTGTTGTGACACCCCCTGTCCCCTAGTCAATAGTGCATTTGGTGGCTATCATCCACGTGCGTCCTAGATTTATATTACCCTCTATAGTTCCAACAAGCATGACCAAAAAGTCTTGAGCTACAACCCCATTGTCATAACTGACAGAAGTGTGCCAGATTCCAAAAACCGCAGTTTTTTTCTTGTTGACACCCTTGACTTGGATAATACTCTCAGATAGAGGTGGCTTCCCTAACTGACACAGCACCCCATATGATAGCAGATTATATTTAGCACCCGTGTCCAATAAGGCGTTGATGGGGGCTTTTCACAAGCCAAGCTCCCATACCCCTCTTCTCTCGCCCCCATCCCATGAAAACCCCATCTTAGGGAGGGAGTGGTAAAAGGCATTGAAAAAAGTAAGAAAAAAATAAAGTATGATTATGTAAATATATGAGAAAGGTAAAATAGGCCACCTCATGCCTGCGGGGCAGCCCATCCCCACCTTGCCTCCTTTTTCTTCACTGTTGCCCCGCCGTGTGTCCCTTTTCCTCTCCTCCACTCAAAAGGTCAACCCCCTCTCTCTTCCCCTTGTCCTTTTTCCTTTCTCTCTCCCCTCAAGCTACCCCAACTCTCACCAATAATGCATTCTAACTCACCAATAATGCACCCTAACTCACATGCAACTTCTCCTATCTTCCAAAAATAGTATACCCCACCCCCCTTTTCTCTCTCCTATCATATCCCATGACCCAAATATCCCCCTCTCTCTCTAAAGGGTGTCATGTCTCTTGTCTTGTAGCTAAATAACCTCCCCCACACTCACACACACTTAGTTTTACTGAAAAAGGTGCCCACAGACCCATCCCCACCCGGTGGTTCCCTGATTTTTCTTGTGTTCACACACATCTGCACACAGATTCACCTCTAAACACACTCCCTCTCTCCCCTCTTGTAATTACTTTATTCTCCATGTCACCTCTCACTTTTTTTCATCAACCCATCTCTCTCTCTTAGTCTCTCTCTCATGAGACTGCTGTTCTGGCACATATACACACAGCCAGACAAGTGGGGCCCACAGTCACATGGCCTATGTAGATAATGATTTCTTCATTTCTAAATTCTAGAATTTCTCGCCCCTCCTCCCCTATATAAAGAGGGGTCATCATCACAATGCACACACACACAACATCACCAAAGAATACACTATGCACTGTGTGTGCCTAGTGCACACACACACACACACCCACACCATCACCATCACCATCACCGCAATCACCATGCTCGTCTTGAACATGACCTCTACACCCTTGGGCTATGGAAGATGAAGGGCAGCTAAATGAAGGATGATGGTCATAACCCTCGTGCGAGTCTTCGGCATCACCTCCCACCTATTCGCCATGTGCTCTACCACTCTCTCCCTTCTCATTCCCCTACCCTAAGCTCCCCATTTCATCGCCTTATTCTCTAAATAAAGCTTGAGGTTTTTTGAGTATGTTTTCTTGCAATGTTTTGCCCATGTGAGGTGTGCGGAATCGCCACCTAGTCTTGTGTTTGGAGTGAGCTTGTGTATGTGTGAAGGGTGTGCGGATTGGCCATCATTCTGTGGTGCCTAAGTACTAAGCCACTATACCCCCTCCCTCACTCTCTCTCTCTCTCTCTCTCACTTGATCTCATTTCTCTTCCTCTTCATCATTACTCCAAAGCATCCATCTCTCTTGGATGAAAACTTTGTTATGGTGGTGTGTTGTTTGCGTCCTAGCCGTTGAAGCTAGGTGGTGCCCCCTGTTTGCTTTACCATGACAGGCTCGAGGTGCTTCATTCGGTCCCCAGTGTTTTAGAGGCCGTCCGGGGTTCGGGGTTCGCTTTGCTCCCGTCATTTGGTGCCCCCACTGAGGATCTTTTCATGAAACCCTTCAGTTTACAAGACTGAAACCCCTAAACTATTGTGAATGGATGAATGGCTAGCAGGATTTGCTAATTGGACGACAAAAGAAGAAGAGCTCCAAGCACAACTAGACGAACTCCGCATCTCCATCGAAGCTCGAGTGCCAGAAGTAACGATAATCGATTTGCAGTGGGAGAGTTAACCAACACGCCAAACCCAGTGGATATACATAAGCCAAGTGCCAAGAAGAAGAAGGAGAAGGTCGAAACCATGTCCGCAACCTACAACCAACCAACAACAACAAAATGGAAGGAGCTCTGCACAATAGAGAATCAACACTATTCTACGTTGAGAATCGGGTAACTCAAGTCACTGAAGTAATTATCACAGTCATTTTTCAAGTCGCACCTCATGCTGCAGCACAGATAACGGAAGCATTGGCTCACACTCTCACTAGAGAAACTAGGGATCTACTGAGTTTGTTTCAGGAAAGAACACCACCCTCTCCCACAAGCTTGGATAGTGACTAAGCACCTCTAATCTTCACATGAATCTGTATAACCTACCTCAAGACAGATCACACATACCAACACGTGTACGCTCAATCAAGGTAATCCTGGACTTGAAGGCTCACTATTAGCACATCATTGACACCATGCTGGGTGGGGAGCGGTTTTTGAGGTTCTGGCATCATATCAACCATTTGTCTTACCTTTGGTACAAGGCAATGTACAGTTTGAAATTTTAATCTATGTCCTAGTATAAGAGGGTATACACGCCTCCCTGTAAAGAAGAAAAAACTTTTGCAAGCTAAGCAGTGTGTCTTTCTAGATTTCTCTCAGTAATCATGGCAAGTATAGAATTTCCAACATTTAAAGGAAAGAAGGGGGAAGATTTGGTAACAGACTTCCTAGATGACTTTGAAGTAGCATGTGTAGTGAGCAACAAAGATACGGATGAGTCCCAGGTTAGAATCTTTAAGCATCTCATGAAGCTAGAAGCTAGATCATGGTACAATGCACTTCCATAAGCAACCAAGGATGACTGGGAACCCTTAAAAACCGCTTTTAAGAGGCGCTTTGGGGGAGGTACCACTTCAGAAAAGTTGTGGGATAAGTTGAGAGACTTGAAGCAGGAGGGTCTTTTAGAATATGCCAGCTATGAGTCCAAATTTGTGGATTTGTGGGAATGGTGGGTTGAGTCACTGGCAAGGGGGGAAGCTGCACCCGATTTCCTAAAAAAAGATTGGTTCACGCATGGCTTATGGCCGCTTCTCAAGGAGAAGGTGAAAGGTAGATTCCCGGCTACGTACGAGTTAGCCGTTGAGATTCCCAACCTTAAGGACAAAAAGCTGCGAATGAAAGCCAAAGAAACCGAGTCAACAGAAGCAGGAACATTGCGTCAACTAGCAACTACAACAACCACTATACCACCACCACCGGCTCTTGGGGTAAGAGATGACCAACAAGATATGTTGGCCCATATTACTGACCAACTGCAGAATTTGTCTGTCCACTTAATACAGCAAGGGAGGAGTCAAGAAAGAGATCAAGACCCTGGAAGAGCACGACGACAAAACAGCGAGTAGCATTGCTACAACTGCGGAGAAGACGGTCACGGTATGTACTACTGTCCCAAACCACGACAAAACTATAATAGAGGAGGAACCAATTGTCACCCCCTAGAGAAAGAACACCCCTACCCTGAGAACCACCCTCACCAACACAAATACTACGACCACCCCAGACACCACTACAAGCATCCATTCCACCTCTTCCACCAGCCCCACCACCTGATCGCCCAATAAACATCATAAGGCTAGAAGAGAAAGGAAAATCCGTAGTAGTGGATCCACCCAAAGCAAAGGAGAGGGACAAGGGTAGGGAGAAGGTAACCTTTTTAGAACCACTTGAGGCCATGAATGTGAAAAGATCTAGGAGGGAGAAAGCTACACAATCAGATGATGAGAGAAGCATGAGAGGAGAAACTAGCAAGAGGCCATCCAGGCTACGACGGAAATTGGGCATCACTGACTTCCAGCTAGGAGAAAGTTCTAAGCCCTATGATCTAACATTGGATGTGGCAGAGCAAGGACCGAAGATTACATGGCCACAGCTGCTACATCTTGCACCTAAAGTAAGGCGACAATGGTCTAAAATGGTAAGTACAAGATGCTCCAAAACAAAGGTAGCCGGAGCAATTTCGGGATGCAACATGTATGAAATTCTTCCAATTGTCGACGTAAACATAAAAGGAAAGAGGGTTGGAAACACCTACATTGATGGAGGTGCAAAAATCTGTGTAATGAGCGAAGCTATGATGCTTCAATTAGGGCTCGAGGTTGACACGCCTTCTCCATGCAAGGCAAAGATGGAAAACAACGCAAAAGTAAAGTGTGTGGGTGTGGTAAGTGCCGTGAACATAAAAGATTTCAACACTGAGGTAGAGGTAGATTTTTTTGTAATGCCTACTAAGGGGGAGGGCTATCCACTAATCTTGGGAAGGCCATGGTTGATGGCCATGAAGGCAAAACAGGACTGGGGTACTGGCCTTCTACGCATGACCGGTAAGAAAGGGGAGACAATCTACTACGACATGAGGATTGGCAAGCAGAAGCAAATGAATCTGGAAACATCGACAGTTGAAACCACTAGCGAATCTTCCAGTTCTGAGGAGGAGACCACATCCACCGACGAAAGTGACAGTTCCATTGATGTGATGGGTATCATTATGAAGGATCCACAAAGGGTAAGCACAACTGGTGATCCATCACCAAAAGGGCAACCCAATGAAGAGGAGAGCAAATCACCTAGCCTAGGAGGAAGTGGTTGAAGGGTATGTTGTCTACGGAATTAACACTTGAGGAGAAAGATAGTTTTTTGCAAATGTTGATGGTATTTCCTAACCTGTTCATTGAAAACTATGAAAGAATCATAGGCATTACAGTGGTGGAACATCATATTAAGCTGAAGGAAGGGGTAAAACCAATTGTGCAAAAGCTACGACGACTGGGGGTCATACAAGAAAAGGCACTCTTGGCCGAGGTAAGGAAACTGCTGGAGGCGGGATTCATCTATCCTATAGAAAAATCAGAATGGGTGTCACCCGTAGTGGTGACGCCTAAAAAGAATGGTAAGTGGAGGGTCTGTGTTGACTACAAACCACTAAATGCAGCTACAAAGAGAGACCACTTTCCTCTCCCTTTCTTGGATGAAATTCTGAATGAAGTAGCGGGTTTTGAATGCTATACCGTCTGTGATGGTTATTCTGGATACTTTCAAATACGCATAGCCTTGGAAGATCATCTAAAAACCACTTTTATCACACCATGGGGTTGTTTTGCATACAGGGTTATTCCATTTGGTCTCACAAATGCACCTGCCACATTCCAAAGATATGTCACATATGTTTTTCAACCGTTCTTTGGAACATCCATAAGAGTGTTCATTGATGATTTTTGTATATATAGATCCTGTATTTCACTTTTAGAAAAGGTAACTGAAGGTTTGGCCAGGTTGCAGAGCCTAGGTGGGCAATTAAATGTGGATAAATGCCACATTGGGGAGAGTAAAGTCATTCTACTAGGCCATGAAATTTCAGCAAAAGGTATCAACGCCGACCCAAGTAAGGTGTCCACACTCATAGCCCTACCTTCACCAACGACCGCACGACGTCAACTGGTCTCTTTTCTACAGAAGGTGAGGTACTTAAGTAGATTCATACATATACTATCACAACTTGTTCTACCACTACAACAACTCACTCAAAGATCAACTTTCACTTGGGACGAGGAAAGCGAACATCACTACAACAAGGTAAAGGAGGTCTTAGCCACTCTGCCAACTATCTCACCACCTAAGTGGGATGAAAAATTCTATGTCACCTCAAGTGTTGGTGATGACTCATTGGGGGCTGTGCTACTCCAAAAGGATACGACGACATCTTTCATGAGGCCAATCTACTTCTCTAGTCGAATGATGACAGCAGGAGAGAAAGGTTTCACCCATGTGGAACACTTAGTCCTAGCTCTTAGATTTGCAACTACAAAGTTTAGGTCATATTTGCTGCCTAAGAAATTTGTGATTCTAACCACGGATGAAATATTTCCCTATGTTGTACAAAACATGGATGTGTCTGCTAGGATTACTAAATGGCTAGTTCATCTGCAAGAGTTTGACTACACGGTACAGGTAGAAAGCACGACAAGGGCAAGTTTGGGGGGACTCATGAGCTACCAAGTCTTTTAAAGGAAGGAGAAGCAATCTAAGGAAGGAGAAGTCCAATTACCTCCAGTACCACTGATGGTAGAAGGAGCATACTCTCTCTACTTTGATGGAGCCTACAAGCGAGCATCCGACAAAGCAGCTGCAGGCATAGTGGTCTTTGATGACAAAGGGACAAAGGTATTTTTGTTGGGCCAATTGTTAGATTCACATTCTAACAATGAAGCTGAGTATGCAGCACTAACCAAGGGTCTACAATGGTGCATCTCACAAGGTGTACAACGCCTTAATGTATTTGGGGATGCTCTACTTCTGGTAAGGCAAGTAAATGGAGGATGGACATGCAAGAATCCTAGTTTAAGGACTCACTTAAGTGGTGTAAAAACCTTGTTGGGTAAGTTTGAATAAGTTCAAATACACTATATCCCAAAGGCTCAAAATCAAGAAGTAGATGCCCTAGCAAGTGAAAGACTACAGGAAGTGGTGGTTGGAGCAATAAAACTAAAGCTCCCTCTATTTCAAGGCAATGACGCCTTGCCTGACATCATGCATTTTTTGGAAACAGGGGAATGCCCATCAGATTTAACAAAGGGACAGAAGCAATGGCTGACGCGGAAGGCCACAAGGTATAGACTCATCAATGACGATTTGTATTGTAAGGGTAAGGACCAAATACTCAGGAAGGTCCCTCTCTCTCAAGAAATCACGGGAGTAATTGCTAGCTATCACGATGGGGTTTGTGGTGGTCACTTTTCCCTAGACATAACAAGTAGGAAAATCTTGCAGGCAGGCTTCATATGGCCTAGCCTCAACCGTGATGTACACCACTGGTGCAAAACGTGTAAGTTGTGTCAAAAGGCCGGAACTAGGTCACTTATGCCTGAACCACAGACAACTATTCTCTCATATGGCCCATTTGAAAAATGGGGTATCGATGCCATTGGGCCATTACCTAGGGCCAACTCAGGAAAATTCTACATTATCATGGGGGCAGAGGCTACAGCCACCACTAGAATCATAGTGGTAGACGTAGCTATATTTATCTACGAGCACATATGTTGTAGGTTTGGCACAACTTTAGAGATCATCTCTGATAGAGGGCCAGGTTTCAGAGCAGACTTGGTAGGAGAATTAATGCAGAAACTGGGCATTACAAGGAGGCACTCTTCACCATATTACCCTCAATGTAATGGCCTAGTTGAAAAGGTAAATGGAATGGTTTCTAAAATTATTACCAAGCAGGTAAACAATCATCGTGGAGATTGGGATAAGTATCTACTACCATCTTTATGGGCCTACAGAACTTCATTTCGTACATCCTTGGGATTCACACCATATCATCTAGTATTTGGTAAGGAAGCAATCTTGCCCATTGAAGTGAAACTACAAAGTCTCAGAGTAATGGAAAGCCAACTTCAACAACCCAACATGCATTTGAGAGATCACATCATCAACTTGGAAAGACTGCAGCTGGACAGAGAAGAAGCAATAAAGTATTATGCAGCACAAGCAGAGCATAGACGGCTTAGCTTTAACGAGCATCTCCGGAAAAAATAATTGAAGAAAGGAATGTTGGTGCTCCGCTACGACAATCGCTTCGACACGCGCAAGGATAAGAAACTCCTGCTCTGATGGGAAGGCCCTTTCATCATCAGGAAAAAGTATGCCAATGGAAGCTACCAGCTTATGGAGGCTGATGGAAAACTTCATAAAACCAGGATAAATGGTTGGCGACTTAAACCTTATTTTCTTCGATTTGACCAGGCTCCACCTATTGACATTCCGGATGAGGACACACCATCAGCCACCACCTCCGACGATAATGATCAAACAGATGAGCTAGAGACATGAATTCCTCTAACCAAAAGGGGAGAGCTAATGATGGGGGCTTTTCACAAGCCAAGCTCCCATACCCCTCTTCTCTCGTCCCCACCCCATGAAAACCCCCTCTTAGGGAGGGAGTGATAAAAGGAATTGGAAAAAGTAAGAAAACAAAAAGGTATGATTATGTAAATATATGAGAAAGGTAAAATAGGCCACCTCATGCCTGCGGGGCAGCCCATCCCCACCTTGCCTCCTTTTTCTTCACTGTTGCCCCGCCGTGTGTCCCTTTTCCTCTCCTCCACTCAAAAGGTCAACCCCCCCTCTCTTCCCCTTGTCCTTTCTCCTTTCTCTCTCCCCTCAAGCTACCCCACCTCTCACCAATAATGCATTCTAACTCACCAATAATGCACCCTAACTCACATGAAACTTCTCCTATCTTTCAAAAATAGTATACCCCACCCCCCTTTTCTCTCTCCTATTATATCCCATGACCCAAATATCCCCCTCTCTCTCTAAAGGACGCCATGTCTCTTGTCTTGTAGCTAAATAACCTCCCCCACACTCACACACACTCAGTTTCACTTAAAAAGGTGCCCACAGACCCATCCCCACCCAGTGCTTACCTGATTTTTCTTGTGTTCACACACATCTGCACACAGATTCACCTCTAAACACACTCCCTCTTTCCCCTCTTGTAATTACTTTATTCTCCATGTCACCTCTCACTTTTTTTCATCAACCCATCTCTCTCTCTTAGTCTCTCTCTCATGAGACTGCTGTTCTGGCACATATACACATAGCGAGACAAGTGGGGCCCACAGTCACATGGCCTATGTAGATAATGATTTCTTCATTTCTAAATTCTAGAATTTCTCCCCCCTCCTCCCCTATATAAAGAGGGGTCACCATCACACTGCACACACACACAACATCACCAAAGAATACACTATGCACTGTGTGTGCCTAGTGCACACACACACACACACCCACACCATTACCATCACCGCAATCACCATGCTCGTCTTGAGCATGACCTCTACACCTTTGGGCTATGGAAGATGAAGGGCAGATAAATGAAGGATGATGGCCATAACCCTCGCACGAGTCTTCGCCATCAGCTCCCATCTATCCGCCATGTGCTCTACCACTCTCTCCCTTCTCATTCCCCTACCCTAAGCTCCCCATTTCATCACCTTATTCTCTAAATAAAGCTTGAGGTTTTGTGAGTATGTTTTCTTGCAATGTTTTGCCCATGTGAGGTGTGCAGAATCGCCACCTAGTCTTGTGTTTAGAGTGAGCTTGTGTATGTGTGAAGGGTGTGCGGATTCGCCATCCTTCTGTGGTGCCTAAGTACTAAGCCACTATACCCCCTCCCTACCTCACTCACTCTCTCTCTCTCTCTCTCTCTCTCTCTCACTTAATCTCATTTCCCTTCCTCTTCATCATTACTCCCAAGCATCCATCTCTTTGATGAAAACTTTGTTATGGTGGTGTGTTGTTTGCGTCCTAGCTGTTGAAGCTAGGTGGTGCCCACTGTTTGCTTTACCATGACAGGCTCGAGGCTCTCCATTCGGTCCCCAATGTTTTAGAGGCCTTCGGGGGTTCGGGGTACGCTTTGCTCCCGTCAGCGTTATATAGCACTTTTCCATAGGTGCTGTTTAGCTCAATAGGGTATCGTAGAGGTGTGTCAGAGTCCAACCAATCCTCATCGGTTTCAATGTCGAATGCATGTGTGACTCCAAGGTTAGCCTCTTGTTTTTGTCTTATACGTTGTTGTTGCTCCTTAGCCTCAGCTTGAGCTTGTATCTTCTTCAATTTTGTTTGTGCCTTGGCTGCCTTTTTTGTATGGATGGCATGTAGCTCCTCTTGGCTTAAAGGATCATAGTATCTTTTAAATTTACTCCCATTGAGGAATCCAATGGTTTCAACTCCATCAAGAGTCTCCACACGAATGGTTCCTTGTGGGGTGATCTCACATACTCTATATGGTCCTTTTCCCGCATATTTCAACTTTTTCTTTTCGTTACACGCTCCATACATAAGGAATTTATCGCCAACATCGATATCTTTGTTCTTTAGATGATGGTCAAACCATTTTTTCCTCCTATCTTTCTCCACAAGTGCATTTTGCACAGCTAATTGCCTCTCTTCATCTAGCCTTTCAAGGATATATAATCACTCAACTAAGGGGTTACCATCCCAACCTTCTTGAGAAGCTAATCAAAGACTAGGAACGTCAAACTCCCATGGCATAAGCGCTTCTTGGCCATACACCATCTTAAATGGTGTGCAGTTAATGGCAACTTTGTACGCAGTATGATAAGCCCATAGAGCTGATGTAAGCTCTAAATCCCAATATGTGTGATGAGATTCCACCGTTTTGATCAAGATAGAGATTAAGGTCTTATTGGTGCTCTCAGCTTGGCCATTTGCTTGTGGATAATAAAGTGTGGACTTATGGTGAGCTATCATAAAGTTGGTAGTGAGTTCTTTTATTAGTCCATTTATAAAATGAGTACCATTGTCACTCACAATCTCAAAGGGACAACCAAATCTTGTAATAATTTTCTCAAAGAGAAACTTGGTAGTTGACCTCGCATCGGCCTTACGTGTCGCCCTGGCTTCCGCCCACTTTGTCACATAGTCAGTGGCAACGATAATATATCGAGATTGAGTGCTATGAGTTGCCAGACTAAATGGTTAAGTCACTTTAACAAGGTGTAAGGGCATCCTATCCTTTTGTTGTGTGATCTTGTAACGTTGGCATTCATCACACCCTTTTTCAAAAAGTGATGCATCCTTAAATAAGGTTGGCCACCAATAGCCAGATTGGAACACCTTTTTAGATGTTAGCTCCCCTGAGAAATGTCCTCCGGCTATACCCATGTGGGCTTCTTGTAGTATGTATAAATACTCATCCTCACGGGCACAACATCTAAGAATATCATCCTTCCCTAGCCTATAGAGAGTTCCTGCAATGAGAGAGTAAGGTTCACATTCTTTTAACAGTTTTTGAGCTATGTCTTTATGAAGCTCTTTGGGGGGAAAAACCATTAACTAGAAAGTTCACAATATTCTCACTCCATTCAGGTATGGTTTTGCCTAAGAATAGAGAAGTATTGGGCAACTCATCATCGACTCCAGTAGGGGCTTCACCATTGGGTATGCGAGACAAATGATCCACCATGACATGTCTTTTATTGGGTCTTACCACAACGGTAAAATCAAACTCAAGGAGAATTAACAACCATCATGTAATTCTTCCTATGGAACAAGGTTTATTTACTAGACACAACAAGGCTTGATGATCAACATAGAACAAAAACTTGTTGGCCAGAAGATGGTAGCAAAATTTCTTCACTGCATAAATCATACCTAAACCTTCTCACTCTGTAGTGGTGTAGTTTCTCTCAGCATCATTCAACTGACGACTTGCAAAGCTAATGAGGTAGTCCAGTTTATGTTCTCTTGGCTGAGCTAGAACACACCCAATAACAAAGTTTGATGCATCAATATGCACATGGAAAATAACATTCCAATCGGGCACTCGTAGGATAGGAACGCTAGTTAAGGTCTTTTTCAATGACTCATAAGCATGGTCACACTCCTCAGTCCATTAAAACTCAATAAGAAGCTTGTACAAAGGACGAGCTATCTCAGCAAAGTTTAAAATAAACCGTCGGTAATAACCAACATGGCCCATGAACCTTTGAACTCCTTTATAGTTTGTAGGTGGTGGAAATTTAGCAATGGCTTTAACTTTCTCTCATCTGTGGAAATCCCATTTTTGGACACTATATGTCCTAAAACGACTCCATGTTTAACCCAGAATTAGCATTTGAAAGGGTTTAAGGAGATGCGATACAATCTACACTTATCAAACACTTTTTGTAATCATGATAGATGTTCTTTCCAAGAGGAATAAACACAAAGGTCATCTAAGAAATCTTCACAAAACTCCCTCAAATATTCTCTAAAAGCAGTGTTTATTAATCTTTGAAAGGTAGCCGAGGCATTGGTTAAGCCAAAAGCCATAACACGAAATGCGAACACTCCAAATTTGGTTATAAAGGCTGTTTTAGCTTGGTCCTCCAGCGCAATTGTGATTTGATTGTAGCCAGAGTACCCATCTAAAAATCTATAAGCTTCCTTCCCTACAACGCTTTCAAGCACATGCTCTGAATATGGCAAGGGGTAATGGTCCCTCCTAGTGGTGGCATTGACCTTCTTGAGATCCATGCACACTCTGAGTTTCCCATTATTTTTTGGCACAATCACTATTGGCGACACCCATTCTAAGTTCTCAATAGGGTATATGAATCCGCATTCCATAAGCTTTTCAATCTCTTCTTTAACATTTTTTGCATATTTGGGATTCATTGGGTAGGGTCATTGCTGAACTGGTTTATCCATGCTATTCATGGGGATTGTGTGTTGCACCACGGAAGGTGGAACACCTTTCATATCATGATATGTCCAGGAAAATATATCCCTAAATTCCTTGAGAAGTTCTTTAAGTACACACTCAGTCTCTGTCAGATCTTAGGCAATGAAAACAGGTTTAGACTCTTCTCCTAGGTCTGCTAACTCTATTTCCTTAACTATCGCTGGACCATCATAGACTCAATTGCTCCCATCGATAGGCTTTCTTTGAGCCTTTGTATACACAACCTTACGTTCCTCTATGGTATAGGATTTGAGATGTTCAGGTGCAGGGTGTAAGTCTGTGGAGTCCTGTTGTTCTGTGGACTGTAATTTCACTTATGATTCCTTTTGTTGTTGAGCTAACTCTCGATTTTGTCATCTTCTTACAGTACGACTCAACTTTGGCTTCTCTGCAGCCTCTAGTTGTGTGATGTCAATGGGTTGTGGACTACACCACATAACGCTTTGAAGGTATTCACCCCAGTTATCTACCAACTTTCGATGAGCATCACTAGCCCCTATATACTTAAGCCATTCTGCGGTAGATTTCTTTTCACTTATTCTAGCACGCACATTTGCTCGATATCGTCGCCTCTTATAGCTCTTACTCTTCTTGTTTAATTCTTGATTACGGCCGATCTCTAGTGAAGAGTCACTAGATGAATCACTACTTGTGTCTTCTGCTCCCTTGGATAAATTGTCATCTAGGTTACCACTGGGCCCTGAATGGTTTGTCCCCACATTTTCACTAAGATTACTCAGATTCTTCGTCCTTAGAGTCAATTTCAATTGATGATTCTGACCCCAAATCATGTGGGCTATAGTCTTGTGAGGTGCTATTGGTTCCAATGCTAGTCAAACTTTCATCTTGTAGATCATTAGAAGCTATATGCATTGCTTCTAGCATATTTAAGGGTACAAGTGGTGGTATTTCATCCCCCTCAGGTGTTACCCAGGTTGTCCCCCTATTTCCCCAAGTGTTTATGGTTGTTGCTAGGTGGACCCAATCCACATTGTCCGACTCAGTCATCCCAGGTAGTACATCCATATAAGGAGAATCTTCCCCCACATCAGTGTCCGCTTTACACGTTGTCAGGAGTTTTTTGGAGCAAGGGATTGCGCATATGTACATACACCTTCATGGTGCATCGAATAAAGGATTGCCTATTTTCCATAGCCAGGTGGTTACGTGGGGCCCACATGTGTACAGGTAGGACAGGGTGTACATAGTGCATCGATTTTCACTATCACCAGTACTAGTGTGTTTTTTCTATAATAAGGAGGAGTTGGTAGCGTGTAAAACTTCTCGAGGAAGCTATCCGCGGGCTGAAGACATGAGTTAAGCAGGTACGTCAGATGGCATCTAGTGGCGTCAGGAGGTCGAATGGGGTCAATACTTGCACGTGGATAAGTACGAACACAACGTGGGTGTTTTATTGTGATAATTATGCAAAAAGGTCATCATGAGGACCATCTTTTGGGTCCACTTCATGTGGTGGTGAGATGCATTATTGGAAAAAGTTGAGTGGCTTTAGAGCTAAAGTGCTAGATTTTTTATGTGCAAAGATGAAGATTAGGCACCAGCATACCACTCCTTATTACCCACAGTGTAATGTCTTAAATGAAAGATTCAATGGTGAGTTGGTAAAAATTATTTTGAAAGTGACAGAGCACCAAGGAAAGAATTGGGATTTGGAATTGCCTAGTGCATTATGGGCTTATTGTACTTCGGTGAAGTCAGGTACAGGGGTTTACTCCATTTCATTTGGTATATGGAAAGGAAGCACTATTTCTTGTGGAAGTAGAGTTGCCTGTAGTCAAGATGCTAGAGAAGTTTCTTGGGCCGCCTAGGGATGCATTCAAAGAGAGGCTCTTGCAATTACAAGAGGTTCAGCTGGATAGGATAAGTGCATTGGAACATTATGGGCAGATGCAGGATAAGGCTTTGGAAAAGATAAATGAAAAGGTCAAAAGTAAGGGTATCAAGAAGCATGACTTGGTTTTGCGCTACAACAATAAGCTGGACAACACCTTCCAAAAGAAGTTTCAAATTAAGTGGGAAGGCCCTTTCAAGGTAGTGGAGTGTTTCCCGAATGGTACATATCAGTTGGCTAACCTGGATGGGGTTCTACATAAGTCAAGGGTAAATGGATTGCATCTTAAATTGTATCATGCCAGGTTAATGATGGTGGATCAAGATGAGCTATCTCTGGAGAACATAATATGTGTGAGGGATGAGGAGACTTGTGATGCTGCGAGTCTCATGTCGCTTTTTGCTGTTGCTGTTGATCATGAATGATCTACCAGGCTAGGGGATGGGCAAATTATGTCAGGAGTTTTTTGGAGCAAGGGATTGTGAATATGTACATACACATGCATGGTGCATCGAATAAAGGATTGCCCATTTTCCATAGCCAGGTGGTTACGTGGGGCCCACATGTGTACAGATAGGACAAGGTGTACATAGTGCATCCATTTTCACTATCACTAGTACCAAGGTGTTTTTTCTATAATAAGGAGGAGTTGGTAGCGTGTAAAACTTCTCTAGGAAGCTATCCGCGGGCATGAGGTAAGCAGGTGCGTCAGATGGCATCTAGTGGCGTTAGGAGGTCTAATGTGGTCAATACTTGCATGTGGAGAAGTACGGACACAACATGGGTGTTTTCTTGTGATAATTATGCAAAAAGGTGATCATGAGGACCATATTTTGGGTCCACTTCACGTGGTGGCGGGATGCATTATTGGAAAAACTTGAGTGCCAGGTGTGTGGATGGATGCAAAAAGGTGACAACTATGCACTACGAGGTCAGTTTTTGGTCTGTTCGGGGTCCGTTTGAAGTCAACTAAAAGTCCAAGGGTGCCCAACTAAAAAAGCCAAGTGTGGGAACTGAAAAAACAGAGAGAATACCAGAAAAAATGTGGACAAGAGAGGAGGAACAGCTGCAGGTGTGTTTTTTTGGGGTTTTTGGAGCCTGTTTTGGCCGTAAACTGCTTGCTCATTTGAGCACTTTGACATTGTAGAATGGGGTTTTCAGTTGTTCCGGATGCGATGGCGCTTTCCATTTTGCCAAATTCCTCACTCTTTTTCTGTTGTTTTGGCTGTGTAAGTTTCTCCTATGAGCGAAGCTTCTGCTCCAGTTTGTGATTGTATCTGGTATATTTTACCCATATTGTGTGAGCTGTTTGCCCCATTGGTGTTGGCCCAAGCTCAATTGCATCTAAACGTCAAAGATTCTCCTCTTTTGAGCTGAGTTTTTTGGGTGTGTGTGTGTGTCTCTGTGTGGAGTGGGTAAATGGGGAGTCTCTCTCCTCTCACTCCATAAGTGTGTTTCCTATCTCGGCCAGGTGGGTTGTGTAAGTCGAGTGGTGCCCCATAGTGTGTGTGTATATCATTCCAAGAGTGTGTGTCGTGTCATTATAGAGGCGTTCTGTGTGTTTCCATCCCGCTCACAATGTGTAACAATACTGGAATGGGGCCGAGTGAAATGTGGTGTCAGATCTATGATCAATTATAAACCTGTTTCCTAGAGGATGTGCTCGACCAATAACAAGATCCACTCGAATGACAAAATCTTGGAACTACAAGTAGACATGGTTTTTAGACCAGCCATGCACCATTTTTGCTTCCCTCATGAAAGGACGTCCTAAGATCATTTCCGATGCCATATTATTTTTGGAGAAATCCATAACAATGAAGGTAATCCTTATTTTATGTCCAAAGACCTTGATCTTGAGATCTTCTAGGATCCCAATAGGTTTAACAATAGACCCATTGGCCATCTTCACTACTATGGTTGTGGTGGCAAGGTGAGGTCTTCGCATAGTTTCTCAACAATTTTTAGTCACAATGCTAACCCCAGCGCCACCATCAAGGATTCCCTTCACAATTAATCCCTTTATGGTCGCATTGGATTCATCACCCTCAAAGTATTGTCCCAACTTGTTAATAGGTATTTCTAGAAGAAGGTTCTCATCTAGGTTGGGTTGTGGATCTATTTGTTCCTCCTCTATTGGAATCTCCCCAGCTCCATCCATCTGTGCAAATTGTGGTAGCCTAAACTTTAGTTCTCCATTGAGGAAGGCTCAAAGAGCTGAGACTAGCTCAGGGTCTTTATATAGTTTGGACATGATGGTGGTTCTAACTTCTGAAGACATGAAATCCATCAATTTGACAATGTTTAACGGCACCTTTTGGACTTCAGTCCCTTGACGTGAGGAAGATGGGATCTCCATTTCTTCCATAGGATCAAGTATTCCCTCTGTAAACATTCTTTCCATCAATAAGTGAGTACGCCCACTTTCCCATGACTTTAAGTCACTTTCTTCTTGGATGACACTAGGTATGGTTAAGGGTCTATGGTCTTGGTGAGGTTGTTGTTGCGTAGGGAACACGGTGTCTGTAATCTGGATCTTCCTAGGTGCTGGTTCTAGATCCCTTTGGGTATCTTCTACTAAACTCCTTAATTGCTTGACTCGCTCAATCTCCTTTGTAGGGTTTGGATAAGTTCATATCTTCTTCTTGGATCCTGGCCATTGTGGCTCATGAAGATCTTCCTTGTTGGTTTCTATGTTAGTGGTCGTTTTGGTCTCCATGGTTTCACCTGAATAAGAATCTTCTTCAGCGTTGTCAAGAAGTAGGCGGTCTTGCCAGGAAGGCACCGGGCCTCTTGCTGTGAGAGTTTGTGAGGAAGATCAAGGGTTATGGGAAGGAGCTAAGATGTAGATAACATAGCTTCTAGAGCTAAAGAAGAAATGTAGCCAAAGAAGCCGCTCACTTTTCCTTACAAACACACACGTGATGGAGAGAACTCATGAAAGATAGTCAGAACAAAACAAAAATGAAAACATTGAGATTACGATCATATCGTATCCTGGGTAGGATAAAAGGGTTAATGGATGAGCTAATGATATTTAATCTTTGTTTTCCAAATAAGCTGTGGATTGCTCTTTGGAACTATAGCTTTGTGCTTACAATAATGTATATGTTTTTTCTAGCGATTGGGATTAGTTGTGAGTACAAATCCTCTTGATTCATAATAAAATAACCACATTCACATCAAAAGAGAAGTCATAGTCAATAATAGGTAGTATGATGGGATCTGGTGAGAGAAGTACTTCGTTGAGCCTTTCAGGACCAAATAGAAACACTATGCGTTGTTGAAAGTGAATCTTTCGACTAATCCAAATGTTGACCCTAATAGATTGCACTGAATGGAATTGAAAGAAATTACCTCTATGTGGATCATGGTTATTCATCAATGATATACTTAGTATGTTCAAAGATAAAGGTGTGAAAGAAGTGAAAGGAGAAGAAGAAGAGAGTTTCTCTCCCAAGCCCTATTGTTGCCCTTAGGCAATAAGGATACTGCGGGGAGAGAAGTACCTGTAGCAAGGAGATTCTAGAGTTTTTGGAAGAGAATGAGAACCTTAAGAGAGAGAGATTCTTGTGGAAGATGAAGATATGGTTACTAACCTTGTGCACATAATTGTTTCCCGCAGGAAGGTTGTACCCATTACATTGACAAGGTTGCTGCTTGAATACCTTCCAATGAAACAGTTAGGACACAACAAGAGAGGAGGAGTAAGATAGAAATAGAGATAAATCTAAGTGTGGTGGTGGTATTAAAGATAGATAATGAGAGATAGAGATAGAGTTAGAGACAAGTATTGGACTAGATATGCAAATGAAAGTAAAACTAGCAACATATATCTTACATGAGAGCAATCGCCACCACCTTAATGGAGAGAGAAGATGAGGCAAGACTTCAGACATTCTTCAAGAGAAATTGTGGCACTAAGATGAGTGTGTCACTATGTAATTGGGCTATTCTCACTCACTCATAACTTGCCTCAATGAAGAGAAGGTTGCCCTTTTTATAGGTGAGGGAGCCATGTTTTACATAATCACTTGATTAGGCTAAAGAGTTAGCCCAAATCAAATGTTCTTTTGATATTTCTTAAAATGGGAAATATTAGGACTCAAAATATCATGAAATTCATCATTTTTGGTCGTTGAGGCTCCATGTGGGTGCATGATGTATGTGGGCCCCACCTAGGCATCTTCTGTGTGGCTCCAGCAGGGGGTCCTAACTTGTGTGTCTTGTCCTTCAAGGCATCTTTGAGGTGTCACATTCACATGCTTATGTCTTTTACCCTCCAAATATCTTATTTTATGAAAAAAGACCAAGATTACCTCTTTTCACTTGATTCACCTGTTTACCATCTCTTCTTGTAGTGTAGTTGTGAGAGGATTTTTCACTCTTTTCCCTGTAACTTTTGACCTGTAACTCGGATTGACGTGCTTCAAAAGGAAAAATTGGATTGCTAAAAGAGCTTGAATTGGTTTTGGACTTTTCTCCACGCCCTTGGGTCAGGATTTTGAAATTGGGATGGTCCAAGAATATTTGGATCCTCCTTTTCATAAAGTCTTCTAGTAGGCCCTTCCCTCTTGTATGTATCCAAGAAGGTATGCATTATTGAAGGGTTATATTATTAAATAAATGTGAAAAGAAGAAAATAATTTATATATGGTAGGGTATAGATGATATATTAGAAGAAATATACAAATGATTCTCCCCCAGACAAAAAGAGGCACAATCATTGATACTTCTCTTGCAGTACTTTCTAATAGTAATGTACATTTATATTACTTCAAAGGTAATACTAAGGTATGGTAGAAAGCTTTTATTTATGCATATGATTTATTATATGAATTATACTTATGCGTCAAAAGTCACAAGATAAATCGTTTAATGCCCGTTCCCACTATATACGTGCCACAACACGACAACGTCGTTCATATATATGATCTATGCCACATCGATTACACATGAGTATCGACATTGTAGACGTGCTCGCTTGATTAGTAGCCTAATAGGACACTCGGCTACATGATGTGGACCTCCACACTCATAGCATTGAAGAGGTGGTCTCTTAGCAGTGTAATTGATATTTTGGCCTCTTGTCGCAAGAGCAGCTACTTGATATACAGGTTTGACTTGTCCCCAATAGTCCTCCATGTAGTATTGTGGACTTTCTTCAAGCACATCCATCCCATAGGCAATATTAGGATCTATATCTTCCTCACAGCCTTCCAAACAAGAAATAGATGACTCACAACCCACTTGACTCACAGAAGTGATTCTCGGATGTGGTGGTTGCGGTCCTAGCACTAGAGGTGGTAAAGGTGTTGTTTGAACAACATTTTGGGTCCTAGGGACCATGTGTTGTGCTGTTTGTTCAAGAGGTGGGGCTGGCATCAATGCACGCACTCGAGGTGTGTCTGTCCATGCTAAGGTTGGTCTATTGGCCATCACGCGCTTAAATACTATGCAATCCTTAGCTTGATGACCATACCTTCCACATGCATTGAATTTTACTCTAAAAGTAGGGCATTCACTGGTACTATGCGGTCCATAGCATACTAAGCACCATTGTTTCTCCCTTCTTGGATACATATGATTGTTCTACGGAGCACAATTGTCTCTAAGACTCTCTTGAATAGCCTTGGTCTTCTAAAGTCATCTCAGATATCTTTGGCTCCTTAGCAATAGGATTTAGGGTCATTGGATGATGCCCGAATGCTTGTGAGCTAATAGATTTAGACTCAACAGACACTCTTTCTCCTTGAATCATTAAATTATTCTCCAATTGGATTTCATTGGTGGTGACTGCTTCCCAAGTGGTGATACCTCTAATGACTAAACCATTGTAGATATCCTCATGTCGTAATACCCTAATGAATCTATCAAGAAATTGGTTATTGTTGAAGCAGTCATTTGGATTACATCGAGAATTCAAATGCTTCAAGCGACTAATAAAGTCTCTCACCGACTCTCCTTCCTCTCGTTGGGCTTTCTGGAGCTGAGTGGCTACACCCCAAAGTACTCCCTCTCGTATGTATTCTTTTAAGAACAGTCTCTTAAGAGTAAGGTAAATCGTATTTTCTTCCACCCTTAGGGTTCTATACCAATCCCCAGCCTTTCCACTTAAGGTTAGGCTTAAAGTATTGCTCTTATGCAGGTCATTGTGTTCTCCTAGAGAATTGCATATTTTTTCAAACACTTTGATATGCTTCCTCTCATCCCCGTCTCCACTAAATTTTTGTGTGAGCTTGGCTATTTGTACTACCTTACTTCTACGCTCTCTATCAGGCGCGTCACGCATATTCTCAGCAATAGATTGACCGATAGCTTGAGAAAATGTTGCCAAGTCACCTAAGTGAGCAGGCACTGGTGGAGGCGCACCAGAGACTACATGTGGAGTAGGTATTGGCATTGGTCTTGGCGCGTAGGAAGCCCTTGGGTTCCACATTGGATACTATGTTGTGCCATGTGGTGGCCCAAAGTTCATATGTGTGGCCCTAGGCATAGCAGACGTCGGATGTGACATGCTAATGCTAGCCTGTATAGTCCCATGGAAATAAGAACTTGGGTGTTGTGGTTGTGGAGCATAGGTAGTTGAAACAATGGGAGGAGTAGAGACTACATCAGTACGAGGACCCATGGGTGTATACGATTGGTGCACACTTGTAGGTACTATTGCAGGCATTGAGCTACCATGTAGCGGTGCTTTACTAACAAATGAGGTCCATGGCGTGTTTCTTGGCATGCCCATCATTGGGGTAGGCATGGTAGACGTGGTGTCATCAAGGGAAAGATGAGCTAGACTTGGAAAGGTGAAGCTATCACTTGTGGGCTCAGAGTGCACCGAGGCCCCTGGCGAAACAACATATGGAGGATCCATTGGACTTACCAAGGGAGTCTCCATTTGTGATAAGGTTTGTTGTTTAGCCTTTCCTATATCCAAGAATATCATGAGACCCGTTGAAGGCATGTTGATCCCCTTGTTCTGTCTCTCTAACTCAATGACCCTATGGATGACCTCACAAACTCTTTCTTATTGATCCTCCATACTAGTAGCACCCATTGAGGATTGTAGGACATCTAACCAACCCACGTGATAGGTGTGACCTGTGTATAGGTCGGTCAGAGTTTTCGTTTGTAGTTCATACTCCCAGTTCTCAATTAGGAACACTCCATCTAGGATTGAGGTGCTAGGGGTGTCCTTTGAGCTAGATGCAATGTTGCTTTCTAGGGGTTGGCCCTTAGCGGTTGCTAAATCAGGAGCATTCGATTGCTCTCTTAGCAAGGATATTGACATAGGGGCTTTCACTTTTAACTCTCTTGGTTGCTCCGCCTTACGTAAGCTCTCGAATTCCTTTTCCCTTGCTGCAAGGATATATCGCTCAACCTCTTGCACTTCGGCAAGGCTTCTACCATTCGGTAATATGACCTCGGAGGGAAATAACTCTGAAGAGTCAGGAGGTGCAGTGAATGAAGTATTTACGTGCACATTCTCTAATGGTATAGGGTCTACGTTGGTCACGAATGGAGAATTTACTTCCCCACCCCCCTCATTTACATCATTAGCTCCATGTTCGGAGCGAGTGGCTCGACTAAAGGTTTCTTTCAGGAGGCTAAGCACGCTCGGTCCGGACCGCGGGCCCATGGCATGCATGTCTTGGCTTGAGCTATCGGGATTAGGCATTGGGAAACCCTCCATGATGTCGTAGTCCGAGGAAGAGTCACTAGCCACTATGTTCGGGTCTTGGTTTGTACTACCTTGGGTCCCCGTAGAGGGCCCGGAACCTAAAGTAGGTGCATATTGAGAACTCGCGGAAGTCAAAATTCTCTCTAGCTACTCCGTCTCTAGCACACGACCAGAGCGCAGATGCATGTGCCTTTGGCACCCTACAAGCGTCGGTGAATAACCTCGAAGGTTAACCGCTTACCTTTTTTAAGCGTCCGTTTTCACTCGTGTTTTTTACGTTTTTAATATTTTTTAATGTTTGAATTTTTGATTAAAGTGTGTGATAGCTCGAAACGAGCGTATCACTTAGAGGGTTGTTGTGTGCTTTACAACACAATTTTTGGGCATCTGAAGTTCCGTTGGTCTTCAAAAAATCTATTTTTAGCTACGTGTGAAACTAAAATTCATCATTTTAAAAGGCGACTGAGGCCCAGGCCTGAGCGTGAGCTTGGGCTTTGGTCTGGGCTTGGGTCTGGGAGATATTCCCGATCCCGGTCCTACCTTTAAATTTTATTATTATTATTATATTTTTTTAAATTTTTAATTTTTAATTTTTTTTAAAGGATAAGGTCGTCGCGGCCTGCACGAGAGCACACACACACTCTGTCTACCTACTTCTAACTAATATACCTACTGTTAGACACTAACACACTCTATTAGCTCTCACAAATCTACTTCCTACTTACTGTACATAGAAAACTAACAACCTTAATACACAGAGAATAAACACAGTACCTTTGAAAACTCCATTATTAACAAAGAAAACTATCTTAATACATAGAGAATAAACACAGAACCTTTGAAAACTCCATTAACAAAAAAAAATACATAGTATAACACAAAATCCTTCTTCTCAACACACACACCCTCCTTCCTTACCTTTCCTACAATAGAAATTGCACCACAAAAGAAGCACAGAGTGCCATTCAAGCTTAGTGTATGGAATTCACCGGCAACGGCGCCAAAAATGTGCACGTATGTCGCACGTATCAATGCAAGGAACTTGCCAATACACCGTGTACGAGCCACAAATGGCTCCAAGCACACAACAAGACTAAACTAGTAAGCTCAAAGATGACAATGGTGTGTCACTCACCGCTCTACGCTTGCTTCATGGAGGATTCCTCACCGCGAAAAAGAGGGAGAGGCCGCTACGCCGCGCTCAACCGTCTCGCCGCTGTCGTGCCGCCGCAATGCTCGATTGCACACACTCTCTCTCACACACACACGCATACACACACACAAGGAGATGAATAGGAAGAAGATGGAGATGGAGCAACAGCACTCTTGAATTGCACAAATGAGAGAATGAGTGAATTTTAGGTTTAGTTGACTTTTATATGAGCTCACCCCATTCACACTTGGGCGCCCATGCTTAGCCAACTAGTCCCTTGAATGTTCCAGTTAGAGTGCGCCTGTCATCGGTGATCACTCTTACCCTTTTCCTATTGGACCGACAAGTCCGGTACCTGACTCTACCAAGTAAATAATACAATCATCCGTTGTAGGTGATAGGGTGTCCGCGTGAGCCGTGAGGGTTAACAGGGATTGATGCAATTGGCCCGTTACCTATCACAAGCAGGGGCAAAAGCTATATTTTGATTGCAGTAGACTATCTCTCGAGATGGACAGAGGCTATAGCAGTAAAACAGATCACTGCAAAGGATGTGGCAAAATTTGTGTACAATGAAATATGTTGCAAGTTTGGGGTGCCACTAGAGCTACTTTCGGATAAGGGGCCAGGATTTAGAGCTAAAGTACTAGACCTTTTATGCGCAAAGATGAAGATTAGGCATCAGCATACCACTCCTTATTACCCAGAGTGTAATGGCTTGAATGAAAGATTCAATGGTGAGTTGGTACAAATTCTTTTGAAAGTGACAGAGCACCAAGGAAAGAATTGGGATTTGGAATTGCCTAGTGCATTATGAGCTTACCGTACTTCAGTAAGGATAGGTACAGGGTTTACTCCATTTCATTTGGTATATGGAAAGGAAGCACTATTGCCTGTGGAAGTAGAGTTGCCTGCAATAAAGATGCTAGAGAAGTTGCTTGGGCTACCTAGTGATGCATTCAAAGAGAGGCTCTTGTAGTCACAAGAGGTTTAGCTGGATAGGATGAGCGCATTGGAACATTTTGGGCAGATGCAAGATAGGGCTCTAGCAAAGATAAATGAAAAGGTCAAAAGTAAGGGTATCAAGAAACATGACTTGGTTTTGCGCTACAACATTAAGCTTGACAACACCTTCTATAAGTGGGAAGGCCCTTTCAAGGTAGTGGAGTGTTTCCCGAATGGTACTTATCAGTTGTGGCTAACCTGAATGGGATTCTACATCAGTCAAGGATAAATGGATGGCGTCTTAAATTATATCATCCCAGGTTGATGATGGTGGAGCAAGATGAGCTGTCTATGAAGAAAGTAACATCTGTGAGGGATGAGGAGATCTGTGATGAGGCGAGTCTCATATCGCTTTTGGCTGCTACTGATCATGAATGATCTAGCAGGCTAGGGGATGGGCAAATTATGTCAGGAGTTTTTTGGAGCAAGGGATTGTGCATATGTACATACACATGCATGGTGCATCAAATAAAGAATTACCCATTTTTGAGAGCGAGGTGGTTACGTGGGGCCCACATGTGTACAGGTAGGACAGCATGTACATAGTGCATCGATTTACCTGTGTGTTTTTTATATAATGAGGATTTGGTAGCACATAAAACTTCTCGAGGAAGATATTCGCGGGACGATGAAATGAGGTAAGCACGTGAGTCATATGGCATCTAGTGGCGTCAAGAGGTCGAATGGGATCAATATTTGCACATGGATAAGTACGGACACGACGTGGGTGTTTTCTTGTGATAATTATGCAAAAAGGTCATTATGAGGACCATATTTGGGGGCCACTTCACGTGGTGGTTGTGGGATGCATTATTGAAAAAAGCTGAGTGCCAGGTGTGCGGAGGATGTAGAAGTGTGACAACTATGCATTGCGAGGCCAATTTTTGGCCTGTTTGGGGTCCGTTTGAGGTCAACTAAAAGGCCAAAGGTGCCCAAGTATTAAAGCTAAGTGTGGGAACTTAAAAACCTGAGAGAAGACTAGAAAAAACGCGGAGAGAAGAGGAGGAACAGCTGCAGCTATTTTTTTGCTATTTTTGGAGCCTGTTTTGGCCATAAACTGCTCATCCGAGGTTGGATTTGAGGACTTTGACATTGTAGACTGGGGTTTAGGGATGTTTCAGATACGATGGAGCTATCCATTTTGCCAAATTCCTCACTCTTTTTTTGATGTTTTGGTTGTGTATGTTTCTCCTATGAGCAAAGCTTCTGCTCCAATTTGAGATTGTATCTGGCATATTTTCCCCATTGGTGCTGGCCCAAGCTCAATTGTATCTAAAAATCAGAAAATTTCCTCTTTTGAGATGAGTTTTTTGGGTGTGTGTGCGCGTCTCTCTGTCTGGAGTGGGTAAATGGGTAGTCTCTCTCCTCTCACTCCATCGGTGTGTTCCCTGTCCCGGCTAGGTGGGTTGTGTAAGCCAAGTAGTGCCCCATAGTGTGTGTGTGTGTGTGTGTGTGTGTGTGTGTGTGTGTGTGTGTGTGTGTGTGTGTGTGTGTGTGTGTGTGTGTGTGTGTGTGTGTATCATCCCAAGAGTGTGTGTCGGGTCATTATAGAGGCATTGTGTGTGTTTCCATCCCGCTCACAGCGGAAAAAGGCCTATGATGGTTGCGACACCGTGGCACGCCCTGTTTTGAGAACTCTTTGTGAGTGGTTTCGTGCATGCAGGTGATTCCTTATACTTTGTTCGCACTATTTGCAAAGCTTTTGCATTGTGGCATTTCTGTGTTTTTCTCTTGTCCTCTGTGCTTTCGCCACCATGAGGACTTCTTTGCTTCATTGCATTCCTTTCACTCATGTGCAGCAGCTGGCTCTCAGAAGGGTGGATGCACATTTGCAGGATTTGCAGCTGCATGTCTTTGCTAATCTTGATTGGCAAGGCATTCCTGTTCACCCGTAGGCTAGCGCTTTGATCAAACAATTGGCTCTTGGTGATATGGTGCAAGTGAATAATCAACAGATTCAGTCCAAAAGAATTTCAAGGTGCTGTTGCCTTCCTAGCGATGGCATTGTTCGTGCTTCAAATGTTATTCCTGCTCTGTAGAGACAGAGCTTGAGTTCGGCTTGAAGATGAAGGGTGAATACAAATTGTCAAGACTCATTGATGCAGCGATAAGATATGCATATCGCTAGTTCTTGGAAGCTATTTGGTTGTAGACAAAAACATATACCATTTTTTCTAAAGCACGTAATGTGTTGCATTCAGCCAACTTTGGGCCAGTGGCATGGGCAATGATAGTCAAGGAAAGGTTGTTGGCGGAGTGTCAAAGGGTGGTGGGGAAGATGGGGTGCAGTACCCGGACAAATACAAAGGTAGGGCAACTTCTCACATTGGTGATTCCCTTACAGGAAGTTTTTCCTCTTTCCCTTTGACCTTTGTGCCACTTTGAGAATGATAGATTTATCTCTCGCAACATCGCTCAGTCGGTAGAGGCTCTGAGTTCTCTGCATGTTGAGGAGTTGTCTCATACCCCTGCTCGTGTAACAGATGTAGTTGGTGCTTCTACTGCAGTGGTAGCCTCTGTTGCACTAGAGATGTCCACTGCAGGGACATCGAGCCGAAAGAGAGGATGGGAGGAAGTCCTGCTTTCCACACCACCTCCTGCCTTGACGTCGTCTCTGGCCAGAGGCCGTCTGCCAGAGGATTTCACAATTTCATGCTGGCATTGAAGAATGCAAGAGTGGGCCACAACTTCAAATTCTGAGGCAACTGGATTTATGGGTGTAGACACTCCCTTGCAACTAGAAAACCCTGATGCTATTCGGATAACTCCAAATGCGGTGGGGACAAATCCAGTCCCTTTACCTTGGGAATCTCCAGCCGCAAATCCCTTAGATCAGCTCCAAGCATGCGGAACCTTTTTGCAACGCATGGCGGATTTCTTGCAGGCAATTTGGCTAGCATTGTCAACTGAGGCGCGTGTCATTGACCTCGAATCGCAGGTGGCTGCCTTGCAGGCTCGCAATGTGGAGCTGGCGGGCCAAAACTCGGCACTGCATAGTACAACCCAGCAACATGCTAGTGAGATGCAAATTCTAAGGGAGGCTAATTCTGTGTTTGTCTCCTCTATTAAAGATGAGCTTCTTAGCTTGTGAATGCAGAATAGCCTGGACAATTATTTAGCGTCACATCCTGCTGATGTGATGATCAATTTGAATTATCTTGATGCACTAGCAGTGGAAATATAGCAGGACCTACACAATTTTTGGGAGGGCCAAATGCAGAATTGGAGGTCTATGCTAACCAATGTGGCATTAACTCAGCAACTAGCTCAACAACTCAAGATCCATCAAAAACAAGACAATGAGAGAGAGGAAACTTAGTACACATGTAAACCAAAACTGAGTCTATGCTTCTTTTATTCATCAAAATTTGATTTTTATGATTTCAATATAATATTATGGGTGTGTTGGAGCTAGTTCTCTAAATATTCTTTTAACTCTCATAATAGGGTATTTTCTCATACCTTCCACACGACAACGTGGTCTGTAGTTATCTTACAACTTTTCTTTTCCTATGACGGCTGCAAGATCTTCAAACTTCTTAGCAACTTCAACAATCCTTAACATTTAGGAACGCATTGCTAAGTAATTTAACATGTCTTCTAGGCCTAGCCATATTCTGATTTGAAGTAGTCTGAGGTTGGCAAACCAATCTCTTAGACTATCATCAATATAGATGAAGAATTGATGGAACGGTTCTTGGTGACGGGTAAGATAACTATGGTCAACACTCTTCCAACAAGTTGTGCTTCCTGGTATGCCAAAGACTTTGGTCCTGATTTCTAAGTAAAAGAGTTCCCATTCATCCCTTGATAATTGTGTTGCCATTTTGTTGAACACTATGGCCAAAACCTCATTCCCCTAGCTAAAGCATTTAGACATCACTCTGGAAGTCATTTGTTACTACAAAATAAATATTCAAAGAAATTACAAAGATGTTGTTTGAACACTTCAACCATAACTTAAACCGGACACTCCCACTCAAGAAGACAAGTCAAACAAGTACCACCAACCAATGTCAGTTATAGATGCATCATGAATAAAATATCCTTTCTCAAACAGAATGCATGAAAGATGCATAACTAGCTCAACTAGTATCAGACTTTAGGCTATCATCATTACCTTAACACTAGGTTGGTAATGGGACACTTTTATGTCCTGTTAAGTGACCATTTTCCTTGAATTATGTCAAGAGTTTCAAAATGGATTTTGAGGTGCTATTTGTCTAGAAAGCTGTCTCATGAACTGAAAAAAACTCGACATTTTTTTGGAATATCAATTCCATCTTTAACCTTGTTCTTGCACAACATTTCACAACCTAAACTGTGTGAAAAAACAAGTCTTGTTTTTTGCTTTCGTGGAGGCTCCATAAGGGTTGATAATGTATGTGGGCCCCACCATGATGTCCCTCCAGTGGCTCTTACAGAGTGTCCCCATCCTGTTTGTTGTGTCACTGGAAGCATCTTGAGCCGACCCCTCCACATGCAAGTGGTTTTTAACTCCCCGTTGGTATTTTAGAATGTTGAAGAAGTCAAGAAAACTTTTCACCTTTGTGGTTTACCTGATTGTAACTTTGACCTGCAGTAACAGTGTCCGCAGCACCTTGTTTTCACCATAACTTTCAGCCTGTAACTCAGAATTGGGTGCTGTAAAAGGCAAAGTTGACCTTCTCAAAGTGTTTAAGCTGATTTTGGAGTGTTCCTCAAGTATACCCACGAGCTAAGGAGTTCAAGATGCATCCAAAACACCTTTTGAACCAAGTCTCCTTGTAGGGGGGCCTTTAGCATGCATCTAAGGTGTAGCATGCTTTTTTCAAAAGAGAATCCACCTTAAACAAATGAGGTAGGCTCCAATAAAGTTTGATTTATTGGGGATATACATTATATTTAAGATTTGTTGACCAAAATAAGTAAATGATCCAAGAGTTGGGTCACATAGTGGGGGGG
Organism: Adiantum capillus-veneris; assembly: GCF_014529385.1. Lineage (NCBI taxonomy): Eukaryota > Viridiplantae > Streptophyta > Polypodiopsida > Polypodiales > Pteridaceae > Adiantum > Adiantum capillus-veneris. The sequence continues at coordinate 48,824,733 of NC_140941.1, forward strand.
AAGGGAAGGCCTACAAGGTTAACCCTGCCCTTGAGAGAAGATGGGTAAGATAAGTGCCCATAAATTATTTATTTATAAATTATGGTATGTAGATAGCTATTTAAATTAGTAAAGGTAATTAGTTAAAAGAATATGCAGTAAAAAACTAGGAGAGTAGAATTAAGTTTACTATTTACATTTAGCATGAAGAGAGAAATATGATGTAAATGCATAAAGATCTAAGAAGGGTACGGTGTTTGTATGGAAAAAGGCTATTACGGAAAGAGAGAATGAACACTAGGTTAAAACTTTGATAAAAAATATATACATTTGAGTAGAAATGTAGTTCAAATGCAAGGTTACCATTTAACGCTACTCAATGGCAATAAGATCAAGCCTTGTGTTGTCTTTCTAATATTTCTAAGCTTGGAAGCATCTAATCTTTTATGCTAAGATCTAGTTGTTGAAGTTTATTTGTACTCTCTACCTTACTCTCTTCCAAATCCCTACGGTTGTGAAGGACTGTGTTTGGTATGTTTTTGTGACAATTTTGCATTCTTCTCTTTTCACGTTGGGCTATATACTATTTGCATCCTAGCTCACATCCATAACTAGGTGGTGCCCCTTTCTTTTGTTGGATTTGGTTGTGGGTTTGTTGTTGTCTTGTGTGCTTGTAGTTTCCCTAGTCCCAAGTGAGCAGCACGGGATCCTTGAGGAGTGTTTAGAGGTTGCTTCTCTTGTTGTCCACCACGGACCGCCTCAATTTTGGTGACCCCAATGATGACGGTATGTGTATGTTTTCGTGTAGGGTCAACCTTTAGAATAGTCAATTAGTTTGCATGAATCACAAGAATTTGTATGATCCTTTCATTCTCATTTCAAGGCAAAAGGTACACATCATTTCTAGTACTAAGTTATAATTTCAACGTGTAATTTATAAAATTTTAGGTCCTCTTAGGTTAGTTGAGATAAACCCTTCAGTAAATCCTTTTATTTTTCCTCTCATTAGGTACGATATTAGTTTGGACATATATATCTTTGTTTTTTTAAAATCATTAGGTCATGCATAGACCATGGATAATGGTCCAAGAAAAGAGGTTTTTTAGATGAAAAGAGTAAATCAACTATAAATCGTATGTCATTAAAATCTCAAAATCCAAATTTATTTAGAGGATTCATGCTTTCTAAAGTCTCCAAAAAATATGTAGTATCTTAGTTTTAACCCCTAGATTCAACTTAGAACATGAGTTTCCACAATGATAGCATGAATTGTTTGAAAAGAGCTTTGAAAGTCTAAAAACTACATCTTAAACAACATTTTGCAAAAATGAGTTCTCATTGAGTACTTATTGTAAATGATAAAGAAAGGCTTTCAAATATGATATTTAACAATCAAGATGGTATTTGATATCAATATGGGTTGATAAGTTTGAAAAACATAATTTCTTTAGAAAGCTATAAAGTCTTATTTTTTTTTAATACAAAATAGCTGCGTAAATTCTCATTGTAGAACTTATCATAATTCTTTTTCTATAGTATATATTTTGACGTGAAAAAAATGGTGTACTTTTTTCACCTCATAACCTATGCACACAATGAGCAAGAGCTAAAAATTCAATTGTTAGCTTATAAATATACATGTCAAAAGTTGATGAAAAAGCAAGGTGTCATGTAAAAAAGGTGCCCTTATGTGAAGATCACAACCTTGTAGTATGGGCATGGCAAGACGACATGGAGGGGAAGATTGGTGCATAAATGAACTAATGAGGTGCAATAAATTTCTATCAAATTGATGTGGCTAAGAGGTGGAAGGATACACATGCTCTCAAGTATAAATGATAATCAAGAACCAAAGTACTAGACAAGGGATCACTTACCTTACAAAAAGAAACATGGGATGACTTAAGCATTAAGTAAAGTTCTATAGCTCTTATTAGTCTATCAATCTTACTTCATTCTCAAACATGTAAAGCGCAAGCGAGAAAAGTCCAAGCCAGAGAAGAGTATAAGCAGAGGAGACTACAACTAGATAAATAGAGATTGAGCCAGAAGATAATATTTTCAAATATTTTGTTACTTTTTTTAAAAGTAAAATTTGATCTTTTGGAATTTAGGAGGTGGTCTATCCATTGAAAACTCCTTTTGTTGTAGTTGCATGATTATATAGCAAACAATAAATATAACGTTGATGATAAAATTTACTATATTCCATGTACTATCTTTGCTCGGAAAAACTCGCTCGGTGCGTGGTAAGACTACTCACAAGTCACCCCTAGTCTTATCTCACTTCTTTTCACACTTCTATACACACACACACATACACTCATTCCTGTAAGGTTTCTCACCCCGACCAAATGTGGGCTACGTCCACGGGAAAGCAGCCACTCAATGGCTTTAGTACTTCAAAACAAGAAGTAGTTTACAAAGGGATTATACCCTTAATGGAGCTCCCGCCTTGCTTCACTCTCACCACCTCACACTCACCTTGTTGCATCAACTTCACACTATGAAATGTGTGTAGAAATGGCCTCCTTTTATAGGCCAAAAGGGCTGCCCTCTCTTATGAGAGACAGCCATGTGTAGCCGCCCTTGTGCGAATAAGTCCAAATCGGACCCTCCAATCCGCCCATGTGTGGCCGCCCTTGAGAAGACAAGTCTGCTTTTGAACTCGGCCACCGGCAATTGAATTCGGCCACCGGCCACCGGCCATTGACTTCCGACCACCGGCCATTAGCCATCGGCCAACCGACCGGTTGTTTTCCGACCACTTTCCGGCCGCCGTCTGGCCATAATATCTCGGCGAAAAAGAATATTCTGGCGAAAAAAAAGTCTCGGGGGCCTCCGCCCCCGAGGCCTTTAAAGTTTCCCCTGATTCTTGTCGGTGAAAATTTTGGTTTCAGGTGAGTGATTTTCCTTCACGCACGATGGCTTCTCCTCATAATGAGGGCCTTACAAATGTGCGCTTTTACCACAGAAAATTACAAGGGTAAATCAGGCTCCATACTTAACATGAATGTTACACAGTGTGTGATGGGTATTCAGGGTATTTTCAAATCAGAATAGCAGAAGAAGATCAGTTAAAAACCACTTTCATCACACCTTGGGGTTGCTTTGCCTATAGAGTGATGCCATTTGGGCTCACAAATGCTCCTAGTACCTTTATAAGGTTTACAACTCTTGTCTTTCAGCCCTTCTTTGGAAAGTCAATTAGGGTTTTTATGGATGACTTCTGTATCTATAGTGACTTCATTGCCAAAAAGTTGAGGAGGGGCTTAGGAGGCTTCATCAATTTGGGGGACAGCTTAATCCTGAGAAGTGTCACATTGCAGAGTCACAAGTGGTATTGCTAGGTCATGTGGTTTCTTTGCAAGGAATTCAAGTGGATCCATCAAAAGTAAATGCTCTTTTGTCACTACAACACCAACGACAACCAAGGAGCTCAAGACTTTCAACCACAAAGTAAGGTACATGTCCCGTTTCATTCACCTTCTAGCGGAAGCTATTGCACCTTTGCACAAGCTAGAAAACAAACCCACATTTGAATGGAGAGAGGAACACGAATTATGCGTTACTGAAGTAAAGGGTATTCTCAACTCTCTTCCAACAATAATGCCACCAAATCCAAAGGATACATATTACATCACGCCAAGTGTAGGAATGGAGTCCATCGGTGTAGTTCTCATGCAAAAAGACCCAAAAACATGGTACATGAGGCCAGTATACTTTGCAAGCAAAGTCATGACAGCTGCAGAGAAGGGCTACACCGATATGGAGAAGGTGGTATTCACAATTATGTTTGCGGTAAGAAAGTTCCGACCATATCTCTTACCTGTACCATTTGTCATTCTCACCATGGAAAACAATTTACCATATGTTGTGCAACACATGAGCCTCTCATCTAGGATAGCCAAATGGGTTCTAGAACTTCAAGAGTTCGAATACACTTTTCTTGTGGAAGATAGCACAAGGGCGGGTCTTGCAGACATTCTCACATACAAAGTGAGAGAAAGGAAAGAGTCACCAAAGGCAAGAGACAAAGCTACACCACAAAATAATGAGGAGGAGATGGACAATGCACACATTTTGTGCTTTGATGGAGCTTACCGATGACAACACAATCAGGCAGCAGGGGGGGTTCTTATTCTAAGTCCACAAAGGGAAGTTCTTGTTAAGAAAGGTATCACCATGGAAAACGTTCATTCTAATAATGAAGCTGAGTATGTCACCTTAAAGTTGGGGCTTGAAGAATGCAGAAAACTTGGCATCGAAAGACTTATAATAAGAGGTGATTCCTTACTAGTTATTAGGCAAATCCAAGGGATATGAAAGTGCAAGAACCCTACTCTAGTGGAGTGGCTTAGACAGGTGAAGGCTTTGATAAAGAACTTTGAAGCTACACATGTACAACATGTTGTGAGAACCCTCAACAAGGAAGCAGATTATCTCGCCAATAAGAAACTTCAGATCATGGTGGGAGGTGTGAAGCTCTACAAACCAAAGTACCAAGGCCAAGAGGAATTGAAGGACATCATATTTTTCCTCCAAACTGGTGAGTGCCCTAAACACTTGGATAAAGTGCAAAGGCATAGGCTGGTAAAAAAGGCAACTCATAGGAGATGATCTGTATCATAAAGGGAAAGGTTTGGTGCTAAGAAGGGTGCCCTCTGTTCAAGAAATAGAGAGAATCCTCTTTTCATGCCATGATGATGTATGTGGGGGTCATTTTTCTCATGATATTACAAACAGGAAGATTTTGCAAGGAGGGTTTGTTTGGCCAAGTCTACACCGTGATGTCCAGCATTGGTGTAAGTCATGCAAAGGTTGTCAGATTGCTGGAGATCGACGACTCACTTACGAACCTCGAGTTCCAATAATTTCGTATGGTCCTTTTGAGAAGTGGGGTGTGGATGCAATAGGCCCCTTACCTCGCACATCTACCGGGAAGGTCTTCATCATTGTGGGAGTAGATTACATGACACGATGGGCGGAGGCAGCAAGTACAACACGAATTACAGCTGAGGAGGTATCAAAATTTATCTTTGATCACATATGCTGTAGATTCGGCACACCATTAGAGATTTTGTCAGATCCTGGTCCAGGGTTTAGAGCAGAGCTCCTAGATAATCTTTTGGCAAATTTAAAAGTCAAACATTTGCATTCTACACCTTACTACCCTCATTGCAATGGGTTGGTTGAAAAGGTGAATGGAATGATATGTAAGATCATTTCTAATCAGGTTGCAGATCGACCAAATGACTGGGATCATCATTTGACCGCAGCTCTATGGGCATACAGAACATCTTTCAAGGTATCCACTCAATTCACTCCTTTTCATTTGGTATATGGACAGGAGGCACTCCTTCCTATTGAGGTGGAGATTGCAAGCCTACGCATTCTCTCACGGGGAGCAAAGAGGCCAAAAGAAGCTTTGCAGGAAATAATTTTAGATCTTCAACGACTTGAGCTTGATAGAGAAGAGTCCATCGACTATTACATTTCCCAAGCCACAAGCCAAAGGGACAAAATCAACAAGAAGCTCAAGGGGAAAGGATTGAAGGAAGGTATGTTGGTTCTTCGCTATGATAACCGACTTGATACTCGACTTGACAAAAAGTTTTTGCAAAGATGGGAGGGACCTTTCATGATAAAAACAAAGTTTGGGAATGGTAGTTACAGATTAGCAGATTTATCAAGAAAACTCCACAAGACCAAAGTCAATGGATGGAGATTAAAGCCCTACTTTCAACGTATCAATCCGTTGATAGGAAGTCATCTACCTACATAATCTAAGCTCCAAATTGGCATGGCTCCCTTCGGCTTGGCAAATGCTCCACCTATTTTTAAAGCTTTGATGTGCAAAGAAGAACCAGCCTTGGAATCTCAACATACCCAAGGGAACCCTCCCATCTCCGATTTATGGGATTGAGGTAATGAAAAGCAGGTCTAATGGAGTAAAAGAGTGTATATCACTCCTCCTTTTTTTAGAAAAATAAGAAAAAAAAAAGGAAAAAAATCTTTTGTTTCATCTAGGAGCATGAATGATCCTAGATGAAGGGGGAGGGCTAATATGAGTAGCGTTAAATGGTAACTTGAACTACATTTCTACTCAAATGTATATATTTTTTATCAAAGTTTTAACCTAGTGTTCATTCTCTCTTTCCGTAATAGCCTTTTTCCATACAAACACGTTACCCTTCTTAGATCTTTATGCATTTACATCATATTTCTCTCTTCATGCTAAATGTAAATAGTAAACTTAATTCTACTCTCCTAGTTTTTTACTGCATATTCTTTTAACTAATTAACTTTACTAATTTAAATAGCTATCTACATCCCATAATTTGTAAATAAATAATTTATGGGCACTTATCTTACCCATCTTCTCTCAAGGGCAGGGTTAACCTTGTACGCCTTCCCTTCCCCACCACTATGTGACCCAACTCTTGGATCATTTACTTGTTTTGGTCAACAAATCTTAGATATAATGTATATCCCCAATAAATCAAACTTTATTGGAGCCTACCTCATTTGTTTAAGGTGGATTCTCTTTTGAAAAAAGCATGCTACACCTTGGATGCATGCTAAAGGGCCCCCTACAAGGAGACTTGGTTCAAAAGGTGTTTTGGATGCATCTTGAACTCCTTAGCTCGTGGGTATACTTGAGGAACACTCCAAAATCAGCTTAAAAACTTTGAGAAGGTCAACTTTGCCTTTTACAGCACCCAATTCTGAGTTACAGGCTGAAAGTTATGGTGAAAACAAGGTGCTGCGGACACTGTTACTGCAGGTCAAAGTTACAATCAGGTAAACCACAAAGGTGAAAAGTTTTCTTGACTTCTTCAACATTCTAAAATACCAATGGGGAGTTAAAAACCACTTGCATGTGGAGGGGTCGGCTCAAGATGCTTCCAGTGACACAACAAACAGGATGGGGACACTCTGCAGGAGCCACTGGAGGGACATCATGGTGGGGCCCACATACATTATCAACCCTTATGGAGACTCCACGACTTAAAAGGATATTTGTAATGAAAAAATAATTCCCTTATTTGCATAATTGAAGGAATGGTCAAAAGGGAACCTAACTATGGTTAATTACCTACCCTAGTCAAGTTTAACCTAACCCAAGGTCTTGTACAGCTATAAAAAGGCCCTTTGGCAAGCACAAAAATACACACACCTACTCCATTGCTGCAAATAATCTCCTCTAAGGTTAGGGAAGCCCTAATCTCTCTCTCCTCTTGTCTCCCTATCCATTTCCTAAGCTCGCTATCATAAGCGGCACCATAGAGAGAGCATCAATATGCTATTGCTACCATTCTCTTGCAAACATTTCTCTTACCATACTCATCCCTAAATAAGGATTTTAGATTCTATATGAGAGCAAGGATATCAAGTTCAATGATCTATCTCATGGTTTGATCAACAAATTGATACAATTCGGGTGTCGTCGTCACACTTTTTCTCTAAACGCATGTAAAGTTGGTAAGCATATCTTGGCAGCTTCTCATATTTTGCGCTCATTGGGTTGCTTGTTTGTTGAGAAAGTTTTTTGTGCACCATGGTTTCTATTTTCTTGGCTTCTCTCCTTATGTTGTGTGTAAGTAAGTCTTGGGGCTGCATAGATGGAGAAGAGCTCTCTATGCATGCCGCCTTATGTGTGTAAGTAGTCTCTTCTTTTGGGAAAGGAAATGAAATGTCAAGTATTTGTGCATTATGGTGTTTTGAGTTTTGAGGTTTTGTGCTTGCTTTTCTTAGAAGTATATGAGCACTAATATGGTGAAGGTCAATCTTTGCATGTGAGTTTGTGCAGTGTTCAAAGGGATTGCTTAAGGAGTGTGTGTTGAATGGTTGAAGGGCATTTTGTGTTGAAGCACATAAGGAAGGTGTGAGTTTGTGTGTGTGTGTGTTGTATATGGTTTGTTTTGGTTTCCTTCTTTCTCCATAAAAGAGGGTGGTGCCCCTAAGAAATATGTGTGTGTAGGGTCTCACGGAGTGGTTGTCTGGTGGGAGCCGTGAGCTGAGCCCCATCTCAAAAAATCTGCTCTCACCATTTTACCATTATCTTAGGGTTATGGGAGTCCTCTCACCATATCACCATCTTACAATTAGTCCTATGAAAACAATTCAACAAGCCCCTCAAAACCACAAAGCATGAAAAGCATACAACTAATCTTGAGGACAAGTTCACCTTATACAAGCCATTGAGCCAAATTGTTGAGCTGATTTTGGAGAGATAAGGCGTAGCCATTGTACACAGTTGCACCAAAAACTATCAATATTATTTATGAGCAAGTGGAAGCTACAAGTGTGATGGAGAGTAGGACATCACTCAATTCCTCTCAATAGCCTCAAAGTATCTCTATGCACATATGCATATAATGTGATAGAGAGCTCTCAAAGCTTACAATCTTCTCAGAAAAATAGGGTTCAAGAGTGCTATGTTATGTTTGAAATTCCCCATTACAAAGAAGAGAAGTGTGCTAATTAGTGATTAATGTTAGTAATCACTAAAACACTAGAGGTACAATTACAATGGGTAAAATGGCATGGATGGTTGAATGAAATGAGGGAATCCTTGTGATGGTGAAGTGTTGAAGGAATTTGGACTCACCCTTGTGTAGATCATCCAAAATGACCGTCAGTATTTTCTTCTTCCTCCTTCTCTTTATGCTACCGCCGCCAAGGCTGATTATAGAAATGAAAATGGCAATTCGGTTGATGAGATCTCTCAATTTGCATAGGTTAAGCATGGCTTAAATGCTGAATTTTATGTAAATAGAGAAGGGGTAAAATGGAGCTGTATTTTGGAAGAAATAGAGAAAGGCATAGAGATTGTGTATGTACATGTAGAGTTTATATGAGACCTATGCAAGTGAGAGGGGAGGTTAATGATGAAGAGGGTGAAAGACAACACAAGGATTGATCTTATTTCCATTTTACCATTGTCTTAGGGTTATGGGAGCCCTCTCACCATATCACCCTCTTACAATTAGTCATATGCAAACAATTCAACAAGCCCCTTAAAACCACAAAGTATGAAAGCATACAAATAATCTTGAGGACAAGTTCACCTTATACAAGCCATTGAGGCAAATTGTTGAGTTGATTTTGGAGAGAAGAGGCATAGCCGTTGTACACAGTTGCATCCCAAATTATCAATCTTATTTATAAGCAAGTGGAAGCTACAAATGTGATGGGGAGTAGGACATCACTCAATTCCTCTCGATAGCCTCAAAGTATCTCTATGCACATATGAGTATAATTTGATAGAGAGCTCTCAAAGCTTCAAATCTCCTCAAAAAAATAGGGTTGGAGAGCGCTATGTTATGTTTGCAATTCCCCATTACAAAGAAGAGAAGGGCTCTATTTATAGGTTTTTGGAAGCCCCGATTAGGATTAAACCTACTCAATTTTATTAAGAGTAATATGGATTATGATTTTTTTGAATTTCAAGAGAGTGGGTCTCTCTTTTCCTTTGAGTCACATGAATGTGGGCTCAAGGAGAGAGAATTATTGAGGTTGAAAGAAGAGAAGTTTGAGAGAATAACTTGGGAGTGCCTACTTTTAGTGGATAGTAGAGGGTGCATTTTGTACAACAAGGTTAGTGGTTAGTATTAGTAATCACAAAAAAGTTAGTGGTATAATTTAGAATGGGTAGAATGACATGGATGTTTGAAGAGATATGGTTGAGGAATCGTTGTGATAGTGAAGTGGTGAAGAAATTTGGACTCACCCTTGCGTAGATCGTCCAAAATGACCGTTGTTCTTTTCTTCTTCCTCCTTCTCTTTATGCCACTACCACCAAGGTTGATTATCACAATGAAAATGGAAATTTTGTTGATGAGATCTCATTAGGGCCAATTTGGATGAAATAAGGACTGTTTAGGGTTTCTCTATTCTTGATCTAAGGGTTAAGGAGGAGCCACATTTTCAAAAGTATGGCACTTTTGTACATGTTTCAATATCTCCTTGACTTCCTTTTGGAATACTTTGCACCATTTTAGCCATAACTTTTGCATATGAACTCCAAATTTAGTGGGTCAAATGGTCCACTGGTGGGCCTCGATGAGCTCTATCTAATGAGTATCCATGTTGAATAGTTTTGGTAAGATCTTCATGGTCTTTTTTTGGTTTCTTCTTTTTAGATCCTTACACAACCCTTTTTTCATCCAAATTTTTCCTAATGTCTCAATTTTTAGAGGGTAAGCATTGTTTACATGCTGAATTTTATGTATATAGAGAAGGGGTAAGATGGAATTGTACTTTGGAAGTAATAGAGAGAGGCATAGAGATGGAGTATGTACATGAAGAGTTCATATGAGAGCTATGAAAGTGATAGGGGAGGTTAATGATGGTGAGAGAAATCATGGAAGGTGCCTTTTTGAGTGAGGGATTGAGAGGAATGAGTGTGTGTGTGTGTGTGTGTGTGTATAGAAATGTGAAAAGAAGTGAGAGAAGACTAGAGGTGACTTGTGAGAAAAAGTGGACAGATTGGGATCCAAAAATTATGCAAAAAATTGTGATGATTATATGGCTTGTGAACTACGTTTTCTTTGTTAGTTACTTCTTCCAATTCCAAGTGGACATAAGTGCCAAAAATATCACCAAAAAACCTGTTCTTTATGCTTGCAAGAGTTTTCTAGCGGCCCCCTCCTTTGTTGAATTTGCACAATGCATCCATGACTGAGCCCCTCCTTTTTCATATCATGATAGTTACTTAGATTTCAAGAGTCTTCTAGTGGCTCCCTCCTTTGTTGAGTTTGCACAATGCATCCATGACTGAGCCCCTCCTTTATCATGATAGAAAGCATCCAAGTTATCTTTACAAATGCATAGAGGAGGATCATTGGTGAATAAATAAACATATACATGGTGAGATTAGTGTATGGACTATTCATGGATTTTAGCTCAACAAGCACATGGTATTAGAATGATGAGTACATAATAAAAAAATATGAAATAATTATGGATATGAAAATAAATATTGGAATCATATGATATGGTCCCTCTTTTGTATTATTTTGGGTGAAAGAGGAAAAGTATGAAAGTAAATAAGAATTGTATAATAAAAGTGACTACGGGAGCAGGAGCAGGTTTGTTTCTTTTTACAAGGGTGAGGATTAAAATGTGGAGGTGATTTGTATAAAAGAAAAAAATATTTATGAAATTAGAGAATGTACACATTGGCAACAAAAATATACTATGGTGTAAGAGGATAAAAGAAGGCATACATAGCCTAATAAAACAAATACCTAAGTATAAATATTTAAATAAAATACCAAAATAATTATAAAAACTTCCTATATCTAGGCCCTATATACAATGAAATATTTACACGCAAAAAGGCCATAATATACTTTTCTTATTTATTTTTTAGGCTCAATTAGCCTAGTGACTAACTAATTTAGGGTTTTTAAGGAGATATGGGGAAAGTCTCCTAACTCACACACGCTTGTGTACAATGAAAGAGTGAGGATAACCACAATGTTTGAGTGATTTGATAGGATTAGGTAGCTCACTATGGCAATTCTGAATAGCCGAAAAATGGCTATCAATAGCCCTCCCCAAGATGATGGTATATTCATGTACCATTGTAAAGCATCTTTTCCAAAGAGAGTGCTTCTGAGTCCTTGACAAGGTTTTCATTGTTTGGCCCCTTGGTATTTTGGCTTGAGCTACACTCATGCTTCATGCAACAAAACTTACATGAGATAGTTGCCTTTTGACAGATCTTTGGTAGATCCTTTGGCTGAGGGGTGACTCAAATAAGGCTTTAGCCGATACCCATTTACCTTCTTGGAGTTCTCTTTACCATTCAGGTCAATGAGCTGGTAGCAATTCGAATTGAAATCCTTCTTGACTACGTATGGTCCCTACAATCTAGTTTCAAACTTGGCATCAAAATGATTGTCAAGTTGATTGTCATACCTTAGCACAACCTCTCCTTCCTTGTTGCCTTTGTCCTTGAGTTTCTTGTCAAGATTCTCCTTTGCTTGTGTATCTTTCCTCTTATAGCAGTTGTAAGTTGCCTCCTCTTCCACTCTATGAAGCGGTATTGTTGGGATGTTGAGCTCGATGGCCTGCAAAGCCTCCCACAACTTTGTCTTGTTTTGCACCATCTTCCCAATGATGCCTGCAATGACATCATTACCCTTCTCCACCAAACCATTTGATTGTGGGTCGTAGGGTGTGCTATGAAGATGTAGAATATGTGAAGCTCTTCAAAAATTTCCGTGAGTAAAACCTTCCTGAAACCTAGACCATTATTCAAAAAAATCTCTAAAGGTGTGCAAAATTTGCAACAAATATTAGTGTAGACAAACTTCCTCACTGTTTTTCCATTTACCCTTGCCACACTTTGAGCCTCTATCCACCTAGTCATATAACTACAACCACTAGAATGTAGAGTTTACCATTTTTTGATTTAGGCAGAGGACCCATAGCATCAATGGCCCACTTTTAAAAGGGTCCATTTGCAAGCAATTTTTTCCTTGAACAATGGAACAAACTTCTATTTCCATTTACCTGACAATTGTGACAGCTTTTACACCAATGCTGGACATCCACATGTAGGCTTAGCCAAACATACCCAACACAAAAAATATTCTTCACTGTTAAATCTTGGGCAAAATGACCACCACATGCTTCCTCATGCAAACCTTTTAGAATGGATGAAATTTCCTCTATAGTTGGTACTTTTTTGCACACTTGATCATTCCCTCTTTCATAGAGGGAACCTTCTAGGAAGAGATAGACACCTGCCTTCTTCCCGAGTCTCCTCCTCTAAGGTTTTGTGAATTCTTGTGGAAACTCGCCCTCCAAAATCTTGAGAATAATGGGAGCCAATGACTCTAATCCTTGGTATCTTGGTTGCTTGATAGTTGCTGCCACCATGATGACCTGCACGTCTTTCTCAACACATTTAAATGCTTGTTGTGCAAGGAAATCTGCATCTTTATTTTGTTTCCTAGTGATATAATTGCACTTTTTCAAATTGATTAAACAACCTACAAATGGCATGAAAGTAGAATCTAAACTTTCTCACTGCAGATGTGAGATAAAGTATCATGAGTTCTAATTCCATGTAGCCTTTGTCCACACTTCATTCATGACCCTAGTAGCAAAGTAGATGGCTCGCATCCAGGTACTATGGGGATCTTGTTGTAGCAAAACTGCACCAATTGTTTCTTTCTCAACACTAGAGCTAACAAAGAATTTATACTCCCAACAAGGAGGCATGAGTGTTACTAGTTCTGATAGAATGACCTTAATGTTACAAAAATATTTTTCAAGGTCATCATACCAAAAAAAACTCAACTTGTTGTATCAATTTTTGCAAGGAATGAAGTAACTCTAAGGCTAAGTGAATAAAGCGGGACATATACTTCACCTTTTGAATGAATGAGATGACCTCCTTAATACTTTTGGGTGATGGTAATTGAATGAGATCCTTTGACTTTGAAGGATCCACCTCAATATCCTTATAGGAAACCCTGTGAATGAGTAAGATCCCTTCATTCTCATCTATCTGGCATTTGTTAGGATTAAGTTGACCACCCATGTCGTACAATTTCTTCAAATCGTCTTCTAATCTTTGTAGGTGCAATAATTTTGAACTATAAATGCAAAAGTCATCAATAAAAACCTTGATGGACTTCCAAAAAATGCTTGAAACACCATGTTCATGAAGTGTTGGAAAGTTGGAGGAGCATTTGTCATACCAATCCCTGGTATCTCGGTTGCTTGACAGTTGCTGCCAACATGATGACATGCACTTCTTTCTCAACACATGTAACTGCTTGTTGTACATATGATATAGTTGAACTTCTTCAAATTGATTAAACAATCTACGAATGGCATGAACTTTTGTCCTCAGGCTTTCATTCTTGCATGCCCAAATGCCTAAAATTTGCTTCACAATGAGAATTCCATCCCCTTTTACCATGAGACGTTGTATACCTTGGCCAATGCATATCTTTAAACCATGAAGTAGTGTGTCGTATTCTGCTTCATTGTTGCTAAAGGCTCTTTTAGATAAAATGGGAAAATTCCACATCTTTGGGACTGATTTCAATGCCTAAGGATTCCTATTTCCCATTTGATTTGGGAAAATTTCAATTATTTTGGGACTTGTCTTTAGGACTTGTGTTACATTAGACAAAGAGATAAATTCTCAAGAAAATGGTGGTGTTGAGAAACACCTTTTTTTTTCATGTTGGTGTTAATTGATACTTTATAAAACATACATAGACACGGATAGCAAGAAAAACAATATATGAAAATGAAATGCTAGTCAATTTCTCCTATTAAGCTAGCTTGTGCTTTCTCCACAACATTGGATGGGATTTTAATTGCTTTTGCAAGTCTTCCACCCCTTGGAGTCCATTACCACACAATTGAATCAACACACTCCCAACGCTTTGGGTCAGCAAGATTGCAGCACCAATTCTTTTTCCAACAATCCTCATATTGTTCTTGGATTGTGGGATTTTTATTCCGATGTTTTGGTGCCCAATATTGAATGAAAACTTTCCTGTAGTTAGGATATGAGCTGTCTACATCAACATCTGACTCTGTAACTCCTATTCATATCCGATATTCTGGATCTGCGGGTCTCACAAGAACAAAATCCCCTTTCCTTACATCAATTTGAGGCCTAAAAGCTTCCTGTGGCCTTGCACTTTGAGGACCAACATAGTGATCATTCAATTCTTCATATCCTTGAAACTCATCTATGTCTTCCTCTATCTGTTGCATTCTATGACTCCCTGTAGTCTTTGGCCAAAATGATGTATATTCACCAAGTTGTTTATTGGTTGGTTGTTCAAGCTGACTAATTATTTTTTTGCCAATAAATAATAACTGGCTCCATGTATTTTGTAGAATCGTGCTCCTTTCCCTTTAGTAGTAGAGTTCATCTTTTCCAAAATTCAAGATATGTCTTAATCCCTTGAATAACAAGCGGACTATCCCTCACATAGTCTGCTATAGGAACCACATCTGGACAACCTACTGGCAATTTTGGTTTCCCTTGATCATCCTTTTTCCACAACTCAATTCCTGACTCCCTCGGCATCCAATCAGGTGATTTGGGGTGAATTTTGTACTGCATTACTGGGATTTCACCTTGCATAAAGAAACGAAATTGAAGTGGCTTAGAGTGTCCAACAAGAGCATCTTGTCCATCACACATGTACCCTTTAACAAAGGATTTAAAGTCAGGAACTTGCGTCATCAAAAATGGTGCTGGAGCTGAACTTTCACATTTTTGAAAATGCTCCATCAAATGTGGAAAAGTGTAGGTCATTCCTGTTCGTAATCTCTCTAAGAACCTGCGAAACATTGCATCTATGTCCTCATGTGTATGACCCACCATTAAGAATCCCAAATGCACGGTTTTGAAAACGCCTTTTGCTACTAGCAAGGATAAGTATGCAAATAAATATCGATTCTTATTCTCTCCTACACAATTATCTAGCTGTAGCAGAAGATTCTCAGGCAATTTTTGAAACACGGGAGTGGACATGGTATCCACAACACATTGAGAGGAGGCTAATTGCAAGTTAGAAATCTCTCCATTACATCCTTCAATAGCCAACGGTGGTGTTACTGCTGCTGATGCATTCCTCTCACGCTCTTTCATCATTCTGTTTTGATGGTCTAAAGATGTCCTGGAATTCAATGCATTGAACAATGTTACATTGCTGCGTGGCATACCATCATGACATAAATCTCCTAGCCCATGGTTTTCTGTTCTTTCCAAATTCTGTAAGCATAATGCAAGGGAACCAATTGTAGCATTCGGATCTGAAGGCCATAGACCATTCAGCGAGAAATGATCATACATCCCATGCCCATGCCCATGTGTTATCATACATAATAATGATACTTGCAACTGATATGCATTCGCATAGTCTTTTGAGTTCACTTGCAATCTAGGTATTGTTATCTTTTTTTGGTCCATTTTATCATGTATAATGCATAAGTACTTATCCTTTTGCATTTGCGAGAACTTATGCCAGGTGTAGTACACATTTCTACAGCTTTTTTGTTGCATCATGTGAATTTTACGTTCATCCTTCAAACGTGAAATTAGCTCATCATCCTTTGTTGACTCTAGTTGAGACTTTATCCGACTACACACAACACATTTTGAGAACTCGCTTGTTTTTTACAAGGTCACATTAGCAAACTCTGTATTCCAAACCCTATTGAATGTAGTGCTAGACATTGGCTTGAGACACATACTCTCGATTGTTTTATTGACATCATGTAAGATGTCTATTTGCTTGTACGTGTTTGGTATTACAAGCAAGGTTTCTCTGGTACCATCTTCCATAGTTCTACTCTTATGTGGCATTTTCTATGAGTTATCATCTACAAAAGAGCGCATCAATGCCCTTCCCATTTCTGTATGGTCTCTTCCTTTTCTTATGACACCATCATTACCATGCACTGAGCGTCCAACCCCATTTTCAAACTGTTCACGGTAACGATAAAATGAAGTTTTTGGAATGCCATGAATTTCATACCAAGCTCTAGTACAGACCTCATTTCCATTAAAAAGAAATACATAGCAAGTCTTTGAAGTTGCCTTGTTCTCACGCCAAGCAGTCAACATTGTATCATACACATAGTTGGTTCTATTTTGCAAACTTTGTCCCCAAAATTCATTGCGCATAGCCATGACCTTATCTCTATTGGCATATTGACAACACCTCATAGAGCAACAATCTATGGTTGAAACAAGTTGGACAGATGATAGGGATGCTTGATTGGATCTCTTAGAAGGTTTCATAGACATTTTTGGCTTCCTATTCATAAAGCAATATTTTCATTTTTTTGAAATAGGCTCTACCAAACGAGCTGATTCAATGCATGTATCTTGTAATGCGTAACTAGCATGTAAATCCTCATATTGTAACAACACTTTTCCATCCATAGTTGTCACTCTCTTGATAGGCCAACAAACCAGATTGATGATTCATACATCAGATTGTGCAAAAATAGTATCCTCACAAGCATAGGATGTTTCAATGCCAATACCAATGTTATCTTCACCTAGCACACAAAAGTTCACAGAATCAAATGGACACACATACATGACAACCCCTTCGGCTACTACATGTGTTTTGCTTTCATCCCAAAGTTGAACCCTCTTATCCTTCCAAACCTCGCTATAGCTCATTCCATCAGACTGTGCCTCAAATGCTCCCATTCCTTTGTGAGTCTCAGACATAGAAACCCCTTCGTAGTGTATCTCATCCATATGTTGTAGCAACCCAGTACTCCATTTCACAATACTGTGAAAAACATCTCCCACTGTCAATGCATCCATTGTTGGAAATAGAATAAGTGATCTCTTTTGAAAACACAAATCAACTGACACTGATACATTTCCTTCACCAATAATCATTCCTAAGCAATATGCATTTGGGTTTGTCTCACAGACACTCCCAAGGGCAACCTTTTGTGTGGCTACAAACATGCATACTCTATCACCTTGATTAAAATCCATACTTGCAAGAAGGTTTCAATAAATATTTGTTAAGAAAACCATCACAAAATCATTTTATTGTGAGTATATATGTAGGTGTTTCATTATGATTATATACACAGAGGGCACTATATGTGGTTGTTTCATGATGGGTATACAGAATCCTATGGACTTAGGGCCATATGATGCTATATGTAGGTGGTTCATATTGAGTATGTATAAATCATATGGTCTTTAGTCCATATGATTTTTTATGCAGGTGTTATCTGTTGAGTAAATATACATCTTGTGGCCTCAGGGACATAGGGCACTATTTGTAGTTGTCTCACGATGGGTATTTAACATCCTATGGCCTTAGGGCCATAGGATGCTATATGTAGGTGTTTCGTGATGCAACTATACACATCCTATGGACTGAGGGCCATAGGGCACTATATGTATTTATCTCACGATGGGTATATAACATTCTATGGCCTTATGGCCAATATAGAGCTATATGTAGGTGTTTTGCGATGTAACTGTACACATCCTATGGCCTAAGGGCCATAGGACACTATATGTAGTTGTCTCATGATGGGTATATAACATCCTGTGGCCTTAGGGCCATAGGATGCTATATGTAGGTGTTTCACGATGCAACTGTACACATCCTATGGCCTAAGGGCCATAGGGCACTATTTGTAGTTGTCTCACGATGGGTATTTAACATCCTGTGGCATTAGAGCCATAGGATGATGCTATATGTAGGTGTTTTGTGATGCAACTATACACATCCTATGGACTGAGGGCCATAGGGCACTATATGTAGTTATCTCACGATGGGTATATAACATTCTATGGCCTTATGGCCAATATAGAGCTATATGTAGGTGTTTTGCAATGCAACTGTACACATCCTATGGCCTAAGGGCCATAGGACACTATATGTAGTTATCTCATCATGGGTATATAACATCCTGTGGCCTTAGGGCCATAGGATGCTATATGTAGGTGTTTCGCGATGCAACTGTACACATCCTATGGCCTGAGGGCCATAGGGAACTATTTGTAGTTGTCTCACGATGGGTATTTAACATCCTGTGGCATTAGAGCCATAGGATGCTATATGTAGGTGTTTCGTGATGCAACTATACACATCCTATGGACTGACGGCCATAGGGAACTATATGTAGTTATCTCATGATGGGTATATAACATTCTATGGCCTTATGGCCAATATAGAGCTATATGTAGGTATTTTGCGATACAACTGTACACATCTTATGGCCTAAGGGCCATAGGACACTATATGTAGTTGTCTCATGATGGGTATATAACATCATGTGGCTTTAGGGCCATAGGACACTATATGTAGTTGTCTCATGATGGGTATATAACATCTTGTGGCCTTAGGGCCATAGGATGCTATATGTAGGTGTTTCGCGATGCAACTGTACACATCCTATGGCCTGAGGGCCATAGGGCACTATTTTTAGTTGTCTCACTATGGGTATTAAACATCCTGTGGCATTAGAGCCATAGGATTCTATATGTAGGTGTTTCGTGATGCAACTATACACATCCTATGGACAGAGGGCCATAGAGAACTATATGTAGTTATGTCATGATGGGTATATAACATTCTATGGCCTTAGGGACAATATAGAGCTATATGTAGGTGTTTTGCGATGCAACTGTACACATCCTATGGCCTAAGGGCCATAGGACACTATACATAGTTGTCTCATGATGGGTACATAATATCTTGTGGCCTTAGGGCCATTGGATGATATATGCATGTGTTTCGCAATGCATACATACACATCCTATGGTCTAAGGGGCATAGGGCACTATATGTAGTTGTCTCGTGATGGGTCTATAACATTCTATGGCCTTAGGACCATAGGGCACTATATGTAGGTGTTTTGTGTTGACTATATATAAATCATATGGACTTTAGTCTATGTGATGTTTTATCGAGGCGTTTTGTATTGAGGGCGATAGGGCGCTATATGTAGTTGTCTCATGATGGGTATATAGCATCATGTGGCCTTAGGGACACTATGAGTTTGTATACATCCTTTGGAATTAGGTCCATGGGATGCTATGTGTAGGTGTATTGATATGATTGTATATATGTAGGTGTTTCATGATGACTATATGAACATCCTACGGACAAAAGGCCATAGGATGATATAGTTGATGTTTCTAGCTAAATATATATAGATCTTATGGATTTATGACCACAAGGTCCATAGCCTAGGGAGTGATTATATATATACATCCTATGGCCTTAGGTCCATAGGGCCCTATATGTAGGTGTTTCATGATGACTATATGAGCATCCTACGGACAAAAGTCCATAGGATTCTATAGTTGATGTTTCTAGATAAATATATATATATATATCTTATGGATTTATGACCACAAGGTCTCCTCAATTCATGTTTTTTGGTGAGCTATATATGCATCCTATGGACTTTGGGCCATAGGGTGCTATATATAGTGATTTTAGAAAGCTAGAGCCTGCCAGGACATAAGGGGGTACGTATGAGCCGCACGATATGCCACGTGGCACATCCACATTCATTGATAATATGCCACAACCATTGATTATATCTAGAGACCGTGTCTCAAGTAGTCCCGTGGATGTACATCCATATGACATGTTTACGTCTTTGAAGGGACATAAAAAACAATGGTGTGCACGTATCGCATGATCAAATGTATGATCAAATTGCACCTTTACAAGCCTCTTCGCAAATACGCACCAGCACCTTTGCAACCAATTCTAGTATATGACCTCCTCGTTTAAATACTATTTGTATAAATATATACATGTATGTTGCATGTATACTTACACTTTCAAAACACGTGCAATTAGTGCGCAATTGCATGTGGCGAAAAAAGCCTTTTTTTTTTCTTTTGCTTATCCCAAATTTTTCTAAAATGTGTTTTCAAGTCTCCCGATCAATACTGCATGAAACAATATTGCACTTTTTTTGAGGGAAAATTCTCTAATTTTGAATGTTTTTTAGTGTATTTTTCAGTATGTGATTTTGGTCTCGGGACGGAGATTTCGACCATCGGTGTCGTTCCACTCATAGCAAGACGACACGGGCATTGACAAAGTCTCACGTAAATTTTTCGAAAAAAATCTATACTCTTTTTTTTTTTTTGCTATGACTCCTTTGGTATGACTCTCCTCCTTAAGAAAACGATTATAAACTCTTCAAAATTCAAAATAAAAGAGAGCGGGAAGTTTAGGTTTAAAACTTGAAAGTCAAATTTTGAATTTTGAAATTTTAACCCAATCTCTATCTCTCTCTTTCTTTCTCTCTCTCTCTTTCTTTTCAAAATTTTTGAAACCCTAGTCTTCTCTCTCGAGCACGCGGCTCTGCACGCTCCTTGCTTCTCTCCTAAACGCCCTCCGTGCACGCTCCTTGCTCCTCTCCTAAACGCCCTCCGTGCACCCTCCCTACGCCTCTCCCAAACGCCTCTTTTGCGCCCCTTTGTCGCTCTTGTTGCGCTTGTGGTGCCGCCCTCTCACGACATCGAATAGCCGCCCATTGCTGCCCTGTGGTGCCGCCCTCTCACGACATCGAATAGGCCCATTGCCACCCTCTCACGACATCGAATAGCCGCCCGTTGCCACCCTGTGGTGCCGCCTCTTTCGCGTTCTCTCTCCCTCTCTACGCAGTGCCTCACAGGTAAGCTCAATCTTTTAAAAAAAATATATTTACCGCTCTCTATAAAAAAATAGTAAAACTGTAAAACAGTAAAATAGTAAAACTGTAAAACAGTAAAATAGTAAAACTGTAAAACATTAAAACTGTAAAACAATAAAACTATAAAACATTAAAACAGTAAAACAGAAAAACAGAAAAGAACTAACCTTTCTGTTGGTGTGAGATAGGTCCTAGAAAGAGGAGATGTGGTAGGGGGTGCGTGAATGACGATGCCACCGGTAGATATTGAAGCCCTTTATGAATGGGGAGAGATGAGAAGAGGGAGATAAATAGTTGTTTGGAGTGAGAGAGAAAGGAGAGTAAGAGAGACAAACAGAGGAGAGGAAGCTGAGAGAGAGGGAGGACTGATAATAAGGCCAAATTAACAATTTAAATCCGAGAGAGAGAGAGAGAGAGAGCACCTTGTGGCCCTAGGGCCCTGGGGCCGTAGGGTGTCAACGTAGAGCATAGAGGGGTTTAGGGTAGCATAGATCACAGCTGGGCCCTGCGCCATAGGGTGTCAATGTAGAGCATTTAGGTTTTTTTAAATTATTGCCATGGAGCATGGCACCTTGTTGTCATAAAACAATAAAAGAAAAACCTAGAGAAATGGTGGTTTCTTATTAGCAAATGGCACAACTGCTGTGAGGTCCCTACCCCTTTTTGAGAGGAGCGGAGTACCTTTGATAGGTCTCCAATCCTGAGAAGGAAAAACCAACGGACATTGCCTTAGCTACTACGTAGCCATGGGCATGAACCGTTAGTGAAGGATTGGTTCTATCTCGCTATGGCGGAGCGTGACCACCATAACCCTATCTAAAAACTATCTATAATCAATTATACCTAAAAGTATAAATCTTAGAGTGACCAACCTGTGCGCTTTTCTTCCCCATGTTTCAGAAGCACAGCCGCCAAGGTTTGTCTCTTTTAAGATTTATGACTATAAAAAAATTCTAGCGTTGGAAAGTTACCCGACTCATCGGGTCCACCCATCCATAGAATGATACCGTCGGGGTATCATTCTCCCACTTTCCACACCACACTCACCCTTCTTTTGTTATCTAATTACTACCACACAGTTTAAACATACATGTTCCTTTACTTTATTTATGATACTGGTTCGTTAAAATAGCCCTTCAAACAGTATTACAAACAATTGTCAAACAAGAAGTCGTCCAATTTTAAACCAACAACCCTTGGATTAGGTTCACTCAAGAATCTCTACTGGAGCTATTATGTCCGATCGGTGTATACATTATTCATAAAAACCCTTGTCCTCATGAGCGTCCCATACCGCTCGACAAGTACTCGTTGTGCTAATCTGGACGTACTCCCGTCACAGCAACAACGGTGCCAATCTGGGCGTCATCCTCACGCCACGGCAAAACAAAACTGCAGTATCCAGGTGGGCTAATCTGGGTGTACTCCCACCACAGTATCAGCGGTGCCATCCTGGGCGTCATCTCACGCCTCGGCAATTGCCACATAATAGCAGCGCTAATAAGTAGAGATACTTGAGAAAAACCATACCGAAGGTTTTTGACAAACATTCTTTCCTATAGCAACTAGTTTAACCAGACAATCTTTCCTACTTGTCAAACATATGATGCGTTTCTTGGGGTTAAGCCCCGTGGTTTCGGTCCGTGTTTTCTTTTCATAAGGTAAATAATATATTCCTATGGTCTCGCATATGCAATGATGCATAACTTGAAACTGCAATACTAACCTGTATCATAGCTCCGATTGGTCCGATTGGTGGAAACATAGCATTTTCCGCAGGGATTCCACCGTTACTCGTACCAGCTTCATGATCATTAGCGCCTTGGGTTCGAACACGCTTTGGAGCCATTTTTTTGTACTACACTTATGTTATACACTTAGAACTTTAAATTAGTCAATTTTCTTAGTAATCTCCTTGTTTTCAAAGAGAGTCTGTAATTTGAATCCTCGCCAACTCGGATTCACACTTAGTGTTGTTGTTCTACATCTAATTTCTATACACCAAATATTTGCTAATCTTAATTAATAAATTAAGTGTGTAAATTATGAGTGAAAGTTTAGGAATGCATTACTTTTATGCATGACCTTTCTAATCCAATTCTAACTTCAATTCTATACTTCAACTAAATCAATTTTTAGTATTATTCAAAATTCTATTTAACCTAATTGACAATAACATTGGTGAATGAGAATTTCATCATGTATAATAAGAATACGATGAGTTCTCTTATGTATTAACTTTCAATTAACAATATATAAGTTAATAGTGAAGATGTACTAACTAGAGAGAATAGGTATACTTAGAGAGATTAGAGTAAGAGAAAACATACACACACATCTTTTCTAAAGTTAATTGAATCTCCCCAATCTATTAGAGAGATTAGAGTAAAAGATAACACACACACACACATATCCTTCTTAAAGCTAATTGAATCTTACTAATCTATTAGAAGATTAGAGTAATAATAGATAGCACACACACACACATAACTAATTGAATCTTACTAATCTATTAGAGAGATTAGAGTAAGAGATAGCACATACACACACACACATGGCTAATTGAATCTTACTAAACTATTAGAGAGATTAAAGTAAGAGATAGCACACATACACACATATCCTTCTTAAAACTAATTGAATGCTCAATTAATACACACCTTATTAGTCCACTAGAGTTTTTGCTCTCTAGTGGTTTGTGGACACCTTCTCTCTAAGAGAAGTGGCAGCACTTCGTGAGCGCTATAGAGGCAATCTCTCTGTCTAAAGTGTGAGCATGGATGCTCTATTTATAGCAGAAAGAAAAACGTCCAACTTTTTTTTTTTAAAAAAAACTATTTTTTAAATTATTTTTTTAATAAAAAAATAATTTTTTATTTTTTAAATTTTTTTTTCAAAAATCATATCTACGTTTTTGGTACCCTTGTGGTACCCATGAGTTTGACCACTTTGTCATTATCATCAAAAGATAAGGCCACTCCTTTCCATGTGATAGTGTGTCCCACTTTGTCCCCTCCTATGTGATCCATGTCCCTTCATTTGTCATCCCTATGTATTCTTTTGTCTTTATAATTATTTTATTTATTTCTTTAATGATAATTTACTTTACATTTTCAAGTTAAACTTTACAGTCTTATATTAACTTTACAGTAGTAAAAGAAAATTCTACAATCAGTAAATAAGTCTTGCAATAAGTTAGTTTGTGATTCATATAGCTAAACATGTCAGAATTTTGTAGCGTAAATTTTAAATTCTAAGTTTTCTCAACCTACGATTCATAATTTGAACTTGAATATCTTAAATAATGAGTGATGGTTAAAAAAATTCAAATACGTAATAGAACTTGTGTGAAATTTGAAAGTAGAGACCTTACAACTGCCATTAGATGCCCAGATATAGACCATGGAGAGTTTTCCTTAGTATTCAACAAACCCTATGGCCATAAAGGGAGCATAGTATGGCCATACGTTGCCAAAAAACCCTCATAGTGGTTTCTAGCATACAGGGTTCCATATAGAGCATAGATCCGTTCTTACTAGCATAGAGCGGACCCTATGGACTTTAGGCAAAAGGGTGCCAATATAGAGCATGGAGAGACTCTTACTAGAATAGAGGGGACCCTATGGCCTTCAAGCCACATGGTGCCAATATAGAGAAAATAGTGTTTTTTATTGACAAATATAGCTCCCTATGGCATACATGGGACCCTATGGCCTGAAGGCCATAGGTTCCTAATATAGAGCATAGAGCATAGAGCATAGAGGATTTTTTTGAAAGAATGAGGGCACCTTGTGGCCTTGGGGCCATAGGATCTTACTAGCATAGAGGGGACCCTACGGCCTTCAGCCCTTGATGGAATAGAGAGAACCCTATGGCCCTGGGTCACTAAAATAAAACTACACATAGAATCTTTAGAAGGGCAGACAGGGTGTGGCTACAAAGGACACCCTATGGCCATAAGGCCATAGGGTCTCACATCAAAATAGAGGGAATCATATGGCCCTAGGGCACAATATGGCCATAAGGCCATAGGGTGTCACTACATACTAGAGGCCATAGGATCTCATCTCATACTAGAGGGTAACCTATGGCCCTAGGGCACCCTATGGCCATAAAGCCATAGGGTTTCACCTCATACTAAAGAGTAACATATGGCCCTAAGTCACCCTATGACCATAAGGCCATAGGGTGGTCTCACATCGTACTATAGGGTGACCAATGTCCCATCTGGCCATAGGGTGTCAATGTACAATCTCAAGGGTCATAGGGTTCCCTATGTTCCTATTGAAGATCCTATGGCCCTAGGGTGGGAATGTACAATCTCAAGGGCCATATGTTTCCCTATGTTCCTTTTGGAAATCCAATGGCTCTACTGCCATAGGATCACAGGGTGCCCTATGTCCGGCTAAGGGCCATAGGGAGGAAATGTACAATCTCAAGGTCTATATTGTTCCCTATGTTCCTTTTCAAGATCTTATGGCCCTAGGGCCATAGGATCAGAAGGTGCCTTGTGTCGAATATAGAGAGCTTATGGCCCAAGGGCCATAGGGTGGCCTTGTACAATCTCAAAGGCCATAGGGTTCTCTATGTTCCTTATGGGATCCTATGGCCCTAGGGCCATAGGATCTCGAAAAGGAACATAGGATCAAACAATGCCCTATTTTCCATCTAGAGACCTTGTGACCCAAGGGCCGTAGGGTGGGAATGTACAATCCCAAGGGCCATATGTTTCCCTATGTTCCTTTTGGAAATCCAATGGCTCTACTTCCATAGGATCATAGGGTGCCCTATGTCCCATCTAGAGATCTTATGGGCTAAGGGCCATAGGGTGGCAATGTACAATCTCAAAGGCCATAATGTTCCATGTGTTCCTTATGGGAATCCTATGGAACTAGGGCCATAGGATCTCGAAAAGGAACATAAGGAGCGTAGGGCCATAGGATCAAAGTGTGCCTTATGTCCCATCTAGAGACCTTGTGGACCAAGGGCCATAGGACGGGAAGGTACAATCTGAAGGGACATATTGTTCCTTATGTTCCTTTTCGAGATCCTATGGCACTAGATCCATAGGATCTCCAAAAGGAACATAAGGAACCTAGAGCCATAGGATCAAAGGATGCTATATGTCCGATCTTGAGACCTTGTGGCCCAAGACCATAGGTTAGGAATATAAAATATAAAGGGCCATAGGTTTCTCTATGTTCCTTCTGAAGATCCTATGGCCCTACTACCATAGGATCACAGGGTGCCCTATGTCCCATCTAGAGATCTATAGGGCCATAGAGTTCCCTATGTTCCGTTTGGAGATCCTATGGCCCTAGGGCCATAAGGGCTGCCATGTTGCCCATTAATGTGCACCATGGGGTTCCCTATGTTTGTTATGGACACCCTTGGGCCCTAGGATGCCCTCAAGTATGATGTGAGACCCTATAGACTTAGGGTCACAGGGTGCCCTATGTTCCTTTTGAAGACCTTGTGGCCCAAGGGTCATAGGGTGCCAATGTACAATCTCAAGGTCCATAGGGTTCCATAATCTCCTTTTGGAGATCCTATGGCCCTAGGGCCATAGGATCACAAGGTGTCATATGTCCCATCTGGAGACCTTGTGGCCTAAGGGCCATAGGGTGGCAATGTACAATGTTTAGAGATCAAGCATGGCTAGATAATGTGAGGTAGTTTTCTATTTGACTAGTAGAATTCAATACAGAGACTCTACTTGGGCACCTAGGCCAGCCATGTAGCACTAGAGCCATTTATAGCAAAGTAATGTTATGCTGTTAAGTTTACGTAAACTTGGCTCAATCATATTCAAATAGAACATAAATAGAAATAATGTTATATTGTTATGTTTTCAAAGATATGGCTCAATCCTCTTCAAAGAAAAGAATACCGAAGTCAGTTGATGCAACAGGCTCCACTCCAAGCCCATGGTATCTAGATTTTCACTTACCAAGTGGTACATCTGATGAGAGAGTCTACTTGTTCTTCAGAGATAAAGAACAATCTCCCTTCAAAGATTGTGGAATTGTCAAGGAGATAAATAAAGATTGCTCAGATCTTGACATGTCCCCATGTCTTGGTGTGAAAGTACAAAACGGTGATTGTTACTTGCTAGAGCCCATGGCCTTTGCTTGGGAGTTGTTGAAAGATAGCGGTGATGGAGAGACAATGATAAAGGCAGGGTGGATAGAAATCAGAGAAGATACTCCCAGCGAGAATCTCATGGACATGTTTAGTGAAGGCTTCAAGAAAGTTATTCAGTATTTAGCCAGCTTGAAGGCACAGAATAGTAAGAAGCGAAAAAATGAAGGTACAAGTCAAGTTAATCAGAAGAAGACTTTAAAGGAGAGTGAGACGCCCTCAGTCAGAAATAGCACCAAAAATGTGGAGCATGAAAGTCTTTCACTTGTACCTCTAGAGGCTCCACGTAGGGATGAAGCTAGCTTAACTGAACCTCCTTTAATAACTCCTTCAATAGCAGTAATTGAAGATTCGGCCTCAGTGAAGGTGCTAGCCTCAATTGTTTGGTAGGAAGAAAAAGATCTTGATAAGGATGTTAAGAAGACTTTCAAGAGTGGTCTAGATGGGTACATTGGAATAGAGCACTACTTCAAGTTTGGGGTGCAGTTTACACAACTCATCTCTGTTGACCAATGCAATCTTGCACCTGGTCACTTCAAATGTAGGCCAATGTCAGGTGTGTATGTAAAGTTCCTTTTGAGACAATTTGCAAAGCATTCTAGACCAGTCTCCAATGCAGCTGACCTTATGCCATATGATCCCATAAAAAAGGAGCCTCTAAAGGCTAATGAAGTACATGCAGACAAGCTGGAAACATACCACTACTGGATTCTTTCTAGTCAACACTCCATAATAGCAGCTAGAGCATTTTTGCGCAACAAGAGCACTGAAAGTATTGTTGTAGATGCCCCTAAAGAGATTGCAGTGCGAATCTCCAAAATGGAGAACATAGAGACACAGACAACAATGAAAACCCAACCTTATGTGGAGGTCTTGAAGCATGGGCGTGGACAAAGGCTAGCATATTCTTGTCCAGAAAAACCAAAGGCAGGTGTTCCCCATGGTCATGAGAGTTGAAAAGATTGGGATGTAAGTTCTATTTCTTGTTTCCAATTTTCTTAATCTGCAGTTGTAGATAAAACCTTATTAATTTTTGTTTCTTGTAGGCCTTTGTGATTGTGGCAAACATCACATTTAACCATAGCTCATTTGCGAATAGAGAAGCCCGCATGGTCATGTATCCAGAAGACATCTATGAGGAGTGGATAAACATCCTAGAGAACCATCAAGCCTCATTTGCACGTGGACGCCAACCAAGTATAACTACTTTTAGATGCTTACGAGGCTTAGAAGATAACGATGTTAAGCTATTACAACAGGAGCTCAAAGAAGAAAGGATTTGCTTGGTGAAGCAACCACATCAACCGGACATGATCGACCTCTCTACACGTGCAACAAACATAAAACAAACGAAGGTGTTTTTGGCTGAGATGTTCAAGTTATTCAAAGAGCTTGATCCAGTAGAAGCCATTACTTCATGGGAGGAATGTAGATCTCATTATAACATTACAAATGATATCTTCAAATCTCTCTTTATTAGTTTCACCCAATGGATACATCTTAGGCTTCAAAAAACAAAGGAGACCCCAGCAATTCCAGAAGTTACCAAGGGATATGTGCAATGGATCATTGCACAAAAGAATGGTTCATCTAGATTACAATTCAGCTTGCCATGGACCATAAAGTGCGTGGGGAAGAATTTAGAAGGCATTGAGTTTCTCCAAGGTGAGAATAATTCTACAGTGCGTGTTGGTGTATGTATCATAGACACAACACACAAGGGCACTATATATAGTTGTTGGAGTGCTGCTCAATTTGGAAAGGTTATTGATGGAGTTTTTAGGATAGCACATAAACCATCAGAATTTGTTATTGTTGGTCTAGTCAAGTACCAACATGCTGCTTCTCTTGAGAAGGCAATCTCTGAAAAAGCAAAATGGTATGAGTTGTATGCTTTGCCTCTTGGCTCTTTAATAGCATCAGGGACCGTCCAACCCACTGCTCTTCGTGAAGTAATTTTTGGAGTTTGGGCTTTCTTTAGTCAAGAAGAGCAATTTGGCAATCACTCTAGTCTCAAGGAGTCTCTCTTTCAACTAATGTCTACTCTAGGCATTGACGACAATGAAGAGTTTGATGCTATGACTACCGCCAAAGCTTTTTTTGTTCGGCGTGCCATCAAGTGTATTTGTCTCAAAGAGGATGATAAGGTAGTGGACATATTTTCACTTGGTTACGGGACCAAAGAGGCACTTCTACAACAACGAAAGGTGATCTCAGTTGCTTGTACCAATGAGCAAATGACTGAGCTAGAAGCTCTTTGCCATTCTACAATAGATGAATATGACGAGCTTAAAAGGTGGGCAGGTTTTATCTCTACTCCACAAAATGATAATGGCAAGGACTCAGAGAATGAAGAAATCGATGAGCCATTAGATGTTGAGGTTGATGCCATTCTAGAGCTTCTACAGGAAACAGGTTAATCGAGCCAAAATTTCAATTCTTTCATGATCTTTAGAACATTGGTATTTGGTTTGGTGTTTTTCTTTGACTTTGTAATCTTGAACGTTGATTTTGAAATCTTAAACATTGGTCTAATTTTATTTCACAAAACAATTGTGTATGCTTATGATTTAGAGTATTTTCTAATGAGATGATTTGAATTGAAGTGTGCAAATATTTCATGAACAAATGGTGCCAAAGAGCATAGAGCACCTTTTAACCATGTGCCCATAAGATATGTATGCTTGGTAATTAAAGTATCTTCAAAATAGATGAATCAAATATAACCACAAAATATGAAGATGTGAAATTTTTCTAAATCTTTCTATCAATGTTTTGAGTAGCATGTGAGTTTGATGTGCCAAATGTTTAGTTTTCATATTTAAAGATTTCTTTTTATTTTGTAACTTGAGTTTATTTTCGATGTTAAGGACAATGTACATTGTCATAAGGCCAAAAGTTGATTTATAAACACAAGAAAATTTTCACTTTATGGTATCAACACCCTATGACCGTAAGCCATAGGCTGGATCAAATATATTTACACTTGAACAGATGATGGAGCAATATTTTGTAATGTTCTATCATTATGTACTTTGTGATAAATCTTATGTTTTCAAATAGATTGACACTTGAAAAGATCATGGAACAAGGGTTTGTATTGTTTTGGCATTATGTACTAATGGATCCATACTAGAACCCTACGGCCTTAGGGCCATAGGGATCCTTTTTAATGTAAGGATGCAAAAGGATGAGATTATGACCATGGGGCCAAAAAATACAAGTAGAGAGCCATTATGTCATCTTTGTATGTAGCACACACAGATCTTGTATCTAGTACGTAGCACAACTAGACCACCTTATGGCCTTAGGGACATAGGGTTCCATATTGACGTATAAGTGCAAAATTGATGAGCATATTGTTCTTAGATGCAAAATAGAGCACTTACAATTTAGGTTTATAAGCCCTTGATAAAATTGTATCAATTTAGGTTTATAAGACCTTGATAAAATTGTATCAATTTAGGTTTATGGAAATTGTATGTAGCATTTATAGAATTTAGAGAAACCCATGAATCTAAAGTTAAGGGTCATAGGGTAGTGTGACCATTGGGTGCAAAGTATATGGCTCCCATGACACCCTATGGCCTCAAGACCATAGGGTTATGACTCTATGAAACAATAAAATATCCTAAATAGGAGTGTCAAATATTTTATGTTATAGCTTAACTAAGAGGCTTAGACTTTTTCCAAAGTTGTCAAAAAAAAGATCCAAAGTGTCTTGCTAGTGACCTTCAGGGTAATAAATGTAGACCACACTTTGTAAGTAGCTTGTATAAAAACAAAAAACAAATTATGGCATTAGGATCATAGGGATCATACACCACAAAAAGTAAGGTGAAAATCCCTGGCTCTTGTTTGTAGTACATAAAGCAATATGACCACCCTATGGCCTTAAGGTCCATAGGGTTTCTTGTAATCATAAACAGCACCCTATGGCCATAGGGCCATAGGGATCCTTGTTAACATTAAGATCAAATATGGCCCTATGGTGCTAGTACATAGGCAAAAAGGAGACGAGTCTATGGTCTTTAGCTTCAAAATATAGCACCTTATGGTCATAGAATTTCTACATAACACCTAAGCAACCTTATGTACACCTAATGGCCTAAGATCCATTAAGTGTACTTTGTAGGTAGTACATAATGCTCTTGTAGGCCACTTTGGTGACCTTAGGATGTTAATACAAATATGCAATATAATGATCCTATGGTTCAATGTCTCAAAATAGAACACCTTTTGGACATGAGGTACATGTATGTAGTACATAGTACTTTTGTAGGGCCATAGAGATCTTCACTAACAAAGAGAGGACTGTATGGCCCTAGGACCTAAGGGTGGCTTTTTAGAGATGAGTCAATAGTTTTTGGTATA
Source organism: Adiantum capillus-veneris (assembly GCF_014529385.1). NCBI lineage: Eukaryota > Viridiplantae > Streptophyta > Polypodiopsida > Polypodiales > Pteridaceae > Adiantum > Adiantum capillus-veneris. The sequence continues at coordinate 48,856,434 of NC_140941.1, forward strand.
AATTTGAGCACCGTATGGTCATAAATTTGATCACCGTATTGCTTAGAGTTTTTTTGAATCGTTGAAAAAGGGATCCAAAGTGTATTGCTAGTGAGCTTTTGATTATAAGGTGATAATTGTGGACCACACTTTGTAAGTAGCTTGTAGAAGAACATATAGCAATCTATGGCATCATGATCATAGGGTCATACACCACAAAAACCAAGTGGAAATCACTAAGCTCTTGTTTGCAGTACATAAAGCAGCATGACCACCCTATGGCCGTGGGGCCATAGGATTCCTTGTAGAAAAATTATGTCCTCATGATCACAGGGGTCATACACCACAAAAACCAAGTGTAAATCCCTAAGCTCTTGTTTGCAATACATAAAGCAACATAATCACCCTATGACCTTGGGGCAATAGGGTTCCTTGTAGACAAATTATGGCCTCATGATCACAGGGGTCATACACCACAAAAACCAAGTGGAAATCCCTAAGGTCTTGTTTGCAGCACATAAAGCAACATGACCACCCTATGGCCTTGGGGCCATAGGGTTCCTTGTAGACATAAATAGCACCATATGGCCTTAGAACCATAAGGCTCATTTTCAAGATGAAGATCATCCATGGACCTGTGATGTTTGTACAAAGAAGCTATACATAGTACATAGGCTACCTTATTTACACCTAATGGCTTAAGAGCCGTTAGGTGACCAGGTAGGTAGTACATAATGCACTTTTATGTCAATTTGGTGGCCATAGGAATTGTATTGAGCATAGAAATCACCTTGTGGCACTAGGGTCATAGGTGCCAATACAAATGTGTAATGTAATGATCATATGGTCCCAATGACCCAAAATAGCACACCTGATGGACGTGAGGTACATGTATGTAGTACAAAATACTCGTGTAGATCCATAGAATTCTTCACTAACAAAGAGAGGTTGGTATAGCACAAGGACTAAAGATACCTCCATAGAGGTGCAAAAAATATAAGTCTATAGTCCCAATGTGTGAAATGGAGCACTTTATATTCATGAAACTATAAACTGTCAATATAGAGGGCACCATATGATTCTAGGGCCATAAGATTCTTGACCAACATATAGAGCACCCTATGGCCCTTGGGCCATAGGGTGGTAGTATAGAGCAATTAAGTGAACTTTGCATATAGTATATAAAGCATTGTAATTTAATTCTCATGTATATGTCATTTGGATACTCAATCTTTTTTCTAAGTGCTTGATTATAGAAATTCATCACATTTGTAAGTATTTTCAAAGCTAAAACTAGGTGTTGTTTAAACTTTCAGGTCATCAACAAGATATTGCAATTGAGGATGTTTCATGTGAGGTCATCGGTACAGAAGAAGTTCAAGCTATTGAAACTGTTGAAAAAGAGCCTCTCAATCCCCATTTAAACCAAAATGTCCATAAAGATGATGACAAAGAGATCCAAGCTTCCGAAGGTCAACCAACGACAATTCTCCCATGATATCGAGATTGTTGTTTCTCTTTGATTTTGTAAATATTGACCAACAGTATTGTTTTGTTTTAAAAACTATTTTGCATGCTTGTGAGTTTTAATGTTTTCAAATTAGATGAATTAAATTTAAGTGTGTAAATATCATGTCATGAACATATGGTGGCAAAGAGCACCCATTATCTATGTGACCATAAGAGTGTATACTTGTGAGCTTGAGTATTTTCAAAATAAATGAATTTAATTTAAGTGGAAAATTTATACATAGACATGAGGTTACAAAGGTCATCCTTTAGCTTTGTGATCAAATGATGTATGATGTAAAACTTTAAAGCTATGTGGTTATTGATATATTATGTAATGCTTTTAAGCTATGTGATGCTATGAGGTTTATTGTCACACATATGACATTGTACCACTTAAGTCTAGGGGTCTTGTCAAAGCATCCTATGATCTTAGGGTCAGAGGTTTTCATTGTTGAAGACAAATTTCATGGTTGTAACATCATATCATTCTTTGTAGACATGCAACCTTATGGCCCTAAGGCCATAGGGTGGCAATTGTATGCATCCTCTAAAATATTTAAAAAAATCTATGACTAGTGACCTCATGGTCAAAGGTTCTAATTGTAGGCCACACTTTGTAAGTAGTAGCTTGTAAAACAGCATATAACAAATTACGGTCTTCGGATCAAAAGGTTCATACACCATAAAAACCAAGGTAAAAATCCCTCCGCTCTTGTATATGTAGTAGTGAAGAAACATGACCACCCTATGGCCTTAGGACCATAGGGTTCCTTGTTATCATAAATAGCACCCTATAGCCTTAGGGCCATAGGCTACCTTGTAATGCAAAGATGATCCCATATCCCTAATGTGCTAGTACATAGGTAAAAAGAAGATGAATCTATTATCCTTAGATTCAAAAGAGAGCACCTTATGGTCATTGAAGCTCTACATAAGTACCTTATGTACACCTAGTCCCATAAATTTCACTATGTGTACTATATAGGTAATGCTCTCATTGGCCACATTAGTGATCATAGGTTTATTAGTTAGCAAAGAAAGCACCTTGTGGCCCTAGGGCGATAGGGTGCCAATATAGATGTGCAATATAATGTTTTAATGGTTCGAATGACTCAAAATAGAGCACCTTATGGACAAATGGCCATAAGGTTCTTCACTAACATATGGCTCCACACAAATATAGAGAGGACTGCATGGCCATAGGGATAGAGGATGTCATTTTAGAGGTGCAAAAAGATGAGCCTATAGTCATTATGTATAACTCAACACCTTATGTCCATATAGCTATAAACTTTTCATATAGAAGGCACCCTACGGTCCTAGGGCAATAGGGTGCTAGTATAGAGCCATTAAATAAACATATCATGTAGTATATACAACATTCCAATATAATTATGAGATATTTAATATGTAGTTTGGATACTTAATGTTTTTTTAAGCCATCAATATTGTAGGTATTTTCAAAGCTAAAAGTGGCTATTGTTTAAACTTGCATCTCTTCAACAAGACTTTACAGTTAACAATGTCTCTTGTGAGGTCATTGATACAAAGGATGCTCCAGCTGTTGAGCCTATTGAAGAAGAATCTATCAATCCTCATTTGAACCAACAAGCTTGTAAAGAAGATGACAAAGAGATACAAGTTTTTGAAGGTCAACCATCGCAGTTGTTGGACAGAAATTACAGCGATACAATGGAAGTAGACGATGATGCAAGCTTCAAAGCATATAGAAGGACAGAAGAAGACTCTGTCAATAACATTTTAGTATCTTAAGATTTGAGCATTAGAGTGCATAGTGATCCAAATCTTTCATCCAATGATGGACCAACGCTGACTATAATACTTAGCTTGTGTGGATTGCTTTTGAGGCGTTGTTGGCAAAAGTCCAAAAAAATGAAGAGCTTGAAGTTTAAACATGAGTATATTGTTTTGCGACCAGGATGCATTGAGTTTTTAAAGAGTCTCCTAAGCATCTCCAATGTTGGCATATGGTCAACAGCTAATGATACACAGGTTATGAAAATCATCAAGATTTTAGAGAAGGAAGCTGGAGAACAATTTCCATTCTTTATGAATTGGGGGCAAAGCCAATGTCAACAATGTGTAGAGTCAAGAATCACTCGCCCCGACAATCCTGGAGTAGAGGCATTTTTCAAACCTTTAGCTATTGCATCAACAAAGTTTGGGATTGATTTAAAAATATTTCTTCTTATAGATGATGCACCATTGAAAGGATGCATTAATCCTGCAATAAATTGTATATTTCCACCATCATTTAACATTGATGAGGAGGATAATATTCTCCTTGGAGAGCTGCTACCATATAACAAAGATCTTCATCATGTCAACGACATTCGTAAAATTACAAGATCTTCTTTGTATGGACAAGCTCCCATAGTCCAAGGTCACGAGCTTTACAATCATGTACAAAAGGTTGTTTCAGAGTGGGAGGAGCGCAATTTGGTTTGCCTACAAAAAACCTACTCTACAAGCAGGCTACCAGAAGCTCCTCGCGTTCTTGATGATGAGAATGGTGCGTCATCTAGCAGTACTGGAATGTCCACTAGAAGTCAAGATAAGAAAAGGCTGACACTTGATCAAGAAAAAATGAGGATATTGAAGAATATCAAATCTATATCAACCTTGAAAGGAGTTGAGTTAATTATGCTTGCTCAGAAATTGGGGTACAAAGAGCCTGTGATCAAAGCACATGAAGCCAAGAATTATATCAAACAACTCAAAAGTCAATATTGTATTAAATAGGTTCACATTTGTAGAGATGATGGAACAAAATGTTGTAATGGTATGGAATTTACAAATGACCTTTGTGTATAGAAAAACCTTTGTAAGAGTGCTTATGTTTTCAACATACATGAAGATGTGAAAGTGTTCTAAATTTTTCTATTAGAGTTATGAGTAGCACATGAGCTTGATGTGCCAAATGTTTAGTTTTTTTATTTAGAAATATTTTATAGTTTTTTATTTTGTAATTTAAGGTCATTGAGATATTAAGAACAATGTACATGGTCATAAGGCCAAAAGTTGATTTGTAACCATAGGAAAATTTGCACTTTATTGTATTAACACCCTATGACCCTAAGGCCATAGGCTGGGTCAAATAGATTTACACTTGAAGAGAGGATGGAACAAGGTTTTGTAATGCGCTGTCATTATGTACTTTGTGAGAAAGCTATTTTTAAATAGATTTACACATAAAAAGATGATGAAACAAAGTTTTGTATTGTTTTTGCACTATGTACTAATGGCTCTATACTAAATCCATATGGCCTTAGGGCCATAGCGTTCCCTTTTAATGTAAGGATTCACAAATGTGAGATTATGCCATGGGGCCACAAGATGCCAATAGAGAGCCATTCGGTCATCTTTGTATGTAGCACATACAAATCCTGTATCTAGTACACAAGGCAACTGGACCACCCTATGGCCTTAGTGCCATATGGCTCCTTGTTGACATAAAGGTGTAAAAAGATGAGCATATTGTCCTTAGATACAAAATTGAGCACATACACTTTAAGTTTATAAGCCCTCAGTAAGAGAGGATATCATATGAACTTGGCCATAGGATCTTTTACTAACATAGAGAGCATCTTTTGACCTTAGGACCACAAGGTTCTAGTACAAAGTCATTAGTGCATAATGATTTTGTATGTAATTTTACCTAAAGCAACCTAACCATCATATGTCCCTAAGGCCATAGAGTTCATTATTAACATAAAGGTGCAAAAAGATGAGCATATGGTCCTTGCTTAAGGCTACTTGACCACCCTATGGCCTTAAGGCCATATGGTTGTCTATTAGCTTAAGGGTTCAACAAGATAAGATTATGACCTTGTGGCCACAAAATTCCAATAGAGAGCCATTAGGCCATCTATGTATGTAGTACATAAGGATCTTGTATGCAATTACATAAGGAAATTTGTGACCACCATAGGGTTCAAGCCCTCAATAATAGAGAGCATCCTATGACCCTAGGGCCATAGGGTTTTCCACTTACATAGAAATCATTCTTTTAACCTAGGGCAAAAGGCTTATAAGACCACAATATTAGAGAGCATCCTATTACCCTAGGAGTAAAGGGTTATAGTACGTAGCCATTAGCACATAATGCTTATGTATGTATTAGATAAGGCAGCCTAATCACTCTATGACCCTAGGACTAAAGGGTTATAGTACATAATGCTTATGTATGTATTAGATAAGGCAGCCTAACCACTCTATGACCCTAAGGCCATAGGGTTCTCTATTAACATGAAGGTGCCAAAAGATGAGCATACGGTCCTTACCTAAGGAAACTTGACCACCCTATGGTTTTAGGGCCATAGGGTTCCTTGTCAACTTAAGCGTGCAACAAGATGTATGGAACAAGCTTTTGTAATATTTTGGCATCTACAAATGATCTTTGGAATCTCTTGTGAGAGTGCTTATGGTTTCAAGATACAAGAGGATTGAAAAAATTTAAAGTCTTTTTTACCATTTGATATTTTTTTATACGTTTACTAAATGTAGCTACATGAAGCCAAATTGTAAGAACCTTGCTATTTGTTTTTATGCAAAGCACCCTATGGTCTCAATGCAATAGGGCACCACCTATATCTTCTACAAGAACTTTACCAATTGTAACTATAAGAAGCCACATGATTTTCACTCCATGACATTTGCACCCTATGAACATAAGGCCACAAGGTGGTATAATTGATTCCACAAATCACTTACTGTGTGTGGCTTGGATTTAGCACCCTATGATCCTAAGTTCAAGGAGGTTACTTCCAAGTCACAAAGTAAAAAGCAAAAGCCTCTATATTGAGAACTGCAAAGAAAAACATAAGCCTATTTGTTCACACTTAGGCTCAATTCAATGATAGCTAAAAAAGAAGGCCTATTTTTTTAAGGGAAAAGAAAACTTTTTTGAGAATCTTCTGAAGTGTTTATCATTTTAAATTACCACTCCACAATTTTAATGTCAAAAGAATCCAAGGGATTTTCATCATATGCAATTAAACCCCTATGACCTTGTGGCTATAAGACAAACAAGGTGCTTTTTCTAAAATGTACCACAAAAGTTGTCATGTAACATATTGGGTTCCATGTGTAGAATGTGCTCATTGTTTTATAATCACAATTTGATTATTGACTGTATGATCATACATGTTAAAATGATATTATATTTTTTGAAGGATTCCAAATCTGAAGAAAAAGAGTTTAAACATAACTTGGTACTCATCATGCATCATAAATATCATCCACCAAAACTTTTGGTGTTGTATATATTTTCAATCTTTTTATTTAATGAGAATATACATGTTATAGCTTGAAAAGTAACAAAGATTTGAATTTGTGATGTGCATCTTATTATGAGGATACTTTTCTTATTTAAATAGCATTGTAAGTTAATGGTTTATTAGTTATGGCATATTGCTATGGTTTCTTTCTTAGTAATGTTTTTTTTGGGAGTGATATAAACTACCAATTATTGTTTATAAATGTTATTGCTGCAAAAATGGTGTTTGTTTAACACCATTTGTTTAACACCCTCAGACTTGGAGATACCATACTCTTTGTACTTAGTACTTTGTTTGATATAAGATCAAGATCATAAATTTTGTGAAAAGAGTGGAGTACTACAAAAAGGTGTTTGTTTAACACCCTCTATCTTGAAGACACCATACTCTTTGTACTTAGTGCTTTGTTTTACATGAGACCAGCACCTGTTGGTAATCTTTGTGTCTACAATTCATATGATTTGGCATAATTGATGTACAAAATATTATGGTAGTCACAACAAATGGTGTTTTTAAACATGTCTTTTCCTAGAGACAACAACTCTAAGATCTTCCATTAAAGTCTTAAAACATGTATTAAGGAGTAGATATAGCATATTTGTATAGAATCTTAATCTCATGACCACAAAATTATATGGAAAGTTCTTATATTGTATTTCTATGTAAAGAAAAAATTGTACTTAAAACTATAAAGTTATATTTATATAAGTGTCTCTTATAACAACTTACGGTCACAAAAGAGACATAGTGCCATAAGTAGGATGTTATGATCTTAGGACCATAGGATACTTTAATATTACTATTTAGGTTTTCTAATTACTAAATATTAGTTATGGTTCTATTATACAATATTAAAATGTAATTAAAACTTGATAGTGTTGCAAAGTTAAGACATTTTATTTCTATAAGTGTCTCATGTTACATTATAGGACACAAAATATATCAAATGGCACTATAAGTGCCATATGTGGCATCTTATGGTCTTAGGGCCATAGGGTACTCTTTAGTATTGTTAAGCTTTTCCAATTGCTAAATGTTAGTTATGGTGTAACTGGTATTTGATAGTGATGCAAAGTAAAGACTTAGTACTTTGCTATACAAGCAAATTAAGGTCATTGATATTATAAGAACATTTGATATTGGTGCAATAAACCTATATAGCTTGGTAGCCATCTTATTGGGAGTTGTTGGATACCTCTTCTTTTAAGATGCCATCTCTAAAAGCCTTGATTAAAGTTTTAAAAGCATTTATTGATTGACAATCCTTTTGCTGTAACTTACATTAATGGTTTTATTATAGATTATTAAGTAGGAAAATAAAAATAATAGGTTGAGTGTTGACATCACATCTAGACTAACGACAAATTGAGCCTTAAAAGATTTAAATAACACAATCTTGACATCCCAATTAGCATTTGGGAAATGGGATTTTACCAAATTATCTAAAATGGTGTTGCTAGTTGAACCTGTAGATTCACCTTCGCTTTCATGACCACCTCCCCACTTGGGTTGAGAAACACTAGCCCTCCCCCTGCTTTTCCTGTGGCTCGTCGAAAAGCTCCATCAAAGAACAAGGTAAAAGAATTAGGAATACTTTTAGGTGGTAGCAATGGTAGGGTCTTTACTTCAGGCACCTTAATCTCCTTCTCATGTACCCTATAAGTAAGGATCCCTGCCAATTGTGCACGCACACTATCTTCTACCTTGAAAGAGTATTGGAACTCTTGTAATTCCATAATCCACTTTGAGATCCTAGTGCTAAGATTCATTTGAGATGACACCCAAGGAAACAAATTTGAGAATTACAAAAGGTTTTGGTAGCAAGTAGGATCTAAACTTTCTCACCCGCAAACATGAGAGAAAGCATCATGAGTTCTGCCTCCGTGTAGCCTCTCTCCAAAGCATTCATGACCCTACTAGCAAAGTAGATGGGTCGTACTATGGGGATCTTGTTGTAGTAAAACTGCACCAATTGTTTCCTTCCCAACACTAGAGCAAGTAGGATCTAAACTTTCTCTTGGTTGTTTGTCTTAAACCTTACCCCCATGACTTCAATGGAAGACTCCTCTTCAGTAATGCTGCCGCTGCTTTCTCCTTCTGAAGTGCTATCGGTCCAGACTTTCTCCATCTCACTTTGAGATGATTCTTCATGGAGCTCCTCTTAGCGTTGCTCCTTCATGTCAAAGACAACCTTCTTATGATTTTCATTTCTGCAAATTAGCAAACAACCAAGAGAAAGTTTAGATCATACTTGTACCCCCAACAAGGAGGCATGAGTGTTGGTAGCTTTGACAAAATGACTTTAATGTTAAAAAAGTACTCTTCAAGCTCATAAGACCCCCAACAAGGAGGCATGAGTGTTGGTAGCTCTGACAAAATGACTTTAATGTTACAAAAGTACTCTTCAAGCTCATAAGACCCCCAACAAGGAGGCATGAGTGTTGGTAGCTCTGACAAAATGACTTTAATGTTACAAAAGTACTCTTCAAGCTCATAAGACCATGCAAATTCTACTTGTTGTGTCAACTTTTGCAAAGGATGAAGCAACTCCGAAGCTAAGTGAATAAAGCGTGACATATACTTCACCTTTTGAATAAATGAGATGACCTCTTTGAGATTCTTGGGTGATGGGAGCTCAATAAAATCCTTTGCCTTTGAAGGATCCACCTCAATGCCTTTATAGGAAACCTTGTGACCAAGCAAGATCACTTCATCCTCACCTATGTGATACTTGTCGGGGTTGAGTTGACCTCCCATGTCGTAGAGCTTCTTTAAACCTTCTTCTACCCTTTGTAGATGCAATGATTTTGAGCTTTAAATGCAGAAATCATCAATGAACACCCTAATTGACTTTCCAAAGAATGCTTGAAACACCATGTTCATGAAACATTTGAATGTTGCTGGAGAATTTGTCAAACCAAATGGCATGACTATAAAAGCATAACAACCCCAAGGAGTGATGAAGGTTGTTTTCAAAAACTAATCTTCCAATGCGATACCTTTTTGAAAGTAACCCGGGTAGCCATCACACAAAGTGTAATTCTCATGACCAGCTTCTCATTTAGTATCTCATCTTGAAATGGGAGGGGAAAGTGATCTCTTTTTGTTGCCTCATTGAGTGGACGGTAGTCCACACACACCCTCCACTTGCCGTTTTTCTTAGGAGTGAAAAAAATGGGAGAGGCCCACTCTGAATTCTCCACTAGATAAATGAAACTTGCTGCTAGAAGCTTTCTTACCTCCTTGAGTAAAGCCTGCTCCTTGATGACTCCTAGCCTTCGTAGCTTCTGAGACTTAGGTGTGGCCTCTGGCTTCAACTCAATTTTGTGTTGAACAGCATCTACCCCATGCACATCGGTGTAGTCTTTAGCAAAAAGCCAAGGAAATTTCTTTAGCACACCTTTGAGCTCCTCTCTTTCATCCTTTGTAAGTGTTGTAGATAACATACCTTCTAGCATTCTTTCATCTTCCACTTTTTGGTTCTCTTGGGAACCTACCTCTTCCAAACCTGGGCAAGAGGTCTCTTGGTTGTTTGGCTTAAACCTTACCCCCATGATATCAATGGAAGACTCCTCTTCAGTAATGCTGCCGCTACTTTCTCCTTCTGAAGTGCTATCGGTCAAGCCTTCCTTCGTCTCACTTTGATATGATTCTTCATGGAGCTCCTCTTGGCGTTGCTCCTTCATGTCAAAGACAACCTTCTTATGATTTTCATTCCTGCAAATTAGCTTTCCACTCTCCCAATCCTGCAAAGCTCTCATTTTCATTAGCCATGGTCTTCCTAGGATAAATGGGTAGCCATTTCCTTTGGTAGACATGACATAGAAATCCACTGCCTTCTTAATGACAAAGGCCTCCACAAAAACATTTTTACAAATTCCTACGCACCTAGCCTTGCTATTGTTTGCCATTTTCACTTTGACTTCAGGTGTCTCATGGATCTGCATGCCTAGTCTTTGCATGAGTCCCTCTGTCATGATGCAAATTTGTGCACCCCCATCCACTAGACCTTTCCTAACCAATATTACTTTGATGTGACAATCTAGCACCGGTATAATATCCTCATTCATTTCATCTTGTGAAATTTTTACAACAGGCACTCTCTCTTTTACCTTTCTCCTAGTGCTAACTGCCTTTGTTAAATCCCTCCTAACTTGTGGGCATAATGCAAGAAACTGAGGCCATGAGATATCAGGACCCTTACCTCTCATGTCTTCCAATAGGTTGTATGGATCCATACCATGTCCAAGAGGGAAGTCTTGGAAGTTGATACGACGTCGAGTCCTCTTGGTTTCCTTGGTCTCCTTTGCCTTCTTTTCTTGTCCATGATCACTTTGTGACGTGACTCCTTCTTTCTCCTTACCTTTTCCTCGGCCACGCTTAATGCCATTTGCTTCCATGTCAACCTCATTTGAGTTTGTCACCTCTACCACATGCACATTTGGATCTGGCAAAGGTGGAACTCCTTCTACCCCTTGTGGAGGTGGTCTTGGTCTATTTGGTCTTTGTAGAAGCCTTGGTTGTTGACCAGTTCCTTCAGCTGCATTCATCACTGGGTAATTCAAGTTAGGTCTCCCTGGCTCCCCACGGGGCCAAGGACAATTATACATCCCCTGTACAGACTCTCCGCAATTCCAACATTGCAAGACTCTCCTAGGTCGTGGATCTCGCTCTTCAGACTTCTTTGCTTGTCCCTTTGGACCTATATCTTGTGAAAGGTGAATTGACAGGCTACTTAAAGATTCATTTAACTTCTCGATTACTTCAGTTGTTACCTCATGAAGATCCTTAGATGTCGATGCTTGTGACTTACCTTTGGGTCTCAGACCTTCTATCGGAACCTCTCCCCTTAGGCACTTGAGTTTTCTATATTTCTCAGTAGCCCTAGTTTCAGCTGCATCAAAGGTAGCAGGTGCACCCGCCTCAATTTTTATCTTAAGGTCAGAAAAGAGTCTGGCTATATATCTCTCCTTCTTTAGAAATTTTGCACCATCACCAGGGTTAGCAACATTTCGTATCCATAGAGCCCAAAGACGTAGAAACTCTTGCTTGTACAAGTAGTAGTCATCTCAATCTTTTTGCTTATGAGAAACAATGTCTTGCCATAGTTTTTGAGTGTTTTGGGGATCAAAGAACTATCTCTTGAAATGATTCAAAAATTCTGTGTAATTCCCCTTAATTTCCTCAGGCAAAGAGTCAAACCAAGTACTAGCATATTTCCTAAGGACCACCTCAAACATCTCTACACGTTCTTGATCAGTTACTATCCTCTTGATATGACAAGACATCTTGAAATTTACTAAAAATAATTTTGCATCCTCTCCAGGCTCTCCAAAGAAAAGAGGATATCCAGACATTTGGCGTTGGGCCTCCATTGAATCAGTTTTAAGGTGACAACACGTTTTTGTTTGTTTGTTTTTAAAAAAAAAGATTTACACAGTAATATTTTCTAAATTGTAATCTATTCTACAACAAAATAAAAATATTCACATCAAATGACCTATGATAATAAATAAGAGGCAGGATGACAGGGTTTGGTGATGCCAGAATTTCTCCTACTCTTTGGGCACCAAACATGAACACCATACATTGTTGAAAGTGGATCTTCCTACTAATTGCAATGTTTATTCTAATGTGTGGAGTGAAATGGAAGGGGAAAACCTCTATTCTTGGGCCATTATCCATGGTCTATGCATGACCTAATGCTTAAAATAAAACAAAAATATAGACGTCCAAACTAAGGTCGTACCTAATGAGAGGCAAAATAAAGGGATTTACTGATGCGTTTATCTCTGCCAACCTAAGGGGACCTAAAATTCTACGAATACACGCTGAAATTGCAACTTAGTACTAACAATTATGTGTACCTTTTTCCTTGCAATCGAAATGAAAGGATCATACAAATTCTCTTGATTCATGCAAACTACTTGACTATTCTAAAGATTGATCCTACACAAAAACATACACAAGTTGGCTCCTCACTGTGGGCACCAATTTGAGGCGGTCCGGGGCGGGCAACAAGAAGAGCAGCCTCTAAGCACCCTTCTAGGCTCCCGTGCTACTCAATTGGGTTGGGGTTGCAAAAAACAACAAACACACACACAAACCCGCAACCTAACCCTACACAAATTTGGGGCACCACCTAGTTTTGGATGAGAACTAGGACGCGTAGAGAGAGAGAGAGAGAGAGAGAGAGAGAGAGAGAGAGAGAGAGAGATAATTCCTGGCTGCTTTGAAATGTATCTGCAATGATCAAGCAAACACAATTATATATGTAAGAAAGAGAGAGAAGGGGGAGGGGGTGCTTGTTGCATTAATATCTTCTTACAAATCTGTCATGAACAATCAAAGTGAGATTAGTATTTGTTCAACATATCTTGAGTAAATTACACCACAACACATCACAAGAAAAGCCACCCCAATCACTGTCTTAAGGCCAAGGGAGTCCTCTCCACCCTGTCGCCCTCTTACAGTATGTGGGATTTATGGCTAAATTGATGACAACACCCAGAGACAAGCTATCAAGAACTTAAAGAAAACACCAAGACACTTACACATCATTGTTGTCCATTCCTTCACGTTGGAAGAGAGACAAAGTATCCAAGCTTAGTCCAAATCCACCCTCCTTGATTCAACAAATGTTGGGCTTACACTAGTAGGAGAAATGATAGATTTCCTACTCTCAATTGAATGATCACTCTCTCTTACAATGTCATAGAGCTCCCTTGCTAATCACCCCTAATTCAATACATAGATATGCATAAGACAATGAGCTTCCACTCAAGAGCTCCTTCTAGAGATGTTGATCTTGGCTTCTCACGCTATAGCATAGTGCTTTTGCTTATGACTCCCCCCTTTTGTGCTAGCTACACCCTCCTTTTATAGCAATTTTGGTGGCTAGGGTTACTCCTCTAACCATGGTTGGGTTAGATTTTCAGCACTTATCTAATTTCTTTTCCTTGGAATTATCAAGAAGTTGGTGTGGATAGATGAAGAAGAGAGAGAGGAGAGAAGTGGAGGTGATAGGACTTTTCATAGTAGGTTAGTGTTAGTAAATTAGTAGAGTTAGTATTTTTATTGATTTACAAATGGAATTGGATATTTACAATGGGAGTCTCCATAGGATACAAATCAAGAAGAAAAAACTCTTAATAGGTAAGAAAATATGGATTTCTTACAATGTTGATGCTCCAAGTGTCTTGAGTAGGGTCAATTTTGACGCTTGTTGACGGTCCACTAGCTTTGACGGTACGTTTTTTCTCCACTCTTGACATTCCTTGAGAACCAAGGTAAATGAACATGAGTAATCAATCACCATGGTCCTGTCTTTCAAGAGAAGAGGCTGAATTTTGTGGTTTTCTCGATAGATATGGGTAATATGGAAGAGGAAAAATGAGACTAGGTGGTCAATTTTGGAATGGAAGTGTGTGTAGGAGACATGAGTTCACCATGGTTTCTCTTATTCTTCAAGGTTGAGAAGAAGGTGAGTAGGGTGCAGAGAGGTGGGGATGATGAGTGGAGAAGTGTGTGTGAAAGAGGAAAATGATACAGTGGAAGAGGGAGTGTGACTGTACAGCATGGGCAAACTGGGGTCCACCAATAAAATCATAGCTCACGGCTCGTAGCTCAAAAAAATATGAAAACATTTGAGGTAAAATTTAAGTCCACGATCTACAACTTTTGTTTGTATCACCTTTTCAAATTCAGGGAGCATGTGATCTTTAAAAATTCAACAAAATCGACTGTTTTTTCCACTGTACAAATTCCTTATGAGGTCCTTCTTTGGATGATTCTTTTGAATACCTCCAAGATTGAGCCCCCCATAGTGCATGCATGCATGCATGCCACATACCCTTGACCTTATTTGGTAGGTCTATAATTGAAGATATTGTTGAGATCATGATATAAGTGAATAGTACAACTAAGAAAATCAAATATTGAGGGGTCTAAAAAACTATATACATGTCAAATATAAATAATAAAGGTGGAAAAAATATAAAGGGGTCAAAATAAATCTCTCTCATTATAATTCTACCATAAAAAGATGAATATTTTTGGTGGTCTAATTTATGAGAGTAATAGAGATTAGATGTAGGAAGGAAAAAATCACAATAGTGAAAAAATATAGAACTAGTTTTTTTGGATTTTTGTTGGGATGGAGTTACACCAAAAATAAGAGAAGCTTGCATGAAATTATTTTTATATGGAATAAATAGTATGAAAAATGGTAAGAAAAAATATAGTAATGGTGAGTCAATGTACATAGCATAAATAACACACCATAGGTAGAAATATTTAAATAAATACCAAAATAATTATGAAAAATCCTTTTATTTAGGCCCTATATACAATGAAATATTTACACACAAATGGGCCATAATATACTTATAATTTTTTATTTTTTTTATTGTTTTGGCTCAACTAGCGCAGTGACTAGCTATAGCTAATTGAGGGTTTTTAAGAAGATATAGGAAAAGTCCCCTAACTCACACACATCTATATATAGTGAAATGGTAGGGATAGCCACAGTATTTGGATGATTTTGGTAGGGTGGGTTAACTCACTAAGGCAATTACGGAGAGCCGAAAAACAGCTATCATTACCACTACTTTCTTCTTCCAAAGTGCTATCGATCTCTTCTACTAAAGCTTTATTTGGGTTGCCTTCTACCAAAGGATGTACCAAATATCTACCAAAAGGCAACTATCTCATGTAAGTTTTGTTGCATGAGGCATGAGTGTAGCTTGAGCCAAAATACGAAGGGGCCAAACAATGGAAAAGATGCTTTATGATGGTACATGAATATACCATCACCCTCGGTGAGGGTTAATGATAGCTATTTTTCCACTATTCAAAATTTCCATAGTAAGCTACCTCACCCTATCAAATCACTCAAACACTGTGGTTATCCTCACCCTTTTACTGTACATAGGCATGTGTGAGTTAGAAGACTTTCCCTATATATCTTTAAAAAACCTCAATTAGCTACTCACTGGGCTAGTTGAGCCAAAAAATAAATAAAATAAAAAAGAAAATTATAATTATTTTGGTACTTAATTTAAATATTTATACCTAGATGTGTGTTTTATTAGGCTATGTATGCCTTCTTTTATCCTCTTGCACCATAAGTATATTTTTGTTTCCAATGTGTACATTCTCTAATCTCATATATTTTTTCCTTTTATACAAATCACCTCCACATTTGTATCCTCACCCTTGTGAAAAAAAAATAGATCCTACTCCCTTAGTAACTTTTATTATATAATTCTCATTTACTTGCATATTTTTCCTCTTTCACCCAAAATAATCCAATATCTTTTTTCATCTCCATAATTTTTCCATATTTTTTCATTATATACAAATTATTCTAACACCATGTGCTCATTGGAGCTAAATCCATGAATAGTCTATACACTAGTCCCACCATGTATATATTTTTTTATTCACCAATGATCCTCCTCCATGCATGTGTAAAGATAACTTGGATGATTTTATGATGATATAACAAAGGAGAGACTCACTCTTGGATGCATTGTGCAAATTCAACAGAGCAAGGGCCACTCGAAGACTATTGCAGGCATAAACAACAAGCTTTCTTGTGAGATGTTTGGGAGATGTTTGGCACCTATCTCCACTTGGAATTGGAAGGAGTGACTAACAAACAAAATGTAGCTCTCAATCTGAGTAATCATGTCAACTGTTTGCATAATATTTGGAGCTACCATCAACAAGATATGAATTTTATGGTGGACCTCTAGTCTTCTCTCACTTCTTTCCACACTTCTACACACACACACACACTCTCACTCCTCTCAACCCCTCACTCAAACCTCACTTTCCATGGTTTCTCTCACCCTCTTCACCATTAACCTTCCCTCTCACTTTCAGAGCTCTCATATGAACTCTACATGTACATACACCCACTCTATGTCTCTCTCTATTACTTCCAAAGTACAATTCCATCTTACCCCTTCTCTACATACATAAAATTCATCATGTAAACCATGCTTAATCTCTCTAAATTGAGAGATATCATCAACCAAATTGTCATTTTCATCGCGGTAATCAACCTTGGTGGCACTGGCATAAAGAGAAGGATGAAGAAGAGAAGATGGGAGTCATTTTGGACGATCTACACAAGGGTGAGTCCAAATTTCTTCAACAGTTCTCCATCACAAGGATTCCCTCACTTCATTCAACCATCCATGTCATTCTACCCATTGTAAATTGTACCACTAACTTTTTAGTGATTACTAATACTAACCAATAACCTTGTTGTAAAAAATACACCCTCTACTATCCATTAAAATAGGCACTCCCAAGTTATTCACTTAAACCTCTCTCTTTCAACCTCCATAATTCTATCTGCTTGAGACCACATTCATGTGACTCAAAGAAAAAGAGAGACCCACTCTCATTTGAAATTCAAAAAAATCATAATCCATATTACACTTAATAAAATTGATTAAGCTTAATCCTAATTGGGGCTTCCAGAAACCTATAAAGAGAGTCCTCTCTTCTTTGTAATGGGGAATTGCGCACATACATAGTACTCTCCAACCCTAGTTGTGTGAGGAGATTGTAAGCTTTGAGAGCTCTCTATCACATTATATTCATATGTGCATGGAGATGCTTTGAGGCTATTGAGAGGAATTGAGTGATGTCCTACTCTCCATCACATTTGTAGCTTCCACTTGATCATAAATTAGATTGATAGTTTGGGTGCAATTGTGTACAACGACTACGCCTCTTCTCTCCAAAATCAACTCCACAATTTGGCTCAATGGCTTGTATAAAGTGAACTTGTCCTGAAGATTATTTGTATGCTTTCATGCTTTGTGGTTTTAAGGGGCTTGTTGAATTTTTTTCTTAGGACTAATTTTAAGAGGGTTATATGGTGAGAGGGCTCCCATAACCTTAAGAAAATGATAAAATGGCAATAAGATAAAGCCTTGTGTTGTCTCTCTCATATTTCTAAGCTTGGAAGCATACAAACTTTTATGCTAGGATCTAGCTGTTCAAGTTTATTTGTACTCTCTACCTTACTCCTTCCAAATCCCTACGGTTGTGAAGCATTGTGTTTGTTGTGTTTGTGTAGAAATTTTGCATTCTTCTCTTTGCACTTTGGGTACATACTATTTGCATCCTAGTTTGCACTATTGTTGGTGGTGCCCCTTTCTTTTGTTGGATTTGGTTGTAGGTTTGTTGTTGTATTGTGTGCTTGTAGTCTCCCCAGCCCTAATTGAGCATTATGGGAGCCTTGAGAATTATTTAGAGTTTTCTTCTCTTGTTGCCTGCCTCGGACCCGCAAATTTCGTGTCCCCCATGGAGGACGGCTTGTGTATGTTTTTGTGTAGGGTCAACCATAAAAATAGTCAAGTAGTTCGCATGAATCACAAGTATTTTAATGATCCTTTCATTCCCATTGCAAGGAAAAGGTACACATCATTGTTAGTACTAAGTTGCAATTTAAACGTGTAATTTGTAGAGTTTTAGGTCCTCTTAGTTAGCTGAGATAGACGCTTCAATAGATCTTTTTATTTCTCCTCTCATTATGCACGATCTTAGTTTGGATGTATATATCTTTGTTCTTTTTTAAGTATTAGGTCATGCATAGACCATGGATAATGGCACAGGAATAGAGGTTTTTCCCTTTCATTTCACTCCACACATTAGAATAAATGCTAAAATTAGTAGAAAGATCCATTTTCAACAACGTATGGTGTTCGTGTTTGGTGCCCAAAGGGTAGGAGAAATTTTTGCATCACCAAACACTATCATCCTTCCTTTGTTACCTATCATAGATCATTTGATGTGCATAATTTTATTTTGTTGTAGAATAGATTGCAATTTGAAAACATTATTGTGTAAATGTTTTTAAGAAAGAAAAAAATGCGTTTTCACTTTGAAATTGATTCAATGGAGGCCGAACGCCCAATGTCAGGATATCCCCTCTTCTTTGGAGAGCTTGGTGAGGATGCTGAGCTATTTCTAGCAAATTTCAAAATGGCTTGCCGCATAAAAAGACTGATAGGAGATGAGGAATGCTTATATATGTTTGAGCTAGTTCTACGGAAGGATGGTAACACTTGGTTTGACTCTCTATCTCAGGAGGTTAAGGGAAACCATAAGGAAGTCATTGATCATTTCAAGAGATACTTATTTGACCCTCAAAACACTCAAAAGCTATGGCAAGACATTGTTCCTCATAAACAAAAGGACTTAGATGACTGCTCCTTGTATGAACAAGAGTTCTGACGTTTTTGGGCTTTATGGGTGAGCAATGTTGCTAACTCTGGTGATGGTGCAGAGTTCCTGAAGAAGGAGAGGTTCATAGCTGATCTCTTTTCCACACTCAAGATAAAAATTGAAGCGGGTGCACCTACTACCTTTGATGGAGTTGAAACTAGAGATATTGAGAAGTATAGAAAACACAAGTGCCTAAGAGGAGAGGTTCCAATAGAGGGTCCTAGACCCAAGGAGAAGTTGCAAGCATCAACATCTAGATAGATTTTGAGGTAACAACTGAGGTGATTGAGAAGCTAAATGAGTCCTTGAGAAACTTTTCAATTCACCTTGCAAAAGTTGTAGGTCCCAAGGGACAAACAAAGAAAGCTAAGGAGAGGGAGCCACCACCAAGGAGACTTTTGCACTGTTGGAATTAAGGAGAGTATGGACATGGGATGCATGTTTCCTTGGCCCCATGGGGAGCCAGGGAGACATAACTTGAATTATCGAGTGATGAATGCAGGTGAAGGAACTAGTGAACAACCACGGCTTCTACAAAGGCCAAATGGAGCAAGACCACCTCCACGAGGTATAGAAGGAGTTCCACCTTTGCGAGATCCAAATGTGCATGTGGCAGAGATTACAAATTCAAATGAGGTTGGCATGGAAGCATGGCCATGGAAAAGGTAAGGAGAAAGAAGGAGTCACATCAGAAAGTGATCATGGACGAGGAAATAAGGCAAAGGAGACCAAGGAATCCAAGAGGACAAAACGTTGTCGGGGGATATGTGCTCAAAATGTGAGCCGACGGGCAGGCGCTGGGCCTCTGGCTGTGGGAGGTGTGAGAGAGAATAAGAAGAACATATGAAAAAGGGTCGGTTAGGACCAAATAACTGAGCCATGGCAAGCTGACAAATGTTCACTTCATTTACATGCTCGTTCGAGTGCTCTACAATCCTGCGCAGGCCTCGCTTCCTGTTGTTGCACTGCTTCCCATCGCCAGGTCATGACCTCCCTTTCTTTTTTCATTGTTTCCACACTAAAGCCCTTACTTAAGTAATTGGGAAGCCTTTTTAATTCCTAGATGGGTGGCCATTAAGGTTTTAATTTGGGCCATTGCCCTCAATGGGCACCACAATTGGCACACATGCCGGCCAAGGCCTCCATGAGATGACATTTCGGACTCTGAGCTTAGCAAGGGCTTTTTGTGCTTTTGTAACAACACCATATTAGGCATACATATTCACCCGAGCAAATCAATACCAAGAATGAATCCTTTCTCCAGCAGTCCTTGACTAACAATATATTCATGAATCTTATTGTCCATACAGCATCTCAAATAATGTCAAAATTACCCAGCTTAGCAGCACCGATAACTGACACCGGACTCTGCCTGCCAAGCGGTAAATCCCTTTAGGCTTCTCAAAGTGCATAAAATGAATACAAACCTTGCCAAGGGTGTAAAATTCCTAGATGGAACACTGATCGAGCGGACCGGACTGGTACGAACCCGGCCCCCGGTGAATCTTTAACGGCCAATAACTTGGCAACTAGAACTCCAATCATCGCTGATCTGAAAAGACCAATGCGCTCTACAAAGTGAGAACTTCAAGCCCATGCATTCATTTTATTTTTGTCCCCTCAACTGCAATTACCATTATCGTCAATCAGCTCTATCGTAGAATCCGTACACAAATTTGAGGTCCCCATCCCGCCGTCTCAAATGGAGGATCTGATGGTAAACCTGGTGGCCACTAGATCTACAACGGAAGCAAACAAAGTGGTTTATGGTTCATCTAGCGGACGATCTCTCATCACAAAGTGAATCAAGTTCGAGCCTACTAGCATCGAGATCTAGTTACACCTCGCAGGGGAAGCGTGATTAACCTATCTAGCGATCCTAAGACCCACCTTCCAAGAGGACGGAAATCCCGAGTGCCTTTTTCCCCATATCTTTCAGAGGCACGTACACTTGAGACTTCGCCGCTCTTGGGGCAATGAGTAATACTGGTGTTGATTTATCACACTATGGGGACAGAGAGTTCCCAACCAATCGGGATCACCCTTCTCATAGGCATTGGAAACCTGAGCGAAGCCCCCACTTTCCACCCCCACACTCACACTTATTTGTGTGTCCTAATTACTACCACAGTGGTTGTTCAACATATAAGTTTCTTGATTAGATTCCAACTCACAGGGTTCGTTAAGACAGCCCTTCAACCAGTATTGCAAAGCAGCACCAAGACAGTAACTCTAGTAAAAATTCTACTCAAACTTATTCATTAAAATTCCAGTGTTCTAGAGGTAAACCATCCCCCCTCCAGCGAGAGTTTCTCCTCCCGTTGTCGCCTAGCTGCCCATACAACTAGGTATGTCCACCGCATAGAAAGCACGACATAAACATTCCCACCGCATAGAAAGCAAGACATGGGTTCCCACCGCATAGAAAGAAAGACGTGGGTATCCACCGCTTAACCAGCAGCCGTGGATTCAAGAGCCCTTAACCAGGATTTCTGCCCCCTGTGATCAGGAGGGGGCTCGGACTAGTATCAACATTGGAAATAGAAATGAACATGCCGAGCTAGATTTTCCCTGGCAGACATTCTTTCCTATTTCAAATAGTATATCCATCAATCATTCTTTCCTACTTAGAATTTAGTATACAATTGAATTCAAATGCCGAGGTTCCTGTCGGATTTCTCCAACATGTTAGAAATATGTTGTTTCCTAATTTATCGTATGCAATGTTAAATTAAAAAAACTTGAATAAATAATGTGACCTATCTCCTCCATTTCCTCATCATTGGCCCGTGAGATGGCCGGTACTTGGTCGTCCATGGGAGCTTTTCCTTTCCCATTCACGTTGCTTGTTTTCGCCTCGCGGTTGTGGGCCCCACTGAAGCGAGTTCTCTTTACCGGGGCCATTTTATACTCACTACTTAATTGACAAACTTGGAGAGAAGAACTAATGTCCGAGAGTACCATAACAATCAAGATGACAGATTAGAATCACTGAGCAATTCATTCTATACGAGGGGTTAGATGTCCTTCAAGGCCTAGTAATTTATGGATAGTACCTTACTTGTTCCTGCGGGAATTGGCTCTAAAGTTAAATACTTGTCCTAGGTAATTAGGGATTTCAGATTTTTACTTGATCTATTTACTACAGATGTGAATTAAACATGCTCAATCACCTTCCTAATGTAAGTAGAGAAAACGCAGAATTGCCATATGCATAGGTGAGAAGACTTTTCCCTTCCTAGTGGATTAATGACGGATTAATTTCCCTTAATTACTACTTAATCTATGAACAGATTGAATCTAATTTAGCTAATCAAACATTGTATGGTAATAGGGTGAAAATGACCAATTCCACATCATTACCGATATTGACAATTAATTTACTATGAAGACTAGTGGGAGATTTTTGCTTACTAATCGTGCATTAATCTATGATTAAGAGAGGTTAATGGCTTGCATAATTAACTATTGGATGATGATTATGTAATAGAATAAAAATATGGAGAATTAGAGAGCAGCTATTGAGTAATTTAGATATGATTAAGCATAATTTATGAGGAATTAAGATAATGATGAAGAGATTTGCAAAAAATCATAAATTAAATCGATATTACTGAGATTAGGGGCTGAAATCTACTTGAATTTCTGATCCAATCGAGTCCTCGAGATGAGAATCGGGCAGCACTTCCCTCCTTTGCTTCTTCTCCAAAAGCTATGTGTGCCGGCAGCACCTCCCCAAGGTGTGTGTGTACTGAGTGGATGTGTGAGCATGTGTATGTGTGTGTGTGTGTGTGAGCACACTCTTAAATAGACCCCTCCATGCTGAAAATCGACCCATGCTGTTATAAGCATCTGAATGAGCACTCACTTCATGCATGGCAAGTCTAGTTACATGCCTACCAAGTGTCTAGTTAGCTAGTCTAAGTGACTTCTTGATCTTTAGCTACCTGCACAATTTCTTCTTGATCTTTAGCCAATTCATTGTCTTGATCCCCTGATTTCTTTCTTCCTGTACTGCATGGATAGGTTTTCTACAAAATTCATTATGTGTATCCTAGAGCTATAAAGCCTCACCCTCAAAGACTTCTACTTCATGCACAACATCTGCTAAACCTAGCTTTGCATACACAACTTCAACTGTATCTTCATCATTAGCCTGTAAGAAGGTAGCATCTTGTACAATACACTCATCAATTACAACTTCTAATTTTGATCGTATTTGTCCTTGGATATTTGCGTAGTTTGGTAGACCTAGATTCTATTCTTGATAGCTTTTGTAATGCTCATAGCTTACCTGTACAATAGATTCTTTGAAATATTCCCAATTGTGGTCGCAGGCTTTAGTAAACTCTTGAATCTTCTCCTTCAAATTTGAACTCACTAATTGCTCTAAAGATCTAACCATTGACTCTTCAGGTATCCCTTTTAACTTGGTTTCCAGCTCTTAGCACTCAAGGTAACCTTCTGGATCATATCCATCAAAAAAGCATCTCTCGTTGTATACTGCATCTAAAGCTTCATCCATTTGATTTTTCTTCTTTGCGGTCTCCATTTCAAGTAGAGATCCTTGAACCAGTTGAAGAATATTTGAAAAAATTGGAACTATTGACTTTTCATCAAAACCGTTTGCACTTCACTCGGCAATCATCTTCGTCATCTGCTCTAGATTCTTCATCTTTACCTCCCACCCCGTCTCGTTTTGTGTTTGGTTCACTAAAGATGTTGATGGATATGTGTTCAAAACATGAGCCGAGCAGGTGCCGAGACTCTGGCTGTGGGAGGTGTGAGAGAGAATAAGAAGAACATATGCAAAAGGCTATGGAAATCACCGCAATCATCAATTGATCAATTCAATGCTTTGAGTACAACTTATCCTTACCCAAGGCAGACTGTTAACATCACCGTCCCTTGGATTATGTGCTAACTAGGAATTTAAGCTCCCGTTTTACACGATTAATCAGGTTGTTAACGACACCAGGGCTTAATAAGCTGTTTAATCAATCTTGGAAATGATAACGGTGATGGAAATTTTCCTCTGCCACTTTTGCTTCAAATACCTGTGGATTCTGCAAGCTTCAATTTTTCTTTCCCTGCCGAGCTCCGCCTCGTCACCTTTCCGAGCTCCAACTCTCTTCTTGCCTTTGCCCTTCGGACTTCCTTCTTCCCTTCAAGTTTGCGGATCCTCTTCTTTTCTTGCCAAGCTCCTCCTTAATGCTTCATGCCCTCTCAAGCTTCTCAAGGGCCGAGAGAGAGAGAGAGAGAGAGAGAGAGAGAGAGAGAGAGAGAGAGAGAGAGAGAGAGAGAGAGAGAGAGAGAGAGAGCTTTAACTTTGTTATCCCTTCTTTCCTCCATTCATACCCTTGCTTTCATGCTTTTCCTCTTCCAAGCTCTTCTCCTTGAGCAAACTTGAGAGAGAGAGAACATGATTCCCGTGCTAGCTCGGGGGAGCGAGAGAATCGATAAAGACTGAATTAAAGCATAAGAACTACTCTTTGCAAGTGTTTTAACTAATAAAAAAGGCTCACAGACACAAAACGTGATGTCCCTAGGGATAGGGAGCTCAAAAGCGGGGATAAGTCCTATATCTAGGGAGTGATTGTAGAGATATAAAAAATAAAAACGGGTCCAATAAGAGAGAGAGAGAGAGAGGCTGGAGAACTACGGCTAATCTTAGCATGATTTAGGGAGAGAATTGAGGGTGCTAAAGGTAAGAAGGCCCTAGAGAGCAAAAAACCCTTTATTGAAAGCTTACAATGAAGATTTAAACTAGGACTAAGGTACTCCTAGGCTAGGGCATTAGGCTTGATCTCCAACCAACCCTCCTTCAAGTTGATGACCTAGCACAACAAAAAAATCTTTGTGATACACCTATTGAAGGTTCATTCTAAGGATACAACACACTTATAATTGTGTGGTTCTCTTAGATGGATACAACAAGAGAGTTCATCCAGCTTAGGAAGATACTAGGTAGAGTAAAAGAAGGTATTTTGAGACACAAAAAGACTTTTTCCTAGCTTGTATACACCTTTAGAAGTCCCATTCTTCATCTATATGCACAAGGTTGGCCTCATCTGAGGCATTGTTTTCTTCATCTGCATCTTCTAAATCTGACTCTCCGATGTACATTGCTTTTATCCGTTGTTTAAGAAAACATAATTCCTTTGTGTGATTGCCTTTGCCACAAAATGTTCATACAGTGCCTTTTTTGGAGTCTTTGAATGATGTGTTCCTTTGAGGTTCCCTTGAGATGTTTCGTTTGTAGAATGGTCGTTGACTTTTGTTGCCCTCCTTACTTTGAGTAAGGTATGCTCCGTGTATTTCAAAACGTTCATGTTTCATATGGATTCTTCTTTCTCCTCCTAGAGAAATGCCTCCACCTCAGCTAAGATAGGTGTGGGGAGATCTGTTAGGGTGGTAGCAAGGCTAGAATACTCATCAAGAGTTGAAATACTTTTGATGAGAACATCTATTTCTATATCTTCTTCCACGTCTTTGTTGATTCCTGCTAATTGTGACTGTAAACTCTATGAAGAGCATGGTTTTAGATGTCTTAGAAGAAGTACCAAATACTTTTTCAAGTAAAACCCAAGCTTCTCGTGCAGTGGTGCAAGAACCAATGTGATGTATAAAGACATCTTGTAAGCCTTCCCCTATAATACCTAGGGCTTTCAAATTTCTTTGCTCAAATGTTGTGGAAGTTTTTCTAGTTGAAGTCCCTGCAGGTTTTGTTGCTACAATATCCCATAATCCCCTTTCATAAGTCTCAATTTTATTCGAGTTTGCCATGTGAAGAAGTTTGTGCCGTTGAATTTATCACTAGTTTCCATACTATGAGTGGTCTTAATAGAGTACTACTCTACCAGTGTCTAATGATTACAAAACTTTGTCAAGGAGAAATTTCATGCTTTCATATGGCATGAGGTATCCTTTGGAATTAATGAAAGTTTAGGCTAAGGGGACCACGTGAAGACTTTTGCTGCTAGAAATGGACTTTATTTTGATGAATTTTTTACACAAGGTTCCAATCCAAATTGGAAAATGATTTTAAAATGAAAATCGTAGCTAATGAGCTGAAGTTTCTTCCCATAATTTCACTTTTTGTTTGGAGCCACGGTTGCGGAGATATGATCAAAATACTGGACCCCAGTCTGCCCACATCATGCAGGGACAGCTCATTTCCAACTTTTCCAATTCCTATTCACACTGGCTCCTCTCTTCTTGTGTAAACCCTTGCGGGTTCCCTTCACCTATAAAAGGGAACCTCTTCTTCCTTGAAAGGAACTCAAGCATTCAAGCCATTGATGAGAGGAATTCTTGAGGGAGTGAGTAGTAATGCCTAATTGTACTTAGCCCCATTAACATAAGCCCAAGCCTACACTTTCTCCTAGAGGAAGACTAGCCATTCTTGTACGCTATCCTTGGAAGATCAACTCTAATCAAACAAGGTGTTGTACTTGGCATATCAATCAACGTTGAATTCTCCCCTCTTCTTCTCTCTCCCATCAATAATGGTGCCGAAGGGTTTCAAGTAAGATGTGTTCTACATTGATGTTTTCTTGATTTCTTGTTGTTTTCATTTTCATCTCTAATCCAACATATATATATGTATCTAATCTCATCTCCTTAACCAAACCTATCTCTCTCATTCTTAGTAATTCATCCTCTCTAGGTTCTCTTTGCTACAGGTACATCTCTCCCCGCAGTATCCTTATTGCCTACCGGCAAGAATAGGGCTTGGGAGGGAAACTTCTCATCTCTTCACTTCTCTCATATCTACATTTCTCACATACTATCCTAGATGAATGACCCACATGATGATCATTTCTATCGCTTTCACTCTGTACGATCTATTAAAATTAACGTATGGATTAGCCGAAGAATACACTTTCAACAACGTATAGTGTTTCTCTTTGGCCCAGAAAGGCTTAATGAAATACTTCTATCACCAGATCCCATCATACTACCTCTCATAGACTATAACTTTTCTTTTGACGTAAGCGTAGTTATCTTGCTATGAACCAAGAGGATTTGCACACACAATTAATCCCAATCACTAGACAAAATATATATATTGTGGTAAGCACAAAACTACAATTCCAAAGAACAATTCGTAGCCTATTTGGTCAGCCAAGATTGAGTGCCATTAACTCATCTATTAACCCTTTCATATTACCCATGATACGATATGACCATAGCCTTGATGTTTTCATTTTCGTATTGTTTTGACATTCTCTTTTGTGTTCTTTCTTTGTGTGTGTGAGTGCAAGAGAGAAAGATTGAGTCTTCTTTGATTGCACTTCTTTACAAACCCTAGTCTTCATGGCATCTATGGTTTAACTTCTTCATATAGTTTTTGTTGAGTTCTCTCACAAACTCTCACAGCCATAAGCTCGGTGCTTTCCTGGCAAGACCGCAAATTTCTCGACATATTTTTGGTGAACCCGACACGAAACTGCCAGGGTGAGATTTTGTGGGTAACCATGGGTGATCATGTTGAGCAACAGGGTATGCATTTTGACCCAGGAACAATGCAAATGTTTCAAGCATTTGCAATGTTCATGCAACAGCAACATGCCACTGAAAGAAGGGAGATTTCAGCAATGAAGGCCATACAAGCAGTCGTCAATAGAATGTATCAGTTCAATGGAAAAGATGTAACCAAGTACTTACGCGAGTATGTGAAGGAGATGGAGCTGCATCGCGTGTCAGAAGGTGAGATGATTCAAATCTTTGAGCTAGTTGTTGCTCCAGAAATTAGAGAGCATGTTAGGGTAATTAAAGATGGGCATGGGAGAAATTGGGAAGAACTCAAAGTAGCTTTAAAGGAGGAATATTTCATGGAGGACTCTGAGAGAGTGACCAAAAGGACATTCTTAGAATGGGTACTCAAGCCAAAGCAAGGACTATCAATAACAGAGCTACTTAGGGAATTTGAGTGGCGCTATGCACAACTCACCAGGACAGAAAGGGCCACACTAGATGCAGAGAAGACAGATATTTTCTTACAAGCTGCAGGTAAAGAGTTTCAAGAAAATTTGGAGCTTCTTCTTGAAGATAAAGATGCTGAGCAAGGACTAAAGACCGACTGGAATGAGGTTGAAGGTGCTGTCTCACTGCTTGCCAAACGACAAAGAAGAAGGGACAAGATGGTAGTAAACACTACAAGTCCTTCCACCTCAACTTCTGACAAAATGGTAAAGCCTACTTTTATCACTCCTAAGTTTGATGAGTCCATGCTAGATGATCTTGTGAAGGGAATGCGTGACTTGAAGGTGAAGTTTGCAAAGCTTGAAGAAAAAGGCCAACCATCAGGGCCACTTCCTAGGCAAAGACAACGGCCCAAAGAAGGGTTTGTTAATAGATGTATTTGGTGTGATAGTACAGACTATGTAAGAAGGGATTGTGATGATTTTAGTGATGCTTTGTCAAAAGATGTTGTCTTTTTTAAGGATGGTAAAATCCACTTAAGAGAGACAGGTCTACCCTTGAGAACTAACTTTGGGAAGGGGGGAATGCAAACCTTAGTTGAAGATATGGAAACTAAGCATGCCACCTCTTCACTTGAGGCAGCTACTTTTGGAGTAAAAATTGAACATTTTTGTGATGAAGAGGTGAGTGACCATCATGGTCAAATTTGGCCAAATGTCATGCAATTAGCTAAAAAGGGAAATCTTACAAAAGAGATTCTACATGGTGCAAGTGATTGCATACGTCTAGAAACAGGATGGAATGATCCAGTGGACTCATTGTTAGTGCATTCCTACATTACAAAATGCCAACAAAATGAGGCAATTGTAGAAGATGAGCACAGACATGAGAATGTTGATGAAGGACCATCAAAAAGAGCTTCTAGAGGTGGGGGAAGAAGCGACTCAATGCCTTCTCAAACACCCTCAACACAAGGAGCATCTCCACTTTAAGTACTCATGGAGGAGTCTACAACAGGAA
The DNA here is from genome assembly GCF_014529385.1 of Adiantum capillus-veneris. Lineage (NCBI taxonomy): Eukaryota > Viridiplantae > Streptophyta > Polypodiopsida > Polypodiales > Pteridaceae > Adiantum > Adiantum capillus-veneris. The sequence goes on from NC_140941.1 coordinate 48,885,422, forward strand.
AGAAGAAAGAGCCAACAAAAGGTAAGACAAAAGGCAAGACAAAAGGCCCAACTTATAAACTACAATCTGATATTGAGGTTGCTACAGATTTAAAGAAAGTCTTGGAGGAAAGGATCTTGAATAGCAAGATTGAGTTTACTCTGGGAGAAGTTCTTGGCATTGCAAAGCGTGAATTCCATGAGGAGATCATTGACATCATCAAGAGGAAGAGGCAAACCCTTGCTGAAGTTTCTCGTCCACAGGTTGAAGGGGAAACCTCAAAGACACAAGGGATGCAACTGCAAAATAAGGAGAATGATGGAGCTATGGTAGGATGCTACCAATCTAGTGGGAGAGTGAAGCAAGTGCATTTCTCAAATGACGATGACGAAGTTGAAGATATTCCTAGGAGTTACTATTCACGAAGTCATTGGGCAAGGGCTACTACAGAAACTTTGGTCAAGGTAGGTGATCTTGAAGAGCCATTTGTTGCCTTGATTGACCATGGTTCAGAAATAAACATAATGTCAAAGAGTCTCTACAACAAGTGCAAATGGCCGATGGACACAAATCATGGCTGGATGGTAAAAATGGCAAACAATTCATCCGGTGAATTGTATGCAGCATGTCTAGGTGTAAAGGTAACAATAGATGACGTAAAGATTGACCAAAACTTCTTTGTACAGGATACATCTTCATATCATCTCATCCTTGGACAACCCTACATTGTGGGAGTTCGAATGGAAACAAAGGTAATGGATGATGGTTCAGCATATGCTAGGATACGTAGCAAAGATGGTAAACGAGCTGTCAAATTTCTCACAGTTTGTGTGAACCATGAAAGAAATCGTGACAACCTCAGAGAACATCCTCTACCAAAGGTGAGCAAAGAGTTTCATGATCATAGAGAAATGATGGGTTTTGGCCAAGTACCATTGTAAAGCGGGATTGCAGTGGTACAAAAAGAAAAAGGATCTCGCCTGATCCAAAAATAGGTGAAGCATTTTCAACGAGCTCCTTGGTAACAAAGAATGGATCAGTATGTTTTACAAAACTTGAAGATTTGAAGAGATGTGAGAGGAAATATGTGCATCATGTACAAATAGGCATGAAAAAGAGTGGGTTGCTAGAGCCTACTGAAAATGTTTTGGGTTTGTGTGAACAATTTTCTTTTGTAGATACTATGGGTGAGCTTGATTGAGTGCCAACCTAAAGGAATTGAAGTGCATGTTTGTTGTATGTGGAGGTGCCCATACCAAGTATCCATGTCTGTATTACATGGCAAGCACTGGAACAAAACGATGGCTTGCAGAACATGAGGTTGGAAAACCACCATTGTGAACTTCATCGACTACCCATCGTCTTCTATGATTTGGGATCCAATTCTAGAAATAGATTTTAAAAATGTATGTATATGTTTAATGCATGCAGAGATTAGAATCTTGGACAAATTGCTTCGAATCCATCTTGATTATGCATATTATATTAAGCCAAGTAAGCTTGCAGAAAAGTATATAGAAAAATGCGAGTCTTTGCTCTCTCGAATGGGTTTTCATGGTGGTCAAGTGCATCTTAAAAAAGATACTACTCTTTTAAAAGGAATGGGTGATGTTTTGCAAGATGTTTCAATGGGTGGAGAAAAAGCCATAAGATTTTTGAGAAACCATGACAAAAAACAAGTTGACGATATGTGCAATTGCTGGAAGGATCTTTGTGTAATAACAATCAATGTTAAAAGTAGACCAGATGTATCCAACAAACACATGGAAGTCTGGACAAAGCTCGAAAATGTTTTGAAAGTTTTGAGACAATAAGTTAGCTCTACTACTTAGCATATGACTTTAAGAAGACAATAAATGTGTACAATGGCTATCCCTCTTCTCTCCAAAATGAACTTGACAATTTGGCTCAATGTCTTCTATAAGGTGAACTTGTCCTCAAGATTATTTGTATGTTTTCAGTGACAATCAACATTCTAATGTGCATGCAACAACGTATGTTAACTAGGATAAAGAGTGTTAGCTAGCATATATCTTGTGTTTACCAGGTAACTCTATATGCTAGGTAGAGCACAAGGCATGCTAGCTAGCACAGACCATGTGCTAACTAGCATACTCATTAGGACACCCATCATGCTATTGGGCATACTAGGTAATAACTAGAAAAAATTCTGTTAATTAGCATACATCTTGTGCTGACTAGCTAGCTCTCTATGCTAGGTAGAACACAAGGCATGCTAACTAGAATACTCCATATGCTAACTAGCATACCCAGTACATCTCCTAGTCTACCTAGCATAACCCTTGTCTTAAATAGCATACCCATCATGCTAGTGAGCATACTAGTTGTTAACTACCATAAGTGGTGTTAACTTACATACTTTTTGTGTTAACCAACTAACTCTATATGCTAGGTAGAGCACAAGGCATGCTAACTAGCATACTCCATATTATAACTAGCATACCCAACCCAGATGCTAGTTCTAACTAGCATAACCCTTGTCTTAAATAGCATACCCATCATGCTAGTGAGCATACTAGTTGTTAACTAGCATAAGTGGTGTTAATTTGGATACTTTTTGTGTTGACCAACTAACTCTGTATGCTATTTAGAACTCAAGGCGTGGTTACTAGCATACTCCATATGCTACCTAGCAAACTCCATGTGCTAACTAGCATATTCACTTTCTGTTAGACAGCGTACTTATCATGCAGTTGAGCATACTAGGTATGTAACTAGCATACTAGGTATGTTAATTAGCATACATATTGTGTTAACCAACTAGCTCTGTATGCTATTTAGGACCCAAGGCATGCTAACTAGCATACTCCATATGCTAACTAGCATATCCCATATGCTAACTAGTAGAGTCCATATGCTAACTAGCACAGTCTATATGCTAACTAGCATACTACATATGCTAACTATCATACTCACTATACTAATGATAGCCGTTTTTCGGCTCTCCATAACTGCCATAGTAAGTTACTCCACCCTACCAAATTCACCCAAACGCTATGGCTATCCCTATCATTTCACTGTACATAGGCGTGTGTGAGTTAGGGGGCTTTTCCCATATCTTCTTAAAAACCCTCAGCTAGCTAGTCACTGGGCTAGTTGAGCCAAAAAAATAAAAAAAATAAAAAAATAAAAGTATATTATGGCCTCTTTGTGTGTAAATATTTCATTGTATATATGGCCTAAATATAGGGATTTTTTATAATTATTTTGGTATTTTATTTAAATATTTCTACTTAGGTGTGTGTTTTATTAAACCTATGTACACCTTCTTTCATCCTCTTACACCAATATGTACATACTCTAACCTCATATTTTTCCTTTATACAAATCACTCCCACATTTTCACCCTCACCCTCGTGAAAACAAAAAATTGATTTTTACTCATTGGTTACGTTTATTATATTATTTACTTGCATACCTTTTCCTCTTTCACCCAAAATAATTCAAGGAGGTACCATATCATATGATTCCAATATCTTTCCATATCCATAGCTCCTCCATATTTTTATTATTATTTTTACTCATTATTCTAACACCATGTGCTCATTGAGCTAAAGTCCATGAATAGTCCATACACTAGTCCCACCATGTATATATTCTTTATTCACCAATAATCCTCCTCCATGCATGGGTCAAGGGCAACTTGGATGCTTTGTATTATAATATGACAAAGGAGGGGCTCACTCTTGGATGCATTGTACAAATTCAACAAAGGAGGGGGGCACTAAAAGACTTTTGCAGGCATAAAAAACAGGCTTTTTGGTGAGAATTTTGGCACCTATCTCCACTCCGAATTTGGAGCGGTGATCAAAAGAGAAAATGTAGCCCACGCTTTGAATAATCACCTCAAATTTTTTCATGATTTTTGGAGATACCAGCGGTGAGCTATGATTTTTTTAGTGGACCCCAATCTGCCCACTTTTCTCACAAGTAGCCCTTAGTCTTCTCTCACCCTTCCACACACCTACTCACTCTTACACATCCCTCCCTCTCCTTCCCTCACTAAAACCTGCAATTTCCATGGCTTCTCCCACCCTCTTCACCATTACCCTTCTCTCTCATCCCTATAGTTCTTTTATGAACTTCTACATACATACATACACCCTCTCCATGTCTCTCTCTATTGCTTCTATGTTACAATTTCATTTACCTCTCCTAAAAATATCTAAAATTCAACATCTTAACCATGATAACTTCTGCAAATTGAGGATTTTTCATCAACAAATCCTCTTTTCATCGTGGTGGTCAATCGTGGCGGCGGCGTAAAGAAGCGAAGAAGAAGAAGAAGACTAGCGGTCATTTTTTCCACAATCTACACAAGGGTGAGTTCAATCTTCTTCAAAGCTTCACCATCTCAATGATTCTCTTTTAATTCACCCCTCTTCCTTCATCAAATCAACTCATCCTACCCATTGTAAATGTATCACTAACAATTCTAGTGATTATTACCACTAACAACTAACTTCTCTTGTAAAAATACACCCACACTATCAACATATGGAGTAGGCAACCGCACAAGTAAACCAAATTCACTCACTCCCATGGAAGTTTCTCTCCTTTCACCACATCAATAATTCTCTTACTTGAGACCACATCCATGTGACTCAAGAGAAAAGAGAGACCCCATTCTCATTTGAAATTCATAAAAATTCATAATCCTTGATCTTTCCTAATAAAATTGATTAGGCTTAATCATAATCAAGGCTTCTAAAACCTATAAATAGAACCCATTCCTCCTTGTAAAAGACATCACTATACCATTGCACACTAAATTGAGCGTATCACACGCCAGTTCTATCTTGGTTGTAAAGAGAGAGTAAGCTTTCTATACACCATCACCTTGGTGCATAGAAAAGCTTGAGCTAGTTTGAGTGAGTGCGAGTAGAAGATATTCTTCCTACCATTGTTGTATCTACCCCAACATCAATGAATTGGTAGTTTTGGGTGCAATTCATGTCCAAAGGCTCACGCTTCTCCTCCAATTTGGCTTGGCAAACTCATTCAGCTTCATAAGGTGACTTGTTTCATTGAAGGTTGTTGTTTTGTTGCTTGTGATTCATTGGCTATTGTTTGGCTACCATTGTAAGAGGGTGGATGGTGAGAGGGCTCCCATAACCCTAAGACAATGTGCTAGTGATGCTATAACCAAATCTTGTCACTTGATTCCGCAAGCTCTAAGTTCCTTTTTGTGCAAAATATAAAGTTGAAGCTAAGTTGTACACCATCTCGCTCTCTCTCTCTCTCTCTCTCTCTCTCACTCTCTCTCTCTCTCTCTCCTCTCTCTCTCTCTCTCTCTCTCTCTCTCTCTCTCGTGTTTAGTGTGTGAGAGTGTTCCATTGGTGTTAGGGTTAGTATAAATTCATTTCTTGTTTGTGGGTTGCTCTAACGATTCTCCTCTTTTGCGTCCTAGTTCGCTCTTAAACTAGGTGGTGCCCCTTGTGTAGTTGGGATTTGGCTGTGGGTTTGTTGTTTTGGTTTGTGTTGTGTTGTGCCCCAGCCCCATTGAGCAGCACGGGAGCCTTGAAGGGTGTCTAGAGGTTGCTCTTCTTGTTGCCCGTCTCGGACCGCGTCACTAACTAGTACACGCATTAGGACACCCATCATGCTATTGAGCATACTAGGTGCTCAATAGCATACATCTTGTGTTGACTAGCATAAATGATGTTAATTAGCATACATCTTGTGTTGACTAGCTAACTTTATATGCTAGGTAGAACACAAGGCATGCTTACTAGCATACTCCTTATGCCAACCAGCATACTCCATATGCTTACTAGCATACCCATCTCAAATGCTAGTTCTAACTAGCATAAACTTTGTCTTAAATAGCATATCCATCATGCTAGTGAGCATACTAGGTGTTAACTAGCATAAGTGGTGTTCTCTTGCATACCCTTTGTGTTGACCAACTAATTCTATATGCTATTTAGAACTAAAGGCCTGCTAACTAGCATACTCCGTATGCTACCTAGCAAACTCCTTATGCTAAGTACCATAATCACTTTCTATTAGACAACGTACTTATCATGCAATTGACCATACTAGGTATGTAACTAGCATACTAGGTTTGTTAACTAGCATACCAGGTATGTTAACTAGCATACATATTGTGTTAACCAACTAGCTCTGCATGCTATTTATAACCCAAGACATGCTAACTAGCATACTCCATATGCTAACTAGCAGTCAATATGCTAACCAACACAACCCATAGCGTCTAACTAGCAAAAGTCTACAGATTAGTATGCTTTTGATCGGCATATACAAGTTACTAAGCACTAGAGATGCAATGCATAAAATTCATAAGTTATGGTACAAGTATTTGATTGATCACCTGAGGCTCGTCTAGGAGGTGCACTGGGTGTTCTATGTACCTTTTCCTCCCCATCCTCTTTCGACAAACATCCTTCTTGTTTGGTGAAACGTGATTCTCCACTTTCCAAAATGTGTAGACCAATTCCTTAATTTCATCTATGATAGGGCTATGATGGTGTTGCATGTGACATGCAACCAATGAAAACAATTGACCACCCATCAACATCGGGCTTCGTCTGTCGTGATCTCGCCTTGTGCAAGGTGCGACGATTGACATTTAGGACCCTGACAAATTTTGCAATAGGCATGTTTTTCTTTGAATTCAACATCATCTGCAATGCTGCATTCTTCAAAAACAACTCCTCATTGGAACCTGGCTGCTTGTTGATGGTAGACAGTGTGCTGCGGACATTGGAGACAATTGGGGTGTGTACAACAGCCTCCTCCTCAAAAGACTCATCATGGATTGCCTGAACATGTGGATGTTGAGCAACAAGATTCCGGATTTCTCACTTTATTTCTGTACTAAAACCTTCAGTCCTACTCTTGAAAGCTCTTACAATCTCCGAGGAGATTTTTTTTTTCTCCTCATTGTTGAGGGCATGATGTTGTCGCTCAAATTTCATTTGTTTTTGCTCCGGTTGTGTACTCTTTCTTACTCTCTCATATTCCCTGAATACAGAAAGAGCTCGATCTTGGGAGTTGTAATTCATTGCCTATAGTGGCTCTCTTCTGATTTTTCCTGAGAACTGTAGACGTGCATAATATGTTACTTACTTTTAATCACTTACATGTATAGCTATAAACACTTGATGTTGTAACACACACATGCTATGAACAAATACCCTCACAAAACTATAGATGTGACCAACAAAACCAATGAATTCATTTGAAGTGGGTGGGCTACACATAAGATTTGCTTACCATCAGATTACAGTACGGCTCCATTTGCAGCATTAGAGCTAGTGGCAATAATGTTGGTTGTTGGTTCTCCATTTCTGTAGGTCTATGTCAGAACAAGAGAAAGAGCTTAGCTTTGACAACTAATCTCTCACGCAAGATTCCTGGTGCAATGAACGAACGAGAGAGAGAGAGAGAGAGAGAGAGAGAGAGAGAGAGAGAGAGAGAGAGAGAGAGAGAGAGAGAGAGAGACTCCCCATGTCATCTTCAATATAACTGAAAACAGAAGCACATGAGGAGGGAAAATAATTTTTTATGGAATATTTGAAATTCAAAGGACTTGCCCATCCATTTTCAGTATATGCTAACAAGCACAAGTAACTAGCAGTGTCTGAGACAACATATTCAGTGACACGTTAACATGCTTCTACCCTAATAGAAAAACATCGGTGCAGCTTCACATGTAGACAATGTAGACTTATATAGCATCGCAGGCTCCCATGAGACAGAGACGTGCACCAGTACATGCAGCTTGCACAGGTTCCCCAGAACACAGAGACGTAAGTACAGGAAATTTGCATAAGCAGTTTGAACTTATCTACATGCACTAGTACAGGCAAGTCGCAAGTTGATCCCCAAAAGCAATAGGTTTGTGTGTGTGTGTGTGTGTGTGTGTGTGTGTGTGTGTGTGTGTGTGTGTGTGTGTGTGTGTGTGTGTGTGTGTGTGTGTGTGTGTGTGTGTGTGTGTGTGTGTGTGTGTGTGTGTGTGTGTGTGTGTGTGTGTGAGAGAGAGAGAGAGAGAGAGAGAGAGAGAGAGAGAGAGAGAGACCCTACTACTGCATTCATCTGAGTTTGTTTATATTTACTTGGTGAGCCAAAGGCAATGAGTTTTGGTGATTTGACTTGAGACTAGGCCAACTGATCATCAATTGAAATCTGACATCTTTTCTTTAATAGCACTAGAAAAGACCTCTGCAATGGTTCGATCACACAAAATATCTGATCTACCATCCAGCTTGATGATCTATGAAATATAACTAGGGTTTACAAGGTCATAGTTTGATGAGTTTGGTTATATTTTGCAAAGGAAATGAGTTTTCTTGATTCAACAACAGATTGCTGATCATCGATTGGAATCTGATATCTTCTGTTTTAGTAACACTAGAAGAACAGACCTCTGCCATGGCTTGATCGCACAAAATATCTGATCTTTGAGAGTGTTCATCACGTCAAGAAGCATCCGAAGTACCTTCCATCTTTTGCTACTGCTGCATGGGCAACAACACAGAAAAGAATTGGTGTGCATTGTGAATCTTGAGAATTAGGCATCGGGAGCTATGTTGAGAATGTGGGTCTCATGTAAACGTTAGTTGTAAGCAAGGAATCATAAGAATGCTTGGAAAAATAAAATTTTATGCAAATAGGGACAAAGTATATGCAAATAATTCACAAAGCTCTTAATCAAGGAGTTGTAAGCAAAGGCATGGGATCCAATTGTGATTTTATAAATACTTTGCACTTACCCAAACCCATCCCTTTGAAACTCTTTTCATTCAAGAATGTTAGTGGTTGCTTATCTCCTAGATATGAGGGCATCCAAACAAGATTTTGGTCAGGTTGCTAGTCCCCATGTCAGCCAACGCATTCAAAACTCTCCCTTGAGAACTTATTCTATATCGACTCAAAAAAGAATAGTAATTTTTCGTCTTCAACTCTTAAGAGTAACAAACAAAGATGAAATATATCACAAATCCTACGTTGGGAAAATCACTTTGTGACCTCCAAAATGCTGCCAGTATCAAGTACAAGTTTGTGCTTTGAAAGCTTTTTCCTTTACTAGTTTAGATAGAGGCGGAGATAAACAGCTCACAAAACTCCCTCAACAAATTAGGTTGCCTCTGATCTTTGTGCTATTGGCTGCAGCAACCAAAAACACGCTCTCTGCACTCCGCACTGTAAAGGCTGCTTTTGTAAAGAGGTTTGGTGGAGGCACAACCTCGGAGAAGCTATGGCATCTACTAACAGAATTAAAGCAGGGAGGTCTGCTAGAGTATGCCACCTATGAGTCCAAATTTGTGGACTTATGGGAGAGATGGGTTGCCTCACTAGAGGAAGGCGAAGGAGCGCCTAATTTCCTAAAGAAGGACCATTTCATTGCTGGTCTATGGTTGCCGCTTAGAGAGAAGGTGAAGGGAAGGTTTCCTGCAACATATGCGTTGGCAGTCAAAGTAGCCCGCCTTAAAGACAAGAAGCTGCGCATGCAAGCAAGAGGAAACAAGCTCGGCCCGACCAACCCCAGTGACTGCAATAGCCAGTCATAGAGCCCAACCGCAAGAGGCATCAAAAGAGCAGCAAGACCTGCTGAGTCGCATCACCACCCAACTAGAGAGTTTATCTGTGCATTTGGTGCAGCAAGGGCATGCACCTATCAGGAATCCATAACAAGGAAGAGGACAATGAAGGCAGAACCAGGAGTACCACTGTTGCAACTGCAGGGAAGACGGCCATGGAATATACTACTGTCCACACCCAAGGAGGCAGAATTTCAATAGAGGGGGGAGACAGAATCAGATCTCTCCGCCAAGAGCAAGACCACCACCACCTAGGCAAACAGGACCGATCCCACTGATCCAAATCCTTCGACCACCTGTACAACAGTAACCACCACCCAACCTCTCATTCCACCACTACCCCCACCACCTGCTGTGAACCAAGCGGTGAGTGTTATTAGCTTGGAGGCTAAAGTTAAGGCAAAGGTAGAAGAATCAGTTCGAGAGAAGCACAAAGGGAAAGCGAAGGTAGAAGAAGTTGATGCCATGGGAGTGAAGCGTTTCAGGCACGAGGAAGCCTCTCAAAGAGAAGAGAAGATGAAAGGGAAGGGCGAGTCTAGCAAGCAAGCAGCTAAACCGCGGCGGAAGATAGACATCGTGGACTTCTCACTAGGTGAGTATGCAAAACCCTATGACTTAGTTCAGGATGTGTTAATGCAGGGCCCGAAGATAACTTGGCCCCAATTACTCCACCTTGCACTAAGGATGAGGAGGTAATGGAAAAGTGGTAAGCACAAGGAAATCAAGACCCAGGATAGCTGGGGCTATCTCTGGAAGGGATCTCAATGACATCCTACCAACCATGGATGCTCACATCAAGGGGAAACGAATCTCAAACGTCTACATAGATGGTGGCATGCAAATATGCGTCATGAGTGAAAAGATGATGCACCATCTACGTGTCATGAGGCTCAAACTTAAGTTCGAGCCTTATGAGTTCTACTAGAGTGCTCATGAGGGTTGAAAATTAAGTATTTGTGTCATGAGACTCGAACTTAAGTTCGAGTCTCAAATCTTGAGATTGGATTTTCAACTAGAACAAGTTATATTCAAGTAATCATGAGGCTTGAAAACTTAGCATCCAGGTCATGAGGCTCAAACTTAAGTTTGAGCCTTGAAACTAGAGATTAAATGCTCAATTAAAACAAGTTATATTCAAGTGCTCATGAGGCTTGAAAACTAAGCATCCATGTCATTAGGCTCGAACTTAAGTTGGAGCCTCATGATGCTTGAAACTTGAGTAACTATGTCATAAGGCTCGAACTTAAGTTCGAGCCTTGAATCTAGAAATTGAATGCTCAACTAAAACAAGTTATATTGTACTCATGACGTTTGAAAACTATCCAAGTCAATATGAGGATCGAACTTAAGTTCGAGCCCAAGAGCAATAGGCTAAATGCTCGACTACTTAGAAAGAGCTTTGCAAGTCTTTGTTTCAAGAAGCATGAGTGTGTGTGAGAGAGAGAGAGAGGAGCTAGCATACCTTGAGCTACTTTTGCCCAAAAACAAAAGGGCAGCAAAATACCTTGTCACTTGCTTCGCATGGAGGCCCTCTTTTCCATATGATGTACCCGCATTCAGGCGCATACCATACAGATTCCATGGATGGAATCTTCTTAATTGCCTCCACAACAGGTATCAAGCGATCAATCTCTTCCTCACTTGTAAGCTTGGTGGAAAATGGCAGTGTAGACTGCACACCCAAGTCAAATATATCCACACACCTGTGTGTCACTTGAGTTTTCTTACACCACCTCAGTATACATTAAAAAATGTATTTACAAGCTAGTTAATGTGTAGCTCAGGACTTTATACGTTCAGCGACTCGATTGCTACATAAGAGGAAGCAAGGATTGGCCATCTTCTACATCATGTTGCAGAAGTAGGCACATGCTTTTTGGGAGGCAATCAAGGCTTTTTGAGGCGACCACCTGCAGAAGTTTTGAGGCAATCCAGAGAGAGGACGAGGGAATCAGGCGTAGCGGCAATTGAAAATGGCATGGGGCTTCTCGTTTATACACACAAGCGCGCTCTGCAGCATTTTTGGGATATAGGCAAGGATTTAGGGCCCTCAAGAGCAGACATTTTGAAGTGTGCTTTTGCGCTGCAGATTTGGCAGCAAATCAGCTCATGACAAAGGCGGAGAAGAGAACTTTATAGAAGAAAAAAATCAATTGCGCTCATGGAAGAGGCGACAAATCATGGCTCCTCAAGGGGGACTGAGGTGAAGTTTAGTTCATGTAGCAGTTCATGGTGGGATCAAGACATGGCAGTTTAGGGCATGGCGTTGTTTTGATGCATCAGGATGAAGGGTAGCTCCGGTCGTGCTTCACCAGCTACCGTTTTTCACTCTCTCCAATAGCTGGCCCCTCAACTGTTATGGCGGCCCTCTCCCTACCTTTTCTTCTGCTTTCCACCTGCCACCTTATCACCGGAGCATCATGCAGCAGTTCATGATGAGCAGTTCATGACGAGAGGCATGGCTGACATGGCACGACAGCAAGAGGCACAGTGGCTGGCGACCTCACAATAAAGAAGCATGCGGCATGGCGGGCTTAGGGGATAGTAGCAAGGCGTCCATCGTCACGTTCAGATTTCAAAACTAACGTTGGGTTCAAATTTGACGGAGAAACCTAACATGATCGTTAACTTCGACATACTTAGTCAATGACTAACAGTGTGGATCGTGCCTCCTAAGCTTGCTCAAACTAAAGCTCAAGCCTCAACAACACTCCCCCATAGGTCCATCAAAACTGATTATAGAGGGCCCTATAGTTACGACATGATGTACCTATAGGTTGGCTTTGCAGCTCCGTGAAATAAGTTGTCTCCTTGGTGCCCCCAAGCTAGGGGGTGGTTGACCCACCCTCCACAATAGATAATCGCCTCCAAACATGTCACAGCCGGTCAAAAGGAGTCTTTGACCACCTCGAGGGTGTTTTAGTTGCTTTGTGTTGGATTGTAGCATTTAGGTCACATGCAGCAATGATATTATGGGCATGCACATCTCGGCTAGGAGGCCTTTCCAAAGCTGGAAGGCCCTACACATAGTCGGCAGGCTATTGGGGGGGGGGGGGGGGGGGGGGGGGGGGCGCTCTAACAATTGCAAAAGAAATATCAAATCCTAAGGTAAGGGGGCCAATATTGTGATGGCCCCCATTACTAATGTTATTGAAGGTGTATCATATTGCACCAAATCTCCAGGCCTACAAGCAACCAACTAGTGGAGTGGTCTACACATCGCACTTTGGTAAGGATGGGCTGGTTTTGTAAATTCCATATCTTTGGTTCTCTTGTGCAACAACACCATTTTTCTCTCAAGTTTGTTATGCGAGACTCCATTCATGACAATCATCTCAAAGGAGTATAGCGTCTCACAAAGGAGACAAACTAGACGAAATAGGAATACAACTTCAGTAAGTGATTCATCTCCATTCTACTCCAATAGTATTTGTCTCGGCACCTTAATTATGTATCACAAGTGTGTTTATACAATTTCTCATCATACATTCTAAACTATGACCTAAAAAAATTGCATGAGCTTTTATGCAATGTGCACCGCATACCTAGCTAGGTGTTGTTTGGGCAAAGGATCACAATGTTGATGGGGGGCACATGTGGTCCCTTTTCCTGAAATGTTGCGCAATGCCTCCCAAGTGGAAGCTCATAAATCGGAGTTTCTTACACCAAGAATGTCTAAAATCTCTCGCAAATTTCATCTTGTTTTGATTTCATTTCTCTTATAGTTTTCTATTCCAAAAATTTTAGCTAAAACTCAAGTACCAAGTGGAATCTTTAAACCGTGGGTTGCAGTACTTGATGCCTCAATCTCTCATTTGAGCCTTGTTGGCAGAGTGTACAAGAGTAGTGCTGTGAGGGAGGAACCACATATTTAACTATTGGGGAAATTTACCTCAAAGCTGATGGGGGTCAGTAGCCCCTTGGCATAGTGGAAACTCTACCTAGGAACTTGACAACAGCGGTTTGCAACACCACAACCTAGCATAGTGCAACCACCACTCAAGAACTTGGTTCACAAACATTTGTCCCAAAATTATGCATTTTTCCCAAAGTTCCTAAATATGTGTTTCTACATAGATATTCACATGCATATGCTGCAGGAATCTGAACGGGAATGTCGTCGGCCCGTTTTCCACCATGCAGAGAGGGTGGAATACTTACTTATACTCTTACCCTACCAGTGTTGATGAGTCGGCACATCCACAGGAGGTCGTCGCCTTTCATGGGCTCTACCTTTCCTTCGTCGCTCAGCACATAGGGGGTGATGGCGACGCGTCCGACCACTCCCAGCCTCTTGGCTAGTAGCAATTGCAGGTAATTTCCGTAGTCAGCGTGTTGCATTAATTCTACTCCATTCAGTTGCAACTCGTCCCCAGCCCACTGGGTTTCACCCATGGTAGAAAGCTTCTTCAGGATAAGTTGTATAGGGAGAGGAGGAAGATCTTCTACTCGTCTTCCAAAACAGCAAGAGCAGTAACTGAACCACTCTTCCCTAGGACATGGGAATCTTCTTACCACTTCTTCTTCAGGATTGTCGAAGTGGATTGGTAGTACTCGCATGCGTCGTGCAAATCGGTAGGCAACCTTTTGCCGCTTAGCTTCGGATGACTTCCTCTTTGGCAAGCTGGGTACAACCCGCCTTTTTGAGCTTGAAGCACTTGCTTGGCCAGATGCTTCTCCCTTCGGGGTAATGTGTTTCCAGACTGGCTTAACTTCTCCTTACCTTTAGCTCGAGCAGCCCCTTTAGGCCACTTTGGAGTAAAGTTTATAACTTTAACTGCAGTTTCTTTAGGGAAAAGAGGCCTTCGTTGGCTGGCACTCATTGACAGTGTGTCTTGGTTGACAACAGTGATGGCACTTCATCGACCTCCCACCTGATGCTCTCAATTTGTGGTTAGAATGAGCAACATGAGATGGAGAATTTACCTCTTGAATACTGACGACACTGCAGCCTGGCAGTAGTACTTCAATGAAGGCGGCTAGCGCCTCCTTAGTCTCCTCTTCTTCCATCCTCCAGTTGGAGAATTCCTTCAGCCATTCGTCCATGATTGATAGTGGGCGTCACTTTCAGCATTGTAAATCGAAGGGTCTTAGAAGCCCTCCTCCGTGGGGGCACCAAATGACGGGAGCAAAGCGAACCTCAAACCCCGACAGCCTCTAAAACGCCGGGGACCGCATGGCGCGCCTCGAGCCTGTCACAGTAAAGGGAACAGGGGGCACCACCTAGCTTTGAGCGGCTAGGACACAGACCACGATGATATGAACACTGCAAACTTACACACACACACACACACACACACACACACAGAGTGAGATTGACAAATGATGAAAACCCTCGGGGGTGTGAGGGAGAATTATTTATGCATTATTTACAACAACCTTCCTTCCAGTGAGGCGGCACACCGTGGTGATAGAGAAGGAGAAAAGATGGTGCAAACTACTTGGTGCGTTCTCTAAGATGACTCAATGATTGTGAAGCTTGCTACCAAGAGCGTGTATACATATGTGCATCGACCATTGGAGTCGAGAGGTGGTTGTGGCTCCCTTCGCATGGTGCAAATCCCAAGGCAAACCAACACACAAGCCCCCTCCCCATCATGCCAATAGTGTCAACTCTTCCCACTACACTCTACCAAGTGCTGACCTCTCATGAACTGTCCCCCCCCCCCCGATAGTGACCTCTCAGTGCCAATTTATAGGTATTGGCTGCTTGGATTATGGTAATCCCGGTGTGATTAGGGTAAGCTAATCGGGGAGACAAAGCAAGTGGTGGGCCCGGTGTGGTTGACCCTTGCTTTGTTTTGGGAGGTTATAAAAAGATGAGAATCTCTAGGTGGTCCTTTGTGACCATCACCTAGAGAGAGGGAATTTACAAAGTGGGAATTTTACAATGGCTTGGGTGAAAACTGAAGAAATGATGAAAATAACCTATAAATTACTAAAAATGGCATCGTGGTTGCGTGCTGCCAGTGAATGGTGTGTTGCCGGTGCATCGGTGTAGCAAGTACTTCTTTTGGGGGTCGGCCAGGGCATGCCTTCGACGCATTTCTCCTTTTTGTTGTTGGCAGCGCGTCCTTTGGGTCCTCCTTCTTTTTCATTGTCATCGTAGTCGTGAAATCCTTTGGTTTATTGTATTTGTGGTGTGTACATGCGTGTGCGTGTACATATGTGCATGTGGGCGGATGTGTGTGTATGTGTGAGTGCGCAAGCGTGCGTGTATTTGTATATGTACATGTGTGCACGCAAACGTGCGTGGGAACGGGGCTTGTATATAATATATATATTATTATTTTTTTTCTAGTTTTTGTTTTCGGGTTGGCGGCCTGCTGCAGCTACGCGAGGGTGAGTTAGGGCGGGGGAATGGTGTGTGTGTGTGTGTATGTGTGTGTATATTGTGTTGTGTGTATAGAGAGAGAGAGAGTAAATTTTGCTACACCTGTAGAGGCCCGTGAGGGAGAGAGAGAGGTTTGCAGGCTCAGTGTGCAGAGATTGTGTGTGGTGTGTGTGTGTGAATGAGATAGAGAGAGAGGAAGTTCCCCTATCTGTGGTGCCTTCGGGCTGGAGAACGAGAGAGAGAGAGAGAGAGAGAGAGAGAGAGAGAGAGAGAGAGAGAGAGAGAGAGAGAGAGAGAGAGAGAGAGTGGGTTGGGGCTGTGTTGCAGAACGCACGAGGGAGAGAAGGGGATGAGTGGGGGGAGAGAGAGTGTGAGGGAGGGAGAGGAGGAGGCGGGTGTGTGTGTGTGGATAAGATAGAGAGAGCGCGGTCTTTTGCTGCGCCTTCGTAGGTCCAAGCCATGCACGGCTGAGAGCGAGAGAGAGAGAGAGAGTGAGAACAATGAGGTGGCCGGGGGGTTTCTTTGGTGGGTCTCCGACAAGAGAGCGAGGGAAGGGGGGGAAGATTCTTTGGCATGAAGTGGGGTAATGGGGGGGTGTGAGGTGAGAGAAAGGGGGGGGGAATATCACCCCTTCCTATTTGGTGTCTCAAGGATGAGAGGAGGAGGGGGGGGGGGGGGGGGGGGGGAAGAGTCAATGGTATGGGGGAGAGGTGGTGGGAGTAGCGGGCCAGGGGAGGGAGAGTGAGGCGGAGGGAAGGGTGAGGTGAGCGGGTGGGGGAGAGAGAGAGAATATTATTGGGCTATTGGGCTTGCCTAGAGAGCGAGGGAGGGGCGTGTGTGGATAAGAATACGGGAGAGAGCGAGTTCGTGTGCGGCTATGGCTCGACACAGTGGGAGCGCGAGAGAGAAAGCGAGAGAAGGGGGTGGGTGCTTGAGCCGCTCCTGGCCGAGGGTGGCCAGTAAGGGGGGGGGTCATGAGGGTCAGCGGGGTGCGGGTAAGAGAGAGAGAATATTAGAGAGAGAGAGAGAGAGAGAGAGAGAGAGAGAGAGAGAGAGAGAGAGAGTGATCGGCCATTGGTAGGCAACGATGGAGATAGAGAGAGAAAATGGCCGAGCCACTTGCATGGCGGTGATGAATAGCGCCGAGCCATGAGCGAGAGAGAGAGGGAGAGAAAAAATGGAATGGATGAGGGGAAGAGAGAGATAGAGGCCTGCGAGGCTGGGATATGGACGAGTTAGGGCCGTGAGGTTGGCCAGGGCATTGCTTAAACCTTCTGATGGTGTCGCTAAGGCTTCGGCAAGGAAAAATAAGTTTTTTTTTCCTTTTTTTTCATTGATTTTCAAAAACCGGCCATCAGTAGCTACACTGAATTCACACATTGACCTTGAAACAATAGAGATAGCTTGTTTCAATAGAGCTAGCTTGGACACGTGGTGGACCTTCAAGCCACCTTGGGCTAAAGCCTCCATAACACAATGGATAGTAGGTTGGACAAGTAGTGGACCTTTGCCCCAAACCATTCATGCTAATAGACATAGTAGCTACACTCCATTCACACATTGACCTTGAAACAATAGAGATAGCTTGTTTTAGTAGAGCTAGCTTGGACAAGTGGTGGACCTACAAACCACCTCGAAAGTAGGTTGGACAAGTGGTGGACTATATTATTTAGTAACAACTGAATTTGTTTTTTTTCCAGGAAGATATGGCACTAAAAGGAAATGTTACAAGGGTGGCGGTCTCAATTGACTATACTTGCAATGATAAAAGGAATTGGTATCTGGATATACATGGTGTGGAGGGTGCATAATTTCATAAGGTGCATCTTTTTATTGCAAAGAAAGAGAATGACTGTCTATTTGAAGGTGTTGGCCAAGTAGTGGAAGCCTCTATCTCTATAGTTGATGGTCATCCACAGGTGGAATGCATTGATATTCTAGTCCCAATGAATCAAGAATTTCAATTATCTCTAGGAGCATATGCATTTTCACGGATGTCTCAAAATAAAGATGAGACAATGTTTTCTCGAGGAGAGAAGATTGAAGAGTCAACTCAAGGCGTCATAGCAGATCAACTTCAAAGCTCCATCATAGCCACACTACAGCAAAAGAAGGTGAAAGCTTCACGACCACCTGTAAAGAAGAAAATCAAAGTGCAAAAAGTAGCACCTTAGGAGACTAGTTCTATTTTGGATGTAGACAATGCATCTCTAGCATCCTCAACACAAGGTTGAACGTCCAAGATGAGAATCATGGATCCAGAAGCTCTAGAGGCAGAGGCCATGAAAGGACAATAAAAAGATACAGGTGGAATGAATAAGTATATAAGCTATTTCCAAGATGAGAATCGTGGATCCAGAAGCTCAAGAGGCAGAGGCCATGAAAGGACAATAAAAAGATACAGGTGGAATGAATAAGTATATAAGATATTTCCCTTTCCAATATAAGGAGTTTGCTATCCCTATTCAAAATTGTTGGTTGGCTCTTGATCACTATAATGTACGTACTATTGATGGAAAACATGCTGAAAGCATGCTATTTGGATTTTCCCGGAGTACAACTAAGCCTACAGCGTGTGCATATTTAATGCATGTTCAAAATGCAAAGGCAAAGTAGGGTGTACCTTTGGCAGCAGAAGAGGTACAAGATGGCAAACTACAAGATTATCATTATTGGATTCTTGATGGCCAACATCCAATTATGCCGCAAAAAGTTTTCTTCACAATGAACAAAAAAACAATGAGATATTTCAAAGATTGATTGATGTGTATAAATTCCAAAAGGCTTGTATTGTTGTAAATGCTCCTCCAATGGTTGCAAGTGCTATATCTGCCATTGCAAATGATGAGGCTAAAGAATTGTATGTCGAGCAACCTTACACTCAAATATTGCAGCATTTGCGAAGTCAATGGATCTATTGAGGACGACCATCAATGAAAGCAGTTGGAGTTGCAAAGGGACATATATCTCATGTTGGATGGGATGTTAGTGTCTTTCTTCTTCTTTCTTATTGTCTTTAATTGAACACTTGAGTTCAATCTTCTCATTGGTGTTATATTTCTTTCTAGACTTTTCTTCGATTGGCAAGAATGAGTGCAGGAGCAAGTTGGATTTCTAAACAGGCACACATAGTTACATATTCTGATCGAGTTTATAATTGTTGGGTAGAAATTATTACAAGGCTTGAGGAGGAGAACAAGAAACCCCCAACAACAGTATTCAGATTTCTTTGCGGTCTTGAGGAATGAGAGGTAAAGATCATTCAAGAAGAAATTAAAGATGAGAATATTTTATTGTCAAAGAGTGCAAAAGATGGTGATGTAATTGATATGTATGATCGAATCAAGCAACTCAAACAAGACAAACTCATTCAAGACGCACTTCTTGAAGGCTTCAATGCTTTGAATGAGTCATCACCGTGTAAAGATTGGGAGGAAATAGTCAGCATGTATAAAATCAATGATGCATTTTATAAAACCATTCTAATGTTATGTGAGCAATGGCTCAAAAATAGCTTGAAGCGTGGAACAAAGAAAATTGATTTCCGGATGAAGCTATAAAATCCATGCAATGGGCAATTCACCTTCACAAGGAGAAAATTGAGTCTCCTGATTTGCCATGGTCCATCTATGTGGTGAACCTACAGATGCTAGGAAATCTCTACTTGAAACGCCACTTCAACAACCAAATTTCTATTGGCTTATGCATTTTAGACTTCACAAAACACTATGGGGACAACTTGCAGTGGAGTGAGGAGATATTTATCAATGCTTTGGATGGGATGTTGGCTATTTCTAGAGGCTCAATTGATCCTGGATTTTTGTTTCTTGCATTTATAGATTTCTTTAAACTCACAAAATTGCAATGTGCATTCCAGAGTATGGGATATAATGTGAGCTACCATTGTTGTGGTGCCTTGCATCACTTTCCATTATCACCTTGCAAAGGAGCAATTCAATTCCTTGTGGTTATTGCCTTCATGGGAGAAGGTCATGCATTTGAAGACATGAGAAGGAGATCAGAACAATATCCCATGCCAATTGATTGTTCTTTGCTTCAAGTAGAAAATGAAGGCATGTCAGATTTGCAATATTTGGAAGCCAAAAAAAGAGTTTTTGTCAAGCACTACATTCATACATACTGTTTTGAAGATCGCAAGCTTGTAGATCTCTTTAGTGATGGCTCTCTGGTTGTACAAGAAGGATTACAACAAAAAAAGGACGTCATCTGCTTAGTTGAGAGCGTGCAAGAGAAAGGAACCTTAGCAACCAGGCTTCTCGAATTTGCTAAGGCCCATGCTGATATAGAAAAGTGGGCTGGCCTTCAAGATCAAAAAACTACTTTGCAATTAGCTGATGATGTGCCCATCAGAGAAGAGATTTCTCTGCAAGAAGAAGAAGGAGAAGAAGACCAACCTCCTTTGTCAATGGAGGCCTACTTGGAAATGGAAGAACGTATGTTTTGAACTTCTTGTATATGTTAACATCTATTCTTGTTGATTTGATACTCTTAATGTTAGGTTTTGTTTTATGTAGTATTTTTTGAGTCCATGTTTTTCATCTTCAAGAATTAAAGGTTTAAATGTAGAGAATAATCTTATAATTTTTGAGTGATGAACCCTTATATCTTTTTAAGAACACTAACCTAGACTTAAGAGCTTGAATTGATGATTTTAAGACCTCGTACTATCCCATTTCTTTTATACTTTCAAGGGTATACATAGATCCCAATCTCAAGAAGTGTGTTAGACCTTCAAACAACCCCATATAACTTGGACAAGTGGTGGACCTTCCATGGAGGCTAATTCAAACTAGTGTGGTGGTGAACCTTCTGTGGAGTCTAATTGTGGTGACATAAAACAATAGCCATTTCCTTGCACTGGCTTGGATAAGTGGTAGATCTTACTTCTATAAAGGTCTCTATTGAGAGAAGAATTGAATATAGAAGAAGAGAGAGATTTACTAAGCATAGATTTGTAAATTTGTAAAAAAAGGAAACGTGTTGGATTACAAAAATACCTCTCATTGTACGAGTGTCCAAAATGTAGATATATATTTCATCCAAAATTAACACCTTTGGATAAAGGCTTATCTTTAGACATTAAATCAAGAGGTTATGGCTATGCATGTGTTGAGACTATTGGTCAACTTGAATGAGGAGACACATAGTGTGTTGACTATGACTTTATTTGATGTTTTCAAGTATTTATATGGATAGAAGTCTTAATTACATGTGTTAATATGACTTATAATGGATCAAATCTCAATCAAGTAAATCAATGTTGTTAACTTTATGTGGCATTTAGTATTCACTTAAGTACTAATTTTTATTAAAGTGTAGGGTGTACAAGTTTGTCACAAAAGACTGTAGTAGATTAGTGTTGCCTTGTGTACCAATAGTTGCAAGGATTATAATATTGATTTTACCTTGAATAAACTCCTAATTTCAACTTCCACATGTTTACAATCGGTGATTTAAATTCTAGTGATTATTGAGAAACCAATGTTATTTGTGTTTTTTAGATTCGCAAATTGGGATAGATAAAGTCACTATGGTTGAGTCCACAATTGTTGAACCCCTTGATTCTATTATTTTTGACATGCCCAAGGTGGATGATACATCTATACCAAAGTCTGGTGATGTACACCTTTGATCAAGCTTGCAACAGTGAGAATAAAGAAATGCCTACTCCAACAATACAACCTACTTCAAAAGAGACCAAAACGTCTGCTCAAGAGCTATTTCCATTTGTTGTTACTTCCTCTAGTGCAGATGTTGAGAAGTCCATACTCATAATTATTTTGGAAATGGTATGCTACTGAAATGTTCCCCTCAGCCATCCTCACACCACCAGTCAGTGCAACTAGATCCAAAAAGATATATTATACTTAGGCGAGGTTGCATCCAATTCTTGAAGACTATATTACAGAGGTTTAATGTTGCAATTTGGTCGACAGCTACTAGGAACAATGTGCTTCAAATTCTTAAAGCACTAGAGAGCTTAGCAAAAGGTACATTGCCTTTCTTTGCAATTTGGAATCAAGAAGGTTGCTACACTTGTCAAAGCAATAAATTATTTAGACCCGACAATCCAACCATTGAGGCAATGTTCAAGCCTCTAGCTAAAATTTCCATGAGGTATGAATGTGACCCACGAAGAACAATGCTTATTGATGACTCTCCTTACAAGGGATGCATTTCCCTTGCAAACAATTGTATTTTTCCAACCCAATTTGATGGTGAAAAACTGGTTGACAATATGCTCTTGGAGGAGTTGCTTCCCTACTTGTTTGAGCTGCATGAGACAAGGGATGTGCGGAATTTCATTGCCTCTAATCGTTACGGACAGCCAGCATTGAAAAATGAGAGTGAATATAAAGAAATCAAAGAGAACTGGAAGCATAAAAATGATGCTTGGTCAGCCAAGGTGTTCTTTAAAAGAAGAAAAACTCCTACAAAATATGACAAAGGTGAAGCTATCCTTGAAGGCAAACACAATCGAGCACGTGAAAAAACTGACAACAATGACATCAAACAAGCCCAGATACAAGAGATACTAGAAAAGGAAGGTACAACTGTTGAAAGCATGAAGGCACAACAATTGATGAATCTAGCTAGGCAATTGGGATGTACTAAAAAGGGGCCATTGAGGGCAACCATTGCAAAGGCTTATATAAACAAGGTCAAAGCTGAGAACAATCTTCTAAGGCTAAATAAAACACACCCCTAAGGTACCTTTTATGACTTGAACCTTGTTTCACATACTTGAATATACATGTGCATGGTATCAAATTTTTCGTTTTGTTTCTTCTTGCAGATCTCAAAACAAATATCTCTAGCTATTCCATGGAGCAAGCTTGGACAGGTGGTGGACCTTTTGGTAAATCCCCTCATGGGAAACATATCACAAGTCCTCCATGCAGTGAGAGGGAAAACATTTAAGAAAGAGCCTAAGAGGTTGGACAGGTGGTGGACCTTGCACCTTTTCTCCCATTCCCAATCGAGTCTAGCTATCCACCACTATATTGTATGAAGTGTAGCTTGGACAAGTGGTAGACCTTGAAACAAGAGACCCCTCATCATCAAGCCTATTTTCGATCTATGGTAGATCTTACCTTTCTTCCATTCATAGTGGAGCCTAGCCTAGCCAGGTGGTAGACCTTACTTTTCTTCATGCTTCAAAGAATCATAGCTTGGAGAAATGGTGAAGATTTCTAAGGTTTTCAATTGGGATTTGTTTATAGCAATGAGTAAGTTGAAGATGGACTTTGGTATCTAATAATACCATAGTGTAGAAAATGTAGAAACTATTTGTATTCTTTGAAACATAATAAATTTCTTGTTTTTCAATTGGAGAGTCATCACTACAAGAAAGTGGGTCGACTATCTGTAGACATGATTTGAAGAATGTTTTTGAAGCACCCAACCAACCTCATCCAAGGCCTTGTCGTATATATCAATCACCTCCTTGTCACCTACCACTTGCTGTCAAGAATATCAAAAGAGTGCTTGTTTTGGACCTTCAAGGACTGCTTTTGAAGACAGTTGAAACAAAACATGGAGATTCTATGCCATCTTGGGCTCAACACATGCATCTTGTGGAGGACAAAGATGAAGTTTATCATGCGGTGCGCCTAGATGTAGAAATGTTTTTGGATTTCTGTAGTGAATACTTTGAGCTGTGGATATGGAGTTTCTATAACCTAACAAGAGTGCAGGACATCACATAAAAATGTTTCCTAGAGCATTATAGAAAGTTCAAGATCTTTATGAGTAACAAGTGTTGCCAAAATCCAAACATCATGTTAGGATTTAGAAGGGTTTATCATAAAAACTTGAGCGATATTTGGAAGATGTTTGAGGACTTGGATGCAAAGAATACCTTGATATTTGATGATAGTCCATATAGGATGATGTGGAATATGCTAGGAACATATCTTATATTTCCAAAGATGTGGAGGCAAACACCTGAGCAGCTTCAAAGATTCTTGCAAGAAACGATTATTCCATGGTTACTTGGATGGTTGTATGCAAAAGACAAGAGAGATTATACTTGTAACACAATTGTAAATCAGTATAGTGATCTTGAGACAACTCATGTCCTCCATGTGTACGTGTCAAGGCGATAACATTAAAGAAGGTTGACAATGATCCTTTTTATGGCCAGATGATGTCCTTTTAGTATGATGTGTATTTGTATTACTATATAATTCAAAGGTTATTTTTTAACAAAGATGTGTCAATTTGATGAACACTTGCATGGAGTGCACCCTACTCTAAGGGGACTTGCATGTATTCTACAGGGTATCCTATTATAAAGAAAATTATTAAGGGGACTTCCACGTATTACTCCACTGTATGCTATTATAAGGAGAATTCTATGTGATGGATCGTGCTCTGCTCTAAGGGAATTGTAATGGAGTGCACTCTACTCTAAGAGGACTTCCATGTATTACTAGAGTGTATCCAATTAAAATAAGAATCCAATGTAATGATAGAGCATCCCGATTTAGAACAAAAATGTGTCGATGAACTGTACCCTAGTCTAAGGGGGGCTTCACTATATTACTAGAGTGTATTCAAGTCAAAGGAGATTTCAATGTAGTTCTAGATTGCACCTTGTTTTTGGGGACTGATTTTACTAGATTATGGTTGTGTTTCATCATGAAAAAAAATTATTTTTTTTCTTTAGCAATATTCTCATAAGTTAGAGAGTTTGAGACTTTAGAGCCAATTTGGGAATCACCAATGTCTTGAAGATTGGCCATATGGACAGATCTTGGACTGTTTTTGAAGACCAAATACATCCACAAGGTAGTACTTGAAAAGGTCTACGAAGCCATGCTCTCAAAATTTTGGCTAAGATTTGGCCATACGATCAAATCTTAAGACTGTTTTGAAAGTGGGAATTGAGAAATTCCCAAATTCACCAATATGGTGTTCAATTCTATATCATTCCATTTCAAGGTTGCATCCATTTGTAACTAGGAGAAACTTATGTTTGATATCAAAATAAACCTTACAAGTATGGAATGGAGAATTCATGGATGTGCAAGAAATATCTTGGTCTTGGCACGTATGTGTATGTTTGCCTAAAAATTTTGTGTCCTTCATATAAAAGAGTTTTAGAACCTACAAGTCTTTGAAAGGAAAAATATGAAGTCTAATTGTTTGCATTAGGAGAAAAGAAATCATGGACTTTGAATTGTGTGAGAGACCTTGTTTGTGGAGAAAAATGTTTGAATCAAGAATGGTTATTTTACATCCTCCATGTAAGAGAGTTTTGGAAACTAAAATATGCCCAGAGGAAAACCATGGAGTCTAAGTGCAGGTATGAGATGTCAATGTATGCATGCATATCTTTATTAGGGTCTAGGCATAATTCGATGATTTTGGACGTTAACTTATCCAATTTGGTATAAACTAACATATTTAATGTTTTCTTGTGGGTAGTATTTATTTCATTGTATATGTTTTTAGCCTAATTTCGTGAACTTCAAATTAAACCTTCTATGTTGCAATGGAGAAGTACTTAGAGAAATTTTTATGTAAACACATTAATTTGCTTACCCTTTCACTAATTGTAGCTTAGATAAGAAGTGGACTTTGCATTCCTCCATAGCCTATCCTAGACAAATGCACCTTTAAAGTAGCCGTCCTATGTTGCAATTGACATGTGCTACACATTTTATAAATGGCTCGTACCTTAAGTGAATAATTTCTAGATTAGAGGTGTGTGTTGCTTTGATGTCATGCACAAGTGATTTATTTCTCAATGGGTGCTAGCTTGTACAAGTGGTGGACCTTGAACTAAAAATTCAGGTACTCCATTTGACCTTAGCTTGAACAAGTTGTGGGCCTTCAAACCAATGTCTCCATATTAAGATAAGTTATAGGTAGGACAATAGAGTATAAAAAATGACAATGGAATCAATGTACTAGTCTCTTGATGGTGCAACCACCCAAAACCATAATTTTTTGTGGCCAATGTTTCTTTCAAATGTTTAGTCTAGTACAACGTCAACACCTTGTACATGATATATTGAAAGTTGTGCAATCTGGGAATTGGGATTTTCCCACTTTACCTAATATGGTCTTAAATGCTCTAATTAGTGAAGTTTCCCTTGTTGGCAGTGTCTCCAAATGATGCAGTTATCACTACCCCCGTCAAGTTCCACTAGCAGGTTTCATATTAAAATGCAATTCCTAGAGAAAGATATGGCATCAACAAGGACGTCGCTCCTAGAGTTTCAAAACACTGTCGATGGGGACTCCTTTAGGCATCATGGTCAAACATGTAGCAAGGGAGCAAAAAATGCCGATCTACAACCAATCTCTCCTTCGTGCCGATTCTCTCCCATGATCAAGGAGCACAATGCTCTCATATCATGTCAAAGTCAACGATGCAGAAGCATACACAAAGGGGAGAATACCTGAGAGAGAGAGAAAGAGGGAGAGAGATACTAGTAGATATTGCTCCAACTTCATCCCAGAGAAGACGATTTTCAAACAAACAGCCATTGACTGAATCCTCCCAACCAATACCTGATGTGGCATTTCAAGAAGTAGAGATGGAGCAGATGTTAGACGCATTCTTTGACATGGATCCGATCATTCAAAACATAGAAGACGACAACATTCAATGCAATACTACGGACCAACCTCAGGTAAATACATTGGATCCTAAGCATGATAAAGTGAAAATTACAGTTCAATAATGTGATCAAGGAGCTGACTTGTTTATGTAACGACAGGTTGCTCAACGAGGAAATCTTGCCAGAAGGGAATCATATGCCCCCTACCCGTCCAGTCGCTAAAAATCTTCTTACTAATTTGGGCCTGAATTAACACGAAATACATGCATGTCCTAATGATTGTATAATTTTTTGCAATGAGTATGAAAATTTGGAACAGTGTCCCAATTGTGGATCAAACAGATATAGAGAGGACACACAAAGAGAATTTATCCCTACAAAGGTCCTTCAACACTTTCCTATCATTCCAAGAATAAAGAGTGTGTTTAGGTGCAAGTACATAGCCGCTTTTGATGACATGGCACTCAAATACTAGATCAACAGATGATGTGATGCGGGTACCTGCTGACTCTCGTGCATGGAAGCACATAGAGAAAAGTTGGCCTACATTTAAGAATGAGCATCAATGTATCCGCTTTGTTCTGGAAATGGACAGAGTAAACCCATTCAGATTACGGAGTTCGTCGTGGAGCAAGTGTCCTATTTGTCTGGTTAATTATAATCTTCCACCATGGCTAGCTATCAAGAAGGGCCTTCTGTTGTTGTGTCACTGATTGTCCCAGGAAAGTACAAAGCAAAGAACATGGACGTCTATCTAGAACCACTTATAGAGGAGCTCCAAATCTTGTGGACAGGAATCAATGTGATTGATATGTCCCAACCAATTGGACGACGGAATGTACATGTGCAAGGCATTCTCATGTGGACCATGCACAATTGGCCAGACTTCGGTGAGTGCTCAGGTAAGTGCCTTTGAAACCCTCACGCACGTCATGTTATTCTTGGATATGCCGACGCTTTTATATTTTAGTTTTGTGATGTTTCAAGCTTGAGCTACTAGGGCAATCATACATGTCCTAAATGTGGTCCTCAACTTGGCTTCCATCGCTCTGAGAATTTGAGCAAGACAATTTACGAGGAGCATGGTAGATTTTTTCCTGAAGGACATGAGCTACGTGGACCCATATGCAAACAAGACATGCATCCACTGAAAGCGAGCGATTGGAAAAACATGTGGCTGGAGAGGGGAGATTTCATGCCACCTGGAATGAAAATACTTTTTATTTTCCATGAACTCCTGTATTGGAGTGACCAGCTTATTAATCATCTGCTCGACCCAATGCACATCCTCAAGAATGTGGGGGAGATCATATGGAAAACCATCACTGGAAAAAGGGAGAGCAAGGCCCAAAGAGATGACCTGCAGACTCTGGGTCGAATGCCAGATATGTGGCCTCGACTTAAACCCAATGGGAAGTTTGCTATACCAAAAGGACCATGGGTTTTGAGTCGTGCAGAAGAGCAACAAGTAAAGAAGACTATATCTTCATTCAAGACTCCCACTAGGTGCATGCGATGTTTAAAAATGGCTTTTACGAGAGATGACAATCTTAGTGGTCTAAAGTCCCACGATTGGCACAAATTTTTACAGTTTATCTTACCAATTTCCATAAGTATTGTTTGACAGATGACATTAGAAGAACAATCTACAAAAATCAGTGAGTTGGTGCGCTAGATCAGCTCAAAAGAGATAAGAGAAGACAATATCGATGCAGCACGCTTAAATGCTATTGAAGCAGTGTGCATGGTGGAGAAGTACATTCCAACAAACATTCTTACCATCCAAATGCATGTACTTGTGCATGTGGTCAATGAAGTTGCAGTTGTTGGGATAGTCCATAGTAGGTGGATGTTCTTCTTGGAGAGATTTATGAAGACTTTAAAGGGGTTCATTCGTCAAAGGGCTCGCCCCGAGGGTAGCATGGCTGAAGGATGGCTTGTACAGGAGTCTCTTGTCCTCATCAGTGAATTTTTGGTCTCAATTGATTCAGAGATGCCTCAAATGTGGACTATTGAGGTCAATGCAAAGGTGATAGGGGACGATCCACAGGGACAAGGCATCGTTAGGAAGATGGACATCACAATGCGAGAAAATGTTACGAGATTTTGTCTTCTCAACTCAGACATCATGCAAAAGTGGCTAGAGAGGTAAGAAGGGGAAAAGCAACAACGCTTGAAAGATCGCCTGCAATTCAAGCACAACCGTGCCACTAGAAACCTTCCTTTTCCAAATCATCTTCAAAAATTGCCTGACTTTCCAACTGGGCGGTGGTTAGATGCAACAATCTCAGAGGCAAAGAGGAATGGAGTGTTGATTACTGAAAAGGAAGAGGAGATGTCAAGGGGTTGCGATTGGCATGTATATTTTCAGAACTTCCTTATCAAGCTCCACATGAGATCGTTACTTTAATAACTTTAAGTCTGTTTCAATTTTGTGGCTGCAATATCACAAATATGGAGCTTTGTGGTCGCATTGGAAACACTTCAGAGTGCAACAGATCGACGAACAAAGGGTCACTTTCGGCAGTGGTGTTAGGGCACGCTTTGTCCAAGAAAGTAGGAGTAGTGTCAAGGATGAGAACACAAAGACTAGCCAACTTGAATACTTTGGCTACGTCCAAGACATCTTGAAGATCAGATTTAGAAAGTTTGATATTTTTATCTTTGATGTCAAGTGGTTCAAATTTATTACAAGCGGCCCTAATGCAACTGTGCGCAAAGACAAGAGTGGATTGATTCAAGCGAACTCTAGGCAGGTGTGGACACTAGATGCGTGGGATACATTCGTACTTCCGGAACATTGTGAACAATTTGTGTTCACACTAGATCCACTGTGGAGAGAAAATGATGAAAATGATCTATCTAAACCGCGTTGGCTCTATGTTGTTCAAGTTACTCCATCAATAAAGCAAGTGTATGTGAAGGATTGGATGTTGAGGTCAAGGAGGTGATTCATCAACAAAGTGCAGGGCCGACGGATGATATATGTTTGGATTTTGAGCTGGAGGTCAGTGGTGAGCATATGCATGAACCTAGAGATGAAGTGTTAAATACTGAAGCTAATGCGGAGAGCGACAAAGAAGTAGGGTTTGATGATGAAGATGCAGAAGTACAGATTGAGATAGACATCTTTGGTGCATCAGATCTCATAGAAGACGAGGGATTAACTAATGATTTTTTATAGGAACTCTTTTGTAAAACTCTTTTCATTAGTCTACAATACACTCTAGATTCATTCATTTGTGTTGGCGATTAGTTTATGTGGTTATTTGTATTGATTAAGCGTTTTTTGTAAACTAACGTATTTTGTGGGTGTTATTTCTGTATCTGTAGCCATGGTCAATGACGATGAGCCATACTCTCCTAGTTTTAGTTTTCCTATCACTCCGGCCGGCATGTCACCCGAGCAGATGGGTCTCTTTTCGACACAGTTCACACCAGAGCAGATCATGATGGCAAAGAACCTTTGGGCAATAGGTTCCTCTAGACCTACTATGGTCGACCCTATGCCTAGGACTAGTGTGGTCTGTCAGGACAAGGGTCAAACCTAAGGACTAGGGCGGTCATGGACTATGGCCAGGGGCCGGGCTAGACAGTGTGGACATGGGATCTGTCTAGGGCAAGGGGCTAGGAGCCCGCCTATATAATGGGGGGTTGGGAGGAGGATCCTATGGTCTAGCATCCCTACTTTTTACATTGGTATCAGATCCAGCTAATTTTGGGAAGGCGTGGAGCACTTTTTGCATGTGCATGAGGGCAAGGCCGTGGAGCTCTCTCCTTGAGTGTCCTCGAAGAGACCTTGCGTGGTGGGCAACCCCGCTTGCAGGGAGAAAGGGCCGTGACCGGACCTGCACCAAAACCCCCGCTCTCGGGCTTGCCAGATGCACACGGGCCTGCTGGGCATTTCACATGCTTGTGGCGGGTGGTTTCAACCAACACCCAAGGCGGGCTAAGAGTTGTTGCCCCTCGTGCTGCTTGCAAAGACGCCATCGATTGTGCATGCGTTTTTTTTTCACACAGTTGGCGCCCAACCCTTAGAATTGGTGGCCAACCTCGATTTTTTGAAAATTTAGGGGTTGGTACTCACAACAGGGTACCCCCCCTCCCTCTTCTGAACCTTCGGGCAAAGCTCGGCATACCGAGAGGGGCAAAGGCAGTCCGTGGCTCGCAGGCAGGCCGGGAAATAACAAGCAAAACCTAAAAATTCTGCTACGTATACTACACATGGTCTTTTCGTAAATTAATTCAACTCGTCTTCAATTTATCCAAGATACAAAGACCAGTGTAGTACTGGTGCTCAAGGCGACTTGAAACTTGTCGGACTGCATACAATGCAAGCAAGTTATTTGGGACACTCGAAATTCTTGACACCTTCAATTGTGTCAGCGATTTGAAGTTTCTCGGTAATTTCAACTCTTCACGAATTCTATCGCGGCTTGGAATTCACCTTCTTTACGATCGCCGGCGGAATTAGCATGGTTCATTACCAGCCTCTGCTACAAGTTTTTACGTCGGTACGGCTACAAATTTATCGGTACTCCAAGGTATTGTTTTCTCTTTATTTCGTACAACGCATTTTTCCATGAGTATGGAAATCGATGCTCAACATATGTTTGACTTTGAATACCTGGAATCGGCTCCACCTATGGATGTCGTGTGGCCGGATACTCTCAACGGAGAGTACCCACGTGGCAACAGGGATGGATGATGCATACCCAGGCAGTCTATCTTTCTCTCCGCGAGTATCTACACCTCCTCCTCAGAGCGTGTTTGATATTCTGAAGGATGATAGTAACTTGCCGGATGCTAGGGAGTTTGTCACTCGACAAGACTAGCAAACTTTTGAGGCCCGATTTCTCAAGCTAGATGTACGGGTCCAAATATTGGCTACGCAAGTGGAAAATCTCACACGATTAATTTATAATATGCCACCAGAATCAACTTCTAACTTGCCGAAAACCCAAGAGGTTGTCTACCCACCAGTTATGACCAAAGAGTTCCAACATGCAGAAGATAATTTGGTTGTAGGAACAGATCTGGTCATGACCAACGTGGCGACTATCACAATCCAACTTTCGACGTGCACAAAGTCAAAAATTATGCTTTATTTGCTTAGAAACGCATCAAAAAAAGCAGTGTCCACATGTCCGACAACGTAACATGATGCATTAGTTTGTGATTCGACATAAACTCCAGTTTTGGTGTCGGGCATAGTAGCTATATGTCTTCATACGTGCATGTGGCTTTTCAGAGTATTGTCCATTTTTTGAATTGGGTAGTGTTATGTCCCAATTTCTTTATGATACAATCATTTTTGGTACGACCACTTTCATAATCTCGGCTTATACGATCAGCCGACAACATTATCAGATGTATACAAGAGCAGTGCATTAGGGTGGGTCGGTGAAAGGAACTTCTGGTGTTAACATTTATGTTTATGACTGGTACGATAGACACGGGCTTCCACTTTTGTATGCAAGGCATGCTACCCAGGTGGTATAAAGTACGCTTCCGCTATCACACTCGCAACTCTGTCAAGGACAATAAGTGATAGATTGTTGCACATGATTTTTGGTTGCTGTCACCACACAACAACACTAAATGGCACCTCAATCTAGGACTTATTTCATAGGCAAAGTGCCCTACTTAAGTCACCCGCGTACAATCATGACCCCTACAAGATCGATGGGTCAAGATGTGTTTTGTGTTTTTCTGTTGCCTCTCTAGATGAGAGATCAGTCATACCAGCAAACTGTGGACTGCTTATAGGATAAGCTGCATGTTAGGCATAAGTGCGTAAGAGCACACAGCTTGGGTACACACTCTAGAAACTTAAGGAAAGTTGCAAGTTAGGCATAAGATGCGTAAGAGCACACAGCTTGGGTACACACTCTAGAAACGTAAGGAAAGTTCCTCAGCCCAACATGCTCTCCTTCTCTCTCTTTCTTATTTCTCTCGCATAATAATGAAAACTTTTTAAGAATCTTTTGAACATGTTTTGTTTGGGAGTCAGCCTGAGCCAAGGTGCTCTAGCTCAGATGGAAATTGGACAAGATGCCATCTAAATTAGTCTTCATCGGTTCAATCAATTGAACACTAATTTCCATAAGGGCTATGAGCCACACACACTGGCTAAGAGTCATTGTCCGATCTTGGGTAAGACCCACCTGTTGGCATTCCTTGGGAGACTGTTCTCCAGCTTGAGCAGATCTACCTAGGGGACTCCTCATCGACGTTAATAGACAAGCAAGAGTCTTGCCATTACATATGGGTATTTCGTATGCACTACATGTTTTGGTGCGATGATGGAGCTGAGTTTTGAATGAACTTACACTCGCATAGGCTGATCTATAACACGGCGTATAGATGCAACAATTAATTGAGACAGCGTGGCTGTCCGTAAGAGCTAGGCATTTCACTTGTGTGGATCTCCTGCTCTCTCTATAACACTACGAGTGTCTATGGCAGCACAGTTGTGGGGTAAGGCTCGGAGGGTGATTGCTAAATCACCCCCTAGTCATGGAGGATCACAAATTGATCTATTCTCGTTATTCTTTCAAGGAAATAAGTCCACAATATACCACATGGTAGCGGACGAATTCAACTTCTCAAGTTGATTCCAATCATTTTGTACACGGTTGACTATGAAGTTGAGCAGTTTCTACAAAGGATCTTATCAAGGGGTTTGCCTACGTAGATTCTAATCAACAGGTTTGGATTGCAAAGGCAACACCCAGGATTTCCAGTGCAATGTTGCTTGTTTTTTTTAACAGGTGGACGACGTGCTCCTTTGTATTTGAATACGGGTAAGTGAACATTCAGTTCAATCTCCAAGTACGCATCTATTGATTTGGTGTTATTCCAGTTTTTAGTATGCATTGCTTGGTTTTTTTCAAGTCATTTAAATACGCTTGAATATTTCAGACCATGCCAAGGGCATGTTGGAAGAAAGTATTTTGGGCCGTAGTGTCCACTATACATTATGTTGTTATGAACCCACTTGTTGGGTTCGATTTGTCATATGTTGTCACATGGGATACAACATGGTCTAGGAACTCAAGGAGTTTGGTTTAGCCAGTGTGGAGCAATGATAATGAGGGACCCTCTCACTCGCGTCGCGGAGTGTTCATAGTTTCCTCCACACACAAGTACAATTTGTGCTTGATGGATGTCGCTTTCTCTGCCATCCTTATTTGAGACATATTCCACATGTGGTGAATATGAGTCTCTGGGACTGACACTAGTGCCTAATTCCTAATGATGTGTCGCAACAAAGTCCCTACGTGCTAGTCGCATTCGTTCATTCGACCATTTGGAGCACACCGTATCAGCAACAATTTCAGTGGCAAAAAATTGTCGGGTACTAAGTACAGACTTGTTTCGATTACAAGTGCTGTGAAACCACCTTAATAGAGGTTCATTTCTACATATAGCCAAATATGCTACGTTCATGAGAATGTCTCATAGTTGGTACCTAGGTGTGACTGGGTTGTCACATTCTGTTATGGTCCAACTTTTGTCACCAGGCTTTCCCAAATGCATTGTGGAAAGTCTCGTCATGGAATTGTGGTTTGAATAATTTTGTGTTAAATGCATGCACACTAGGTGTTATGGGCCCTAGTGTTTAACATTGATTTATTTGGACCGGCATGCAAATTAATGGACTTTATTCATTCTACACCTTGTCTATACTACAAGTGCAATCTCTAATGCAGCTTTATTATGAGTTTACACCCTGCCATACAAGGTACTGGCTCAAGATGGGTGTCTGTGGTTGGATGGTCTAAACCCTATGAGCTTCTCCAGCCCAACCTGCTTTCAACCTAGTTGGTTGTCTCCACTCCGTATCAAATATATGGCTGGATAATGATTGGGTCATAGTTTATCGACAATTGTGGAAGACTGTCTGTAAGTGGTTGGGGAAAAGCACCTCACTCTTACTGCTGCTATTCATCCCGTGTTGGATGGGCAGCTTACAAGTATTTTTTGCTAAAGGATCTGCTAAGAGAATATGTTAGCACAACGCATTTCTCAATGGGTGATTCTCTCCCGATTCTAGAATTTGCTTACGTAAGGTTTTCAACTTTGAACACCTGTTGTGGTGAGGTTGGATATTGTTTCAATAGTTTCATAAGTCAAGGACTTACTAGGTGCGTTGACAAAGTATGTTGGCAAGTAACGTTCATTAGGGATGAACATGTAGTTCTTTGTGTTCCAAACTATTCAAAAGTCTGACATGAGGACACTCCCTATTATGTCCCTCAATAGCTCTGAGCTTTTCAAGATGCTCACGCGAGTTGTAAATCTGGCTCACAACTTCAGGGATAGTGGCACCAAGGTTTTCTTGCATTTTCCAGTCTCTTTCGAAAGTCTGAAAGTTGATTATGTCTTTTGACATCTTTTAGTTGTGGTTACTCCTTTCAAGTACTCAAGTAAGTTACAAATTGAGTTACCAATTTGATACAAGTGGTTGCAAAAGGACAACAATGTTGAAAATCAAGATGTTGCTCTTGGTTTCATTGAACCTCCTCACTGCACCAATTATCAGACATACAGACAATTGGCCCACATATGGGACGTCAAATCAGTATTCTTAAGAAGATATTACTACTTGTGTTTTTGAGGACGAAAACTCTTCCTTAAGGGGGGAGTAATGTCAGGACAAGGGTCAAACCTAAGGACTAGGGCGGTCATGGACTACGGCCAAGGGCCGGGCTAGACAATGTGGACTGGGGATCCGTCTAGGGCAAGGGGCTAGGATCCTGCCTATATAATGGGGGGTTGGGAGGAGGATCCTATGGTCTAGCATCCCTAGTTCTTACATGGTCCCTACACCGACCGGCCCCAAACCTCAGCCGAGTGTGCCCCCCATGCCTAGGACTAGTGTGCCCCCTACACCGACCGGTGGTTTGTCCTTGAGATGAGGTAGGCGTCGTTGTGGAGGTGATGGTTGCTGTGGTAGCGGTTCTATCGATGCGTCCACACCACCAAGAGAGAATCCCCCACTCTCTTCAGTAGATAGTTCACCGATTGGCACACCACGTCACCTTGGGGATCACACGAGCGTGATCCTAGAAAGGTGTACAAGAGCAGGGATGGGACTATTGTGGCGAATAGGGTCGGAAATGCCATGCAACAGAGGATTTGACAGCTCTGTACGGTTCAGTTTGGTCAATGTGTGATGGAGGTTTGGGATAATCTCGACGATGAAAGAAAGAGTTACATCCTCGAGGCCATTCGCAGAGAATACAGGCCGGTGGAGGGGTACGATGAAGTCTCGAATGCTTGGACTTTGGGCGTGGCGAGGGCCACAATGTCACACCATCGGTCAAAGGCGAGAGACAGGTACAATGCCGGCAGTCCCAAGTCGGCATGGTTGGACGTAGAGGAGTGGACGGGGATTGCACGAGAGACACAAGACAGCCCAAATAGATTTCAGTAGTAGCAGAGAGTGCAGCCAGAGCACGTTTGGAGTGTGCAGGAGCGTCACATCTTGGGAGTGGAAGCTACGACACACTTCGACATGAGTTTGTAAATATTATACGTATGCTTTGCATTGTTGAAAATATATATGAAGTTTGAAAATTTATCTCATGATGAAACCATAATTTTGTGGGAAGTTGTCGTGAAGCGCCTTTCGACACGTCGAGAGGAGAAGTATGGGTATGCGCATGGACTTGTGGCCCTTTTGACCCAGCTGCAGGAGGAGGGAGAGGACGTCGACTGGGAGGCATTACCATGACGGTCTTCTTGATATAGTCTTACTCAGTCATCTTCATACATTTTTTGTAGTTGTGATCTTCTTGATATAGTTTTACTCAGTGATTGTTTGCATGTATAGTTTTGTAGTGCTTATGTTTATGGTTTTGCATTCCGTTTGTGATTATGATTTATTTCGCAATTATGGTATGGCATAGAGGTTATGATTATGGTATGGCACATAGGTTTTGATCATGGTTTGGCAATCAAGTTATGGTTATGGTTTTGCAATGATGGTATGGTAATCATGGTATGGTTAGGATTTGACAATCAAGATATGGTTATGGTTTTCAGTGATGGTATGGCAATCATGTGATAGTTATGGTTTGGCAATCAGATTTTGGTTCTGGTTATGGTTATGCCGTTGTGCCTATGGTTTGGGAGTCGACGTTTTGGTTATTCTTTTGAGAACTTTTCATGATCAAGCTTTTGATTTTGTGGATTTGTTCTTTTTACAGTTTTGCTAATCTGTAAACACCCGCTCTTTAGCGTCACCTTGTAGGTGGAGTTTGGTTGCTTGTGCACTCTTCCTTTGGGTAGAGAGGGCTGTTTTCTGTTGCTGTAGTACATGCAGCATCAGGTCCCAGCCCTCTCTGCAAAAAAGTAAATACAGGTTTGGTCGTCGGAACAGACTGCGGTATATGCGCTGGTATAGGCCTCGAAAGAACCGTCGGTATTACATACAATTTCCGGTGTTGATAACTGTGTTCATACAAGCGTATATTACTGCGTGTATTTCGATGGTTATAAGTACGTATATTTTGACAGCTTTTACCGATGTTTATACCGACGCTACGATACCGGCGTTTATTTAATGCTTATTCTAGCGTATTTTACTTATAAAAGAAAGCTTGTCTCGTCGGTATCTACGCCGATTTTTGTGCGACGTGTTGTAGTGGAAGCCCATTGTTGCACATTGCTCTTTTGCAGATGGCCCCCCCTTTGGATCCCTATTTTCCCTTCTTTGGATCCCTACTATGGCCGGTCTGTCAGCTTAACCAATATTCTAGCTTTTTCTCCCCTGGTACTTCCCCATATTAAATGATCAGTTTAACATGAGAAAATCATTTAGGATAATTATATATTAGTTATTATGACACGCCTCATAGAGGACGCTGGAGTCGACTGGGGCATAAGCAAACACTTGATTGTTTCGATGCCTTTGTGGTGAGCTTGGCCACAAAGGATTGACTAATTGCAGGCAAAGGATTCACTTACTAGAACATGACTTGCTAGCTAAAGGGAAGTGTTTTACATAGGATACTTATGTAGGTTTGAGTTGGTTGACAAAGTTGGGGTATTGGCTATGCCAACTTGTAGTTCTTGAGTGTGAATGTCTCCAAAAGGCGCCCATGTCAACTAGAGATGAGTCATGAGGGCAACTTATCTATTGATTATGAATAGGTTACAAGAGTAAGGCCGGGCTCAGACGAAGCTCACGGGTAAATCAATACCTTTGTTTCCTATGTTTATATAGGGTGACACCATTGTGACATAGTTTAATACTGCAAACGACGCACAACCAACAATAGACAGCTTAGCGGCATTGTGAGTGGTAGGAATAAAATTGTGCAGGGCTCAAGATGCACAATCCTCCTTTTGCCCTGCAAATAGGCCCGATGGTAGAGTTCTTAGAGTGTGCGATGGTGGATGCACACACCTACCTCTAACTTTGGTCTTGTTTACATACTGAGTGAAATGGCACTTTTTTGTGAGGTTCAGTGGCTTTGAATGGTTCGTGATGGCCCTCGATAATGGTGGTCATGCCTAGTAAAATGTAAACCAGCTTCAATATTGAGAAAAACGCCTTTTAGGTGTTTAATACCATCTCGAACTTATTAGGGAATACCATCTGGGGGCTCAAAAGGTGGCATAAATGCCATTTCTTCACATCAAGGCTTCAAAATGCTGCCACCATTTTAAAACCCAAGAGTGCGCCTCATTTTTTTCCGCTATCGGGGTTTAGTGCGCCTTGCTTTTTGCATGGCCGTGTTTAGTGCACCTCGAGATGCCGTCCCTCAACCCGGACCGTCAATCCCATTACTCCACCTCGCATTTAATATGGATGTTACTTAGTGCCAAGGAAAGTCCGGACTTTTGGGAAAGATCCTTATGGAAGTTAAATACAAATGAGCGACAACACACACACCCGACCCCCGTAGGTGGAGGCAACCCTAACTCTTAAGGTGAGTGAGTAGAACTTTGAAATTACAACACACACCCGACCCCCGTAGGTGGAGGCAACCCCGACTCTTAAGGTGAGTCATCCCAACCGGGTTAGAGTGGCCAATTGTGACGCCCCAGAATCTGGGCGCGTCGGGGAGGGGACCTTTGGGGCCCGGCTCGGACGGGACCGGCTCGGGTCGGGGTGTTTCTTCAAGGGGTCCTGGCGCGGACGGCACCGGCTCAGGAGGGCCCGGCTCGGACGGGACCGGCTCGGGTCGGGGTGTTTCTTCAAGGGGTCCTGGCGCGGACGGCACCGGCTCAGGAGGGCCCGGCTCGGACGGGACCGGCTCGGGTCGGGGTGTTTCTTCAAGGGGTCCTGGCGCGGATGGCACCGGCTCAGGAGGGCCCGGCTCGGACGGGACCGGCTCGGGTCGAGGTGTTGCTTCAAGGGGTCTTGGCGCGGACGGCACCGGCTCAGGAGGGCCCGGCTTGGACGGGACCGGCTCGGGCGTGGTTGCGTTCCATGGGTCGACGGCCGTTTGTGTTTCGCGGGTCTTGCGTTCCGGGTCCCTAGCCCCACGTAGCCTCAGGCTCCGCCGCACCGCCGGCGGGTCATAGCGTGCCCCGGGGAACCTTGCGTGGAGTCCTCACGGTGCGCGAGTGCGTGGAGTGAGGCTACAGTGTCAAGTGTGACGCCCCAGAATCTGGGCGCGTCGGGGAGGGGACCTTTGGGGCCCGGCTCGGACGGGACCGGCTCGGGTCGGGGTGTTTCTTCAAGGGGTCCTGGTGCGGACGGCACCGGCTCAGGAGGGCCCGGCTCGGACGGGACCGACTCGGGTCGGGGTGTTTCTTCAAGGGGTCCTGGCGCGGACGGCACCGGCTCAGGAGGGCCCGGCTCGGACGGGACCGGCTCGAGTCGAGGTGTTGCTTCAAGGGGTCCTGGCGCGGACGGCACCGGCTCAGGAGGGCCCGGCTCGGACGGGACCGGCTCGGGCGTGGTTGCGTTCCATGGGTCGACGGCCGTTTGCGTTTCGTGGGTCTTGCGTTCCGGGTCCCTAGCCCCACGTAGCCTCAGGCTCCGCCGCACCGCCTGCGGGTCATAGCGTGCCCCGGGGAACCTTGCGTGGAGTCCTCACGGTGCGCGAGTGCGTGGAGTGAGGCTACAGTGTCTAGGTGGGGGGTCCCCTCCCGTGGCCGTTCTCGGGAGGCTCATACCCCTTATATACACCCCCGTTTGAAGAGAGTTCGACGACCGCGTCGAACGCGGGAAAAGAGTGCTCGGCTATGCATGAGGCCGTGGGGACAAAGGGGTGCATATAAGTGCAAGTGATCAAAACTGTTCCCAAAATGCAAGTAAGTAGGCATGCTTTGTTTTTGTCATTTTTGAAAATGAGTGAGTGTGTGTATTTTTGGGGTTTTTGGCAGAAGGCTGAAAATGTATGCTTTGAACACCCAAGTAGAATTCCCCGTACTTGAGCGTTCCCCGAATAGGTAACCCAGTGTGCGCGGAGCCACCTGCTGCGTTGGCCCGCGCGGAGGCTTCTTGAAAGCCGAATCTGAAAGAGCGTTCCGTCGCAATGTAGCACTTGCGAGTTGGTCCCTGTTTGGACGTCATTTGGAGGGCATAGCTCGGGGCCCTGTGGTCTCTTTGTAGACTTGAATGGGTCTTCAGCTCAGCATGGGCCACAAAAGTGGCCGGGTTCGTCGCGTTTTTGGTGGTTCTCTGTTTTTGTCATAAAGAGCCCTGTCTGGCTCGCATCTGCCTTTTCTTCATGTGGAGAGTCCTGTCTGGCTCACATCTTTGCTTTTTGTGTTTGGGGGTGCCCGCCGGCTCGGATCGGGGCCGACGCGGGTCATGGGGGATGGCCCACGGGTTGGGCGCGTCCTGGAGAGCCCTGTCTGGCTCGCATCTTTCCTTTTTATCATGGAGGTGCCCGGCTCGGATCGCGGTCGGTGCGGGTCACGGGTGACGGCCCGGTGTTCAGGGAACGCGTCACGGGGACGGAGGGCGTGTGGTTGTTTTCGTGAGCTCTCTTCACCAAGATTTTGACGACCCGGGCCATTGCGGTTGGAGTCGTCGTGAGGATTGTGCGAGTCGGGCACGTCGGTCTTCGGCTCTTTCCCAGGAGCTCGTTTTTGGAGCTCTGATACCAAGTGGGACGCCCCAGAATGTGGGCGCGTCGGGGAGGGACCGTTTTCCTTTGCTCTGATACCAAGTGTGACGCCCCAAAATTTGGGTGCGTCGGGGAGGGGACCTTTGGGGCCCGGCTCGGATGGGATCGGCTCGGGTCGGGGTGTTTCTTCAAGGGGTCCTGGCGCGGAGGGCACCGGCTCAGGAGGGCCCGGCTCGGGCGTGGTTGCGTTCCATGGGTCGACGGCCGTTTGTGTTTCGCGGGTCTTGCGTTCCGGGTCCCTAGCCCCACGTAGCCTCAGGCTCCGCCGCACCGCCGACGGGTCATAGCGTGTCCCGGGGAACCTTGCGTGGAGTCCTCACGGTGCGCGAGTGCGTGGAGTGAGGCTACAGTGTCTAGGTGGGGGGTCCCCTCCCGTGGCCGTTCTCGAGAGGCTCATACCCCTTATACCAATCCATCACTTGGACTAGGGAGCAGCCCATAAGGGCTTACATGCCATTCGAGCTGTCACGAGGGTTCGTACCCAAGATCTTTACTTCAACGGGCTCCAGCTCTACCAACTGAGCTAGCTCTCGTTTACTGGCGACATTCTCTCTTTCTTGCACACACAACAGCAGCGCATCTCTCCCTCTCTCTCTCTCTCTCTCTCTCTCTCTCTCTCAACACATGTGCTCGCAGCTCTGTTGCACACAGGCGAGGTTCTCTCTTTCTTGCACACACAACAGCAGCGCATCTCTCTCTCTCTCTCTCTCAACACAGTGCGCGCGCACGCGTCAGCCCGCGCATACACATAATGGCCAATTTTCTGACGATTTACATAACCCTTAATCTTTGTTTACTCTGCACTTACCCATCCATAATCAATGCCGCAAGGACAGTGGACAGCTTAGTCGCCTGCCTCCAACGCAACAAAGTCCTCAACTACACGACACCGAGCTCATCGACCTCCTTCAACGCAGTCTTAGATTTCTCGATGCAAAATTTGAGGTTCAAAGAGGCAGGAGTGTCGAAGCCAGGTGCGATAATCCTACC
Organism: Adiantum capillus-veneris; assembly: GCF_014529385.1. NCBI lineage: Eukaryota > Viridiplantae > Streptophyta > Polypodiopsida > Polypodiales > Pteridaceae > Adiantum > Adiantum capillus-veneris. Next base: position 48,927,006 of record NC_140941.1, read on the forward strand.
TTCAACAACAAAAGAGGTGCAGAGCACGTGGGCTTGTGTGCGCGATGGCGGTTGGGCCTTGCGTGTGCGCAGTGGAGGACATAGCTACGAGGGCCTCTCCTCAACTGCTTCCACCCCCTTTGTCATCATTGACCTCATGAATATGCATGCAATCACTGTAAATGTGGCAAAGAAGTTTGTGTGGGTTGAATCCGGCGTCAGACTTGGCGAGCTTTATTATGCAATCGCATCTGCATCCTCTAATTTGCTCGGGCTTTCCGCTGGGACATGTGCTACCATCGGCATTGGTGGACATGTTATGGGCGGAGGCTATGGCCTGCTGTCCTGAAAGTATGGAGTTGCTGCTGATAACTTGCTAGAGGCACAGGTTAGTGTTCATTTTGTAAAACATTGTTGTCTTTTACAACTGAAATTTGAAAGATGCCATGGACAAGCTGGTACAGGCATGAAATTGCAAGCAGTTTACCAAAAATAAATATTTCTCTAGGTATGCTTAGCCCTAATTTGATGACCAAAATAAGCAACGGGAAAGAAAGAGCTAATCAAGATAAATTCTCTGGTGGCATGATTCAGGTGATTACTGCCAATGGAAGTCTTATCAAGAAGGTGTCAACGACAGACCCTGATCTCTTTTGGGCGCTACGAGGCGGCGGTGGGGGTGCGTGGGGTATTGTAGTGGCGTGGAAGCTGAAGCTTGTTAGTGTTCCAAGCACGGTCACCTTCTTCAATTTGCAGAGGACTGGCAAACAAGCCATCACAGACCTTGTATTCAAGTGGCAAAGTGTTGCGCCTGCGGCAGACCCTGAGCTTTTCATTGGCATCGGCAGGCATCTCTTCAGGAGGTGTGGCTGATATGGGTGCTATATTTTTTGGTCAATATTGGGGCACGACTAACCAAACAGTGGCTCTCTTCAGCTCAATATATCCTGAGCTTGGCTTGACAGCATCGGATTGCAAACAGGGTTATTGGATAGAGGTGACTCTCTCTCTCTCTCTCTCTCTCTCTCTCTCTCTCTCTCTCATGATTTATGTGGTTTTAGGATGAGTTGGATGCAAGGGAAGGCTATATGGACAGTTGTGGCTAGATTCGGAGCTTGCCTAGAATAAAACTGCTAAAATTTGACAAGGTTTAGTGTAAAAACAGGAGAGTTTTGATAATCTTTTTTTCTCTCTGGGTAATAGGAAAAAGGATTTTGGTGAACCTTGTCTGACACTTGTCTACCCTTGGTGGATATTGAAAAGGCCGGAAATTCTTAACCATGTGAGTGTATAACTGGCTGTGTATGCCAAATGTGCATCATATGCGAGGGTAGGTTCCCTCGTTACGTACCCTCGCTCACTCGTCAAAAGAAGCGTGCCTTCGTATGTTCACAGAGCAGAAGTTTCATGCATATGTCAATCCTCCCTGTTATAAGTGAAGATGTTGCATATGTCAATCCTCCCTATTATAAGTGAAGTTGTTTTCAACATCGCACTCCAAATGCACTCAAACATTTGGATACAATTGCTTCCAATGCACTCAAACATGCTTCTGAAAGGTGGATTTTGTTGGCGGGCGGTGGCAACCATAGCGGGGTTGGCAGAACCAGCGGCATTGCTAAACAGGCAGCAAGCAAGCAGGGGCTATTTCAAAGCCAAGTCGGACTACGTGTCAAAGGCATTAACAAAGCAAGCATTGGCAGGGGCATATGTCATAATGATGAACAACACGAGGGGGTGGATGATGTTTGAGCCATACGGTGGTGTGATGTCGAAGATCAGGCCGGATGAGATTGCGTTTCCGCATAGGGGAGGCAATCTTTTTATGATCCAGTACCAGGCAACGTGGGCTGATGATACAGAATCTCCTGACAATGAGCTAATTGCCTGGCTGCGCGGGCTTTACAACTACATGGCGCCCTTGGTCACATACACTCCATCGCGATCAACGTATGTGAATTACATAGATGTGGACATGGGTGACAGTGTGAGTGCTGGGAAAAGCTACTTTGGCTCCAACTTTGCAAAGCTAGTGAAGATCAAGGCCAGATTTGATCCTTCTAACATCTTCAACCAACCTCAAAGTGTGCCTGTTTCCATGTAACCATTCCTTTGAGACCAGGATAGCTTCAACTCATTCATTGGGCTTTTGATGTGGAGATATGGGTTTGTAGGTGCACACACACCTCGGGGGGATCACTATGTATAAATTATGTATCAGATGCGTTCAAGGACTATTTCTAAAGCTTCTTATTTGTGAAATTTGGACAAATAAAATACAACCTTTTCTCATTCAATATGTAAATTTTTTTCCCAATTTCATTTTACTATACCCTTTTGTATGTAAAAATGTGAGAAAAATAAAATAAAATAACCCCTTCCACTGCACTCACGTGATAGCCACATAATTTTTAAGTGACCGCCCCAAGACACGCACTTGCGAGATCTCAAGCTTTCTTCTAAACTTTGTCGTCTCAAATTTACCAAATCAAAACATTTGCAAACGAATTATTATTATGTGTGTGAGTAGGTGTGCATGCTCTTGCATTAAGATCTCAAATATGACAAAAATAAATAAAAAGAATTAAGTCGTCACCACGATTGTCAATGTGCAAGCATGTCCATTTTGCGTGTGCAAGCACTAAAACTTCTTCCCACACCGCCCATGCGCTTGCCCATCACAACAAGCCGTCCTTGCACGAAGGGCCTAACCACAATGCAGTAGCCCCTAAACTCTAAGATCAATGCCTGCTCCCCACACCATGCCAACAGCCCTCCACATCCACCTCCCTGAGGCGCGAACTCCACACCCCTGCCAGAGATACATCAGAGTTCCCCGCATCTTTGCGAGCGGCCCCCTTCGAGCCTCATTTCCAAAAATATAGATGTGCGGACGTCGAGACTGAGAAGAAGGAGCTCTCCATTCAAGGCCCCCTCCCGTGGGGACACCCCTATAACTAGGGTCTTTCCCCGCCCCACCCCCATTCTCAGACAGAGGAGCTTGCGAACCCTATTAGCTTACAACATGAATTGCTAGCATAAGTCACTCAATTCTTATGTTCGTTCCACTTGTTTGAATTATAGTTTTGAAAAATACAACCTCGTTGAAAAAAGTTCTAGTCTAGACTGGCTCGCTGCAGCTCGCACCCGCCCCCTCTCCCTCCCTGCGCCATCGCCCTCCCTCACACCCTCGCGCTGCTCTCCCGCTTGTCCACCTCGCGCTGTCCCCTGCCCCTCGCACTACCCCTGCTGCTGCCCGCTGCCCAGCTCAGCCAGCTCCCCCTGCCCCCCACACCCCTGCTCTGTTGCCCGTTGCCCAGCCAGCCCGAAGCCGTTCCCACAGTCAACCACGCTAGCCCGCCCCCTCCCACTGTCCGCCCCCCTCGCCTGCTTTTTACCGTTAGCCTTCTCCCTCTACATTCTTGCTTCTCCCTCTCCATTCTTGCTTGACGAGCGTCGCCAGCACCATTGACGTGCTCGGTCCAACAGGTCTTTCCCCGCTTTTTCGTCGACGATCCTCCACCTTTTCTTTACCAGTAGCAGACACAGATGGCGGCTCATGCTCCACCGCAGAGGGACTCCAATGAAGCCCCCTCGCCCGACCCCGCTGAGCCCACCATTCGACTTGCTCTCTCACCGACAGAGTCAGCGAGCCTAGCCGCTGAGGTAGAGCGATTGCAGGCGACTTCGGTCATCTGCAAAATTCTCGGCACCCGACCTTGCAGAGGCGAGCTACGAGACCTTCTCCAAGCCTGCCTTCTCGTAGACGTGGACAAGATCTTGGATGTCCAGATTCTCAAACGAGGGTACTATGAGATCGAGTTCGAGACCTCTGAGATGGCTTCCAAGGTCATAGCTATGAGTCCACTGGCCATCCGAGCATCACGTGCCCACTTTCGACAGTGGCGACATGGTTTTGATCCGACTTCGGATGTGCTAGTAGAGGAGGCAGACATCCCCATCTCAGTCTGCTTTTCGGGTTTACGGAGGGAGTACCTACCACTTCTTTCCAGGATTGACTCCGCCATCGGGACTGTCCTGGAGACACCTTGTACGGAAGCATCAGTAGCTTCCAAGGCGGCTGGCATCCCCTCAGTTCGAGTTTTGGTCAGAGATACCGACACGCTCCCGAAGGTCATCCTTCTGCCTCGGGTGAGTGGGGGTTGGTTTAGACAGAGTGTGGAGTACTCGGGCCTCTCGAACTAGTGCTTTATTTGCCGACAGATGGGCCACCTAGCGTAGGCCTGTCCACGGAGGAGGCCACGACCTGTACCTCAGCCTCAGCCCCAACCTGCCAAGGCTGTGGGCCGCAGCCACAGTCAGCGGCACAACACACAGATTCAGAGCCACCCTCCGAGCCTGGGGCTCCAGCGGAGGAGGGGTGGCAGCAGGCCCGTGGCCGTCGACGCCAGGGGCCACATCGACAGCATAGCACTCAGAGTGGCCCTCAGGTGCCTACTCAGTAGCAGTGGGTTCCCACGGGGAACCGCTTTGGTCCTCTTGAGCAGGAGGAGTCCCCTACGCGAGCCTCCACCTCCGCTTCACCCTCGACAGCTGCTCCCCCTTCAGAGTTCCCCTCCTCCTCCTCATCTTGCCCCCCGCCCTCTGCTCCCGTCGCCTCTCCACCTCGCCCCTCTACCTTTGTCGCCCCACCCCCCTCCTCCTCTCCTCCGCTCCCCCCAGCTCCTTCTCTCCCCCCTCCTGCTCCAGTTCCACAGTCGACTCAGGAGACTGGTCCCTCGCCGGCGGCTAGGAGATCTCTTGGCAGCGCCTTTGCCACGAGTCGCCTAACGAGAGAGGGTCATCCCTTCTTGCAGCCCCCTCTGCAGATTTAGACATCCTCCCTTGCAGCTATCCCTCGTGGTCTGACGAGCATTGACCTCCGACACAGCTGGGACTTCTTCGACTACGGGTTCACTCGCTTTCTCGGCGATTTCGCAGCAGACCACGAGGCAGCCTGCTTCAGGGTCCATGCTTTGTTCCTCGCCGCTAGGGGGACAGAAGCCTTGGACTCAGCAGTTGGTTTCTCCTTCCCCCTCTGTGGTAGGGCTGAGGTAGAGTGGTCCCTCGACTCAGTGTTGGGATGGTTGCATACACAGGTTCTCGAGTTCTCTCATCACATGGGAGAACTTGGAGTTACAGATTTGTTGCAGACTTTGTGGCCATTGGCCAAGTTTGCGGTGACACCCCCAGACTCAGCAGGATGTAGGCACATTGTGGTGTACTTCTTTGCTGATACGCAGTGTTTGCCTTGCTATGTATACATTCATGAGGACTCTTGGATAGAGAAGGTTGCTTTACGCACGGCTCGCTCTGCTTGGGCTTGGGCTAGGCACTCACTGCAGTCTCGCCTATCTAGAGGACGCTCGGATGCGGATTACTCCCCATCCAAGCCAGCCTCGAAGATAGCCCATCTTGCTGCTGCGACAGCATCTGTTCTCTCTCGCTCCCCATGAGGATTGTCTCGTGGAGCGTGTAGGGACTAGGTGGGCCCCAATTTCAGTGACAGCGGGGTCGATTGCGTCAGGAGCTTCAACGTTGCCTTGTGGGAGGAGAGATTGATCTCCTTATGCTTCAGGAGCACCATCTGTGTGAGATCCGCATTCGGCGATGTGGTCAGATTTTGCGTGGACAATATGATACCTTTTGGTCAGCTGCTTTTGGACCTGGAGGCATCCAGGGTGGGGTATGTATGACTATTGCGGATTCATTGCAGCAGGCCATTGTGGGTAGAGGGATTATTGTGCCAGGCAGGGCTCAGTGGATTACTATGCAGGTTCAGGGTGGCCTTGTGGGCTTCCTGAACATCTATGTGCCCAACGTGGCGAGTGCTCGTGTAGAGTTTTGGTCACAGATTGTTGAGTCTTTGCCGCAGGTGGACCATTGGTGTGTAGGAGGAGACTTCAACATGTTGGAGGACCCTTCTGACAGGATTGGAGGCAGCCATGCTACTGTGCATGGAGTCGAGTTAGCAGCTTGGGAGAGGTTGTGTATGACTTTGAGGGTCTCGGATACATGGCAGCACTCTGGCTTTGTGAGGCCTCCAACTAGTCTTGCCTTCTCTAGATCACGGACCGCAGAGTGGGAGGAGTGAATCTATCGTGGATAGATCGCTTCTACACTAGTGATCACTTCAGTGACTTAGGGGGATAAGTGGGCATCCTGGCAAGGACATCCTTCTCGGACCATGCGCCAGTGATCCTCACAGTGGCAGACAGGCAGAGGAGTGGGAGCACGATGCTTCGCATCCCAGAGCGGGTCTTGTTGGACTCAGCACTCAGAGAGAGGATAGAGGCTCTCTGGATGGAGGGCATGGACAGCCAGGTTCTACCTGCAGACAGAGTGGCCTTAGGCCTAGCTCAGCTTAGCCACTTTTTTTTCCAGGAGTCTCTGGCTCGCCGGGCTGCAGCGAGAGAGGAGGAGCAGCGTCTCAGACGAGGCATTGCTTCACTATAGAGGATGCAGGAGCAACATCTAGACAGTCCATGGTTGGAGGAGCAGTTACAGCAGGCTCGACAGGAGCTTGCTAGCACAGAGGAGAGGCGTCATGAGTTTTCCTTTCAACGACAGGCATCTCAGTGGACTCAGGTGGGTGACAGAGTGACATGTGCTTTTTTTCAGACTGTGGGACCTCGGCACTCGCATGCCAAGGTCAATTAGTTGAGGAGACCCGATGGGTCAGTTGTTTGTGAGCCCGAGGATATGCGTGCAGTTGCTACTGACTTTTACCGTGAGTTACTGTCGGCTGAGCCCCAGTCAGAGCGGCAGGATGCATGCAGGGAGCAGGTTTGGGCACATATGCCTTGTCTTGTGACTGAGTAGATGCGCTAGAGGCTAGAGATGCCACTTCATCTTGAGGAGCTGCACACGAATCTTAGGGCTCTCCGTCGTGGTAGCTGTCCAGGTGAGGATGGGCTGACTCCCAGCTTTTCCTTGGAGTACTGGGACCTGCTTGGCCTAGATCTTTGTAGTGCCTTTCAGTACATTTTGCACATAGGAGTGATGCATGATAGCATGAGTGAGGGCCTGATCTACCTCATTCCAAAGGAGGGTGGCTCTTTGGATGAGATTCGACAGTGGCGCCCCATCACCATCCTCAACTCAGCCTACAAAATTCTTGCCAAGGCTCTGAGTTTGAGGATTCAGCCACTTTTGGAGAGCCTTATACATGGGACTCACACAGGTTTTGTCAAGGAACGCAGTATCCTTGACAACATCTTCACTTTCTGGGAGGCTTCTACCCTGGCACGGCTCCGTGGGGAGGACCTTGTGATTCTTCTTCTCGATTTGGAGAAGGCATACGACAGAATTGACTGGGACTTTCTAGAGGGCACTCTACGTAGGATGGGATTCTCAGATGCTTGGATCAGAGGGGTGGCAGCTTTGTACAGACAGGCTCACAGTCAGGTGCTTTTGGCAGGAGGTAGAGGTGAGCGCTTCATGCTCACACGCTCGGTCAAACATTGTTGTCCTCTTGCCCCCTTTCTCTTTCTGTTCTATGCGGAGGCGATGAGTAGATTTTTGGTGTCACATCAGGTTGGTCTGAGGGGCTTAGCACTCCCTATTCGGGGAGATGAGCTACTGGACGCTGAGTTTGCCGATGACTCAGCCTTGTACTTAAAGGGCCAGGAGGCCAATCTGCACAGATGTGAGCAGGCTTTGGAGACCTTCTGTTGTGCATCAAGCGCACTGATCAACTAGAGAAAGACAGTGGCTTTCTCGGTTGGTAGTGCTCCTCTGCCAGATTGGATGCCAGGAGAGGGTTTCAGGTGGATTCCCCCAGGGATTGCAGTTCGGTACTTGGGTTGTCAGGTTGGTTTGGACTTGTCCCCCGAGAAACAAATTGCTCCTCTTCTCCTGTTCATCAGGAGAAAGCTGCTACATTGGAGCTCAGCATGACTTTCACTGGTTGGTAGAGTAGTAGTTGCCAACCAAGTGTTGTTGGCGACTATGTGGTACATCACTTCTTGCTGGATCTTCTTGAGTTCTTGTATGAGCCAGGTAGAGAGGCTGATCAGGAACTTCCTTTGGTCAGGTCGTGACACTCAGATTGCCCGAGCCAAGGTGGCTTGGTCGGTCATCACACTTCCTTGTTCTCAAGGAGGGCTTGGGATCATTGATCCAGCACAACAGAGCAGAGCCCTTCTTGGGAATTTTGTAGTCAGAGGACTTCTTCCAGGAGAGGAGCCCTGGAAGGAGTTCTTGCTGCAGAGGCTTCGTGCCAGGGTGCCTCAGTAAGGAGGCCCCTGGCAACCTTTGACCAGATGAATCTTTACAGAGTTGCGCCGAGTTGGTTTGAGCAGGAGACTGGAGGACCGCTTTGCAGTGAGTTTGCTTCGATCTTGGGAGCTCTTACGGCGTGGCCTAGAGCAGAGACAACCGACGTGCACAGAGGAGCGCCTACGACAGCCCCTCGTCTGGAACCCCATGGTTAGCACTCAGAGAGGCCACTTGGTTGGTAGTCGGCCTCATGTTTCTTGGGGTCCCATGGCAGCAGGTCCAGCGCGCTCTCTACGTGACTGGCTAGAGTTCACAGGTTTGTCAGAGGAGGTGCATGGTTTCTAGCTACAGGGCATGAGAGGGGTGCAGAGTATGTGTCAGGACATCTCAGAGTCAGTTCTAGCTGAGTGGCTCACGCCTCTCGAGCCAGTAGCACCCTGGTGGATGGGAGCCTTCACACGACTGGAGGTTCTCATTTTAGTGAGGTCCTGCTCAGAATCTGTCTCAGCCCTGTTCTTCGAGCTTCAGGGTGGGGGACGACTACAACGAGTTGCAGTAGAGGCCCCGTAGGTAACAGAGTGCTCTTTTCAGAGGATCCGAGTAGTGGGCATCTGTGGGCGGACCTGCGTCATAGACCCTGACCCAACAGTTCTTGGGACAGGACACTGGAGGCTATGGGCTTGGGAGTGTTGTCCGTTAGCATGAGTACAGTGGGATCCTGGTGAGTGGCTATGTAGGGACCCCTTCTCTTCTGCAGACCACCCAGGAGTCCCGTTCTTTCAGTACACTATTCGACTGGGACGTCATATACTAGCAGCACAGAGAGAGGCCCTTCCCGCTGCAGCACGTCATTGGCAGGAGGAGGGTCTCATAGTCGAGTTCTTGGCAGACTTTTGGGAGAGGTTGTGGGACTCCAGACAGCCGAGGCGAGTCACCTTGTTTCAGTGGTGGCTGGTCGCACATAGAGCCACAGCAGTAGGGAGTTGGCTAGTGCATAGTGGTCTCTCGGCCACATGTGCAGCTTGTGACCATTTGGTGGAGAGTCAACGTCACTATCGTTGGGACTGTCCCTCGGCCCAGTAGGTGTGGCTACGAGTTCTTCGGCTGATGCCTGCTCTCTCCACGGCTCGACCGTACACTTGGGGGGCAGCGGCTTGGTCCACCCTCACGGGCCCGGCACTTCAGTTTGAGCTATCTTCCACCAGCAAGATGATAGTGATGCAGGGGGGGCGGCCTACACTTCAGCTTGCTACTACAGAGCTTACTCCACAGGAGTGGTGCAGTGAGAGAGAGGAGTGTTGGGAGCTCATCAGTGGCATGACACTTTGGTTCATCTGGCGGGCCCGCTGTTTTTGCATCTTTGAGGCTCGCCGTGCGTTTTCGCATCTTTGAGGCTCGTCGTGTGCCACCAGAAAAGACTGTTCGTGACTTTTGGCAAGAGCTGATCCATACTCTTAGAGGACAGCTTGAGGGACTACAGGGCAGCTCCGACCGCATGCGGGAGTGCCGCGAGGCTTTCCTTCGACTCTGGCGCCCTGGGCCTTTCTACACCATAGTCCAGGGGGTGCTCAGATGGCACTACTGTCCACCTGTGTGGCTCTTCCCTCCTCCCATCTCTTGATTTAGCCTCACTGTATATATGTTGTTTTTTCAATGGGAGAGTCTCCCCATCATGCTTGTTGTAGCCCTCTCTTGCAGAGGTGGTTGTAGCCCTATGGGCAGTTTTCATTAACTAATAGAAGGATCTTTTTCTCTAAAAAAAATAAAATACAACCTCACTTGCATTGACTTTGAGACTTGATCTTGTTTTTATTTTTCAATGTAGATGAGAACTCCATAATTCAAAGTTCAAACCTAAAAGTGCTCATTTGTTGAATTCAGTCAACAATGAAATATAACAACACAAAAAGAGGTTTGAACTTTAAACAACAAAGAAACAATGTCACGTTAGTTGGCAATAAAGCAAAGTAGGCCCAGCCAATTTTTGAAAGCAATTGTTTTAGGTAGAATCTAGGAAATACCTTTGTTTAAAAGGGATGTAAAAGTAAGGTTAGGTGTTTTAGTTTTAATAGGAAAGCAAGGAGCCATCCACGTGCATGTTTGTGAGTAGAGGTTGGGGGAGGACTAGTGTCGCAACTTAATATCATTTCGCTTTCAATTTCAAAAATGCCAATTGATGGCAAGCGGAAAAAGAAAAATTTCGTCCCAAAATAGAGAAAACTAGTGTAAACACTCAAAGAATAAACCAAATTTCCTCTTGGCAAGTTCAAGAAAAGGAATTTTGTATGTAAAATGATTTTTTCCAAACATTGGGGAGGACAAAATACCCCTCTAATTTGTTGAAATTCCCAAGATATCCTTCGAATTTCAAAAATTTCCAAAATGCATTTATTCCTTTTTGACAATTGAGATCCGTTTTTGTGCGGTTGGCATGTAATTTGTCACAAGATGCCTCGCAAAAGAAGGCAATTTTGCCTAAAAATAATGAAGGAATTCATCTCCACAGTCTACAAAATGAACTCATATTCTGGTTTTAGCATCTTGTATGATATACGATCAGCCTTCTTATGAAAAACTACAGAAAAAATTATTGTTGGAAAAATTTACTAAGACAACCTAGGGTGTTTTGGGAATTTTGGAAAATTGAAAGGGCATTTTGGCAATTTGCGACAAAATATTGGGGGTGACTTTCCTTATTGTTAAAGGTGAAGACAAAAGTCGATTTTTTTTTGTTGCGCTTGCAATCGTGGCGTTAGAAGGCACCGGGACAAACGTTGCATGATGCTCTTCCCTAGGGAGGCCGTTTTGCCGCACAGAAGCAGGCCATGGATGGCCAGAGAGAGAGAGAGAGAGAGAGAGAGAGAGAGAGAGAGAGAGAGAGAGAGGGTCGATGGACGATGGACCAAGAGAAATAGAGCAGTGGTCGCAGCCCTTGGATGGACCGATGCACGCGCTCGTGCGCGCGCGCACACACACACACACAGAGCTCATCCGCTTCGTTGTGTGGCCATTGCCAGAGCTGGTGGTGGTGCATCTCCACTGCCGTCAAGTAGTAGGTCGACCACACAGAGAGACAAACTTGCCGACTTGGTCCAACAGAGAGAGAGAGAGAGAGAGAGAGAGAGAGAGAGAGAGAGAGAGAGAGAGAGAGAGAGAGAGAGAGAGTGGATGACGCTGTGGCTGGGGAGCTAGAGCGACATGCGCAGGGTGGCGATTTGGAGGCCGATAATGGCGACTGAGTGCCTTTTCCTTTTCAGATTTAAGATTCGAAGGGAATCTGTATGGCTAATTAATTGGAATTGAAATTTCGACCGAGTAGGTAGTAGGGGCAATATCTAGTAACATACCCAAAGCCCAATCCTTCACACCGCAAGAATCAATCGGATGACGAGGATCGTCCTAAGCCAATCATCCGAGTTTTGCCTTTTTCCTACCACATATATCAACTCCTTGCTTTCTTGTACAATCTTTGAGAAGCTAGCCACATATAGGTCACTATCAAAGACACGACAGTTTCTGGCTTTCCATATATTACTGAAGAAAAAATATTTGACAGGTTGAGTGCAGATTAGGAGTGCAACACTTTGAAACTGCTTCCCACCTAGGCACAAATCCTTCTTGAAAAACCCTATCTTCCACGTTCTTTGTATCCATTTGCACACCTTCCTTGGCAAGCCTCTAATTGCCAAGCATTCCATAAACAAGTGAGCGAGGTCTTCGTTAGCCAATCTCCATCTTGAACATCTATCGGACCCAATACCACATGCCAGAATCTTGACTCTTGTCGGCAACGCCCTCCACAAAACCTTCCACAGAAATACCTTCATAAGCCACTGTAGATTCCAAATGTTCTTTGTGACCTCATCCCATTGAGCTTTTGACCATTGTTTCTTCCACTATTTGTTTAAAGGGGCGAACCAATCCACGATAAATGCACTTGGTATGAGGTTTAATGAATTGGCCACCCATGGGCCATTTTCAAGCTTTCCACTTAAAAGTAGATTCCCAGATCGGCATTAGAATGTTATACATGCCTTCTACAACTCTGCTGACGAGTAGCTTCGCAGTGCCATTAAGTCAAAGATCATGTTAACATGGGGAAACAATAATTGAACAAAAGCTAGAAGTGGGTGCCCACCACAACACTAAATTATACGAGTCCAACTCATGCCAGTTTTTAGTAATTTGAGGATAACTTTTGCAAATGACCACTAAACTTGACAAAACTTCTTGAGCATGAATTTTAGATGCATAGACAGTTTTGTGATACAAAATTCAATCAAAAGGCTAAAAATATATAATTCATTGTCTTAAAAAGTGACATTTTTTAAACATAAAATTGTATGCCTCCACCTACTTTGCCAAATGTCGCCAAATTTTTTCCCAAAAATATAGACGGTTCATAGAACGATCACATACATGTTTATGTATTTTTGAGAGAAGTTAGAGCCTTCTTAAAAATCATTTGACCTATTTTTTGAAAGAGAATAGTAAAATTTTCTGCATTTGGACTGATTAGTCCTTAAAGACGGTTATTGATTGCAAGCTTCTACATCACTAGATTTTTCTCCAATTTTTATTCAACTCGTAGTGTATGAAGGACGTGTTCTTCAAGCGGTTTTTCATTTTGACTTTCTCACAAATTTTGATGATTTTTTTACTAAATTCTTCAAAGAACACTAAAGTGACTCATTGTATGAAGGACATGTTCTTCAAGAGGTTTTTCATTTTGACTTTCTCACAAATATTGATGATTTTTTTACTAAATTCTTCAAAGGACACTAAAGTGACTCATTCTCTGATAAGACTAGTGTTAAGGAATTTTTTATTCACACACATGAAGTGAGGTGATGACCTTTGAAATCTTGCCATGATTTTTTATGATTTTTTTAGCATTAAGCTAAGGCCCATTTTTATTTTTATACTAGTGAAGTTTTACCTCCAAATTCCACTAAGGTCTCAACTGTTAATAATAGATTGACACAAGACAAAATGGTCAAAGATCACAAGTTAACCTCAAGTCATGTCTTTTTCCTAAACGAAAAATAAAGATTTTAAACTAATTAAGTTATGTGAATTACTAATGGTTCTCAATTTATACTCATCCACTTAGCAAAGCATGCAAACATAATAAATGACATGATCTCACGCATACCATGCTAGCAACATAGACATATGAGTATCAAATAAGAAAGCAAGGCATATAAGAATCACACTTGTTGTTGTACTCAAGATTTTCTTGGGTGAGTCAAAAAATTTCTCTTAGAAGCCACATGACAATGGATGGCCAAGCTAAGCTCCATGCTCTTGTACACTGCACAAAAGATAACCAAACAAAACACTATACCTCAAGGAGGCACATTAGCGTAAAAAGAATTCAATGATTCTTGAAAGAGAAACTGAAAACAAATTGTAAAGCACTAACCTATTTAGCACTCTCCACACTGACAGTGCTGAAGAAAACGTTGTATGGATTGGCTAATAGTCCTAAGACTAAACCTTTATTCTCATCGTGAAGAAAAATTAACTAATCCTTAGTGAGACCATGAGTTTCATTCGTGCAATCTGATAAATATATTCCTCATCATTCTATACACATAGGCTCACTAGGAATTTGATTAAGCATGGGTATTCATCCTGCCCAAAAGCATAAGCTTTTACAATAAGGAAGATATTCTCTATTGTTATGGACGTATCTTGAGCTTGAAGAGAGCGAGTCGGAATACTTGATAAAGAGAACTTGATTACAAAACTTACATTACAATGCTAGAGTACAAGACAAGGCTTGATTACAAGAACAAGAATCGATAAAAATTAAGATCTAGAAGAGGACTTACCTTGTAGGAGTCTCATAGCTGGTGTTGGCAAGAATTAGGGGCTCGCTGTCGAACATCTCTATTATACTAAAGCTTAAGGAGGTTAAGAAACTTCTTGGTTCTTCCGTAAGCTTAAGGAGGTTAAGAAACTTCTACCTTCTAGTTTCTTTCTCAAGCTTAAGGAGGTTATAAACTTTCTAAGTTTTTCTTCAACCTTAACACTAGGTTGGTAATGGGACACTTTTATGTCTTGTTAAGTGACCATTTTCCTTGAATTACGTCAAGAGTTGCAAAATGGATTTTGAGGTGCTATCTATCTAGAAATTTGTCTCATGAGCTAAAAAAAACTCGACATTTTTTTGGAATATCAATTCCATCTTTAACATTGTCCTTGCACAACATTTCACAACCTAAACGTACTGTGTGAAAAAACGGGTCCTGTTTTTGGTTTTTTTCAACTTTTTGCAACTATACCACTGTAGAATTCATGTTTATGAGGTCTATAATGCTAGAGAACTATCTTTGGTAGTCCTCAACATGTCCTGATGTTTCTAGGGAGAAATAAATATTAAAGTTGTAAGTTATGACCAAATTACAAAAATTGTCAAATCCTATTTTTTAGCCAATTTTAGCTCTTCTATGATTTTTTTGGTGGATTTTCATGATATCCAAATGCATTTTTGATTTTCTATGTCGCATATTGTAACATAAAGATAATATTCCTTGAGTTTTGGGGCACCTAATACTCTATTTTGCATAGTACAAAACGATGGTTGATTATTTCAATTAGAGAAGAAAACAAAACATTGTAGTATATCAAGTATAGCTTTTTCAAAACTGTTAGTTTCTTGTGACAACTACATGCATTTTGTAGGTAGTAACCATATCTAGTCATAAGGATCAAATTTGGCTAGATATTGAATAGTTTCTATGGGATTCTACAACTCATAATGTTGAACCTAGTTTTTTCATGTTTGCTGTATTTAACACTTCATCTTTGTCCCCAAGATTCCCCTTGGTAAGAAATGTATTATTCTTTTGACATGCTCCATGGCTCCTTGTAATGTACCCAACATTTATCCATATAAATCATTTCAGTTATTTTGCAAAGCAATTGAGATTCTCAATTTTGTGAGTCTTCATGAGTTTATCAGAGCAATCGGATTGAAAATCGGGTTCAGAATCCATTTATTTATGATCTTTCTTTATGTGGAACGATAGGTTTATGTGGGAACCTAATCTATGTGTGAAGAAAAAGCTTAGAGATAGTATTTTTAGGAGAGAAAGAGAAGTGAGTCAAAATTAGGATACTTCTTTGTTATCTCTTTCAAAATAGAATGGGAACTTGTAAGTATAGAGTTTTTTAAAATCGCGCATACGATTCGCGAACGCCCAAAAAAATAAATAAATAAATAGAGGCCGCGACGACGCGCGAGCTTTTCCTTCTCCTATTCTTGAAACCTCTCAGTATTTTAAGCACCCCCCTAGTGCCTATATAAAGGACCCTTCTCCTCTCACTTTGAACACACACATCTACAGAAGCGGAAGCTCTCTCGAAACGACGCGCCGGAGGAAACCTCTCTCCCTTAACCTCTCACCTTCAAGCCATCTCCATCTCCAATCGTCGACGTGCCATCACCCGATTTGTGGACACACTCTCTCTCTCTCTCCATCAACGCGCTTTTCTTTTCTCCATTCCGAAGCTATGGCTCCGAAGCGGGTAACGCAAAGTTCCAAGAACGCCCATGCCGTTGCACCACCAAGGAAGGTGGGAAGAAGGGTGTCAACTCCGAACGTACCTCATGCGGAAGCATCAATCGATGAAGAAGTCGAAGCCGTCCAACCACCAGCACAGGAGTTAGCCGCACGCGCTCCAAATCCGGTAAAACAAATTTATAATTATGCATAGTATTCATGTTGACCGGTAAGATTAATTTAGATTTAACCTTACCTTAAACCGACCGGAAACGTGATTGTTCAATCACATGAAACAAGCATATGTTTCATAAAGTAGTAAAAGTATTGTTTTTATAAACTGTTATTTTTTTTATAAAGAAATATTGTTGATAAGTAATTATGGTTTGAAAATATGATTTTGATTAATCTTGTTGAAAGAAACATCTAGAATATGAAATACTGAAAGAAAATCTTGTTTCCAGATGGAACTCGCGGTTAGCGAGAGGAATCCGCGGTTAGTGGAAATTAAAGTTGAGGTCATCAACTTTGTTTTTTTAACCTTGCGGTTAGCAAGATGCCTTGCGGGTAGCAAGATATCCCTTGCAGTTAGCAAGAGGGAAGTATGCGCATCTCGCGGTTAGCGATTAGAAAAAACCTTTGCAAAGGCTCTGTCGATTAGACAGAGAAAGTCCGTGGTTAGCGGCAAAACTTGTATAGAAACTAAAGACCTTTTTTGCAGATTATGGAATTCTTTAACTCTAGTTATGAAAGAATTGTTCGATGATGTTTGAAAGGATTGTACTAAAAAACTTGTATTAAGAATTAATTAAGGAACATTGTTGTATATGTCGTGGTAGTAATTAGATAACATTAAAAGAACGGGTGAGTGCGGTGTGGAAAGTGGGGACTGGCTCAGGTTGCCAGTCAAGGATGGGTGGACTTGATTAGTCGAGTACTTTTCACTTTGTCTTCGTTAGTTAGAGATTTATCTCTTGTCATATTTCGAATTTAAGGATGGCGGCCTTGCCTCTTAAACGCGGGGAAAAAGGCGTTGTTTTTGAATCCTTAATATGTGAAAGGGGATTTTCTTCTCTTATAATGTAGGATCTAGAGTCCATAGAACCTTTAATCTCATCGACTTGGCTTGTGGCGTAGGGTCCTGTAACTACGAACACATCAGGTGGAAGTCTTCCTCTCTTTCGTTGCTCGTACCCTTGCTTCGCATTATCGGAGTAGGGTGTTGTCAACGGATTTAGGGAATAAAGAAGACTATCTTCCAAGTCACCCCGATCTTTTAGGACGGGAACCTTACACTCCTTATGAACATAAAGGACAATATGGAACTAAGAAAACATGCATATATTATTTGTATTGAGCGTGGCTATAGAATCTTTGATGATAGGTTTGCAGAATGGTAAAAATTCAACTTTTTTGTACCTATTTATTTTGGCGAAACAAAAAATAGTGAGTGAGAAGAAATCATATGTTCTGATCACCAACCCATTGAAGTTAACTAGGGAATTTATCTCAAGTCCTACAAAAAATCTCTAATCTTATTTTTATGCAACAAAACGTAAGAAATGACTCTTTTGATGAAAATGCAATGGTCCATCAACTTTGGAGGCTTGGTGTGACCAAAAGATAAGAAATTTTACATGTTTCTTATTTTTTCCATGTCTAGTAGGCCTTGAACTATAACCTCATGAAAGGGTTTTACAAAATGAGTGGATCTACTATGGTTTTGGAGGTTTTTTTCGAAACCCTGAAAGGACACTTTTATGTCCAATTAGGTTACCAACCTAGTGTTGTTAAGGAGATCAAGAACCTTCTAGGTTCTTCCTAAAGCTTCTAAAACTTTCTAGGACCTTCTATATTCTTCTTCAAGCTTCTAGAACTTTCTAGAACACCTTGTAGATTCTTCTAGTGCTTTCTTGTAGGAAACTCGAGAAGCATACCAACTCTCAAGAATCTGTGACATTATGTCATAATGACTAATATCTAATTCTCCTAAATGATTTTCTCATGTTAAACTGATCATTTAATATAGGGAAGTGTCAGGGGAGAAAAAGCTAGAATATTGGTTAAGCTGGCAGACTGGCCACAACAGGGATCCAAAGGAGGGAAAATAAAGATCAAAAGGAGGGTCCATCTACAAAAGATCAAGGTGCAACAATGGGCTTAAAAGACCCTAAGGTTCAGCCCATTAAGACTTCCAAAATGCTAAGGTTCCAAAATTGAAAGGTTGTGTCCAAAGGTCAAAAGCCTAGGAAAATTGGATGCTTTGTGCGTGCTCAAAAAGTCTTCATGCATCCCTACATAGGAGGGGGCGAGCCCTAGAAGTAGGAGATGAGAGAGAAACTCACTCTCACGCACGCGCACACACACACACACACACACACACACACACACACACACACACACACACACACACACACACAAACTCCCTCTACACAAAGGGAATTAGGGACACATGTCAGCTCCCTAGCCCAGATGCCCACAAGGTGTACTCAAATCCTATGGCCAGCCTTGGAGGTGGACCAATGAGAATTAGGCTAGAGTAAATCTAGTTTAACTAACACTTAATAAAAGAACCAATAAAAGAACTCTCTCTCTCTCTCTCTCTCTCTCTCTCTCTCTCTCTCCAAATCTCCAATTCCACTTGAGTAGTAAATGTTGAATTTGAGCCTTTGTGTATATATTTGAGTCTAGAGGGATTGATCCTATGACATAAAACTTGTCTTCGTTAGTGCCTATGTGCGTTAAAGGTGAGGCTTTGCCATGCAATTGAAATCAACAAAAATTGTCTTCCCAAGGGGCAGTGAAATTGTCACTCATAAAAAGCTAAGGTAGGGATTTGAACAACACGAATCCTTATAGCCATTGAATATCACAGAACTTTGGCCTTACCTAGGCAAATGGATTTTTTTGAAACAAAGGTAGAGCATGAAGCCACTTGGCAGAATCACAATCATTGATCATAAGATGATGGATGATGTAGGTTGCAAACCAAGTCGTGCTGATTTGAACGAGGGAGAAAGTGCCAAGAATAACATGTAGTGGCTAAGCTTGTAGTGAGTGTGCACGCAGACACACACACAAAATAGAGTAGAAGCCTGTAGGCTTGCAGGGTATGACACAATAGCGCACAAAAAAACTTTAGAGTACTTATTACTTGTTTCAAAGGTCTACACGGAGCTGGAAGCCAACATCAATTGTTCTGACAAAGTGTTAGCAGAATTCATCATTGACCTCGACCAAAAGAGTGAGCATGTATGAGAGCCTCAAAGAGCATTGATCTTCCTGTTGAAAGCAAGATCATAAACAAGGAGAAACACAAAAGCATCCACATCTTGCCTTTTCGCGGTCTTAGTTATGGTAATCATTAAGCGTGGGTGGTATGCTAGTAGCACTGCAACAAAGAGATTGGCGGATGTGGGTTAGCCTTCCATTATCAACGATGCTATAAAAGGGTACCATAGGTTTGGTCTCACAGGCCCCTCCCAATTTGCTTTTCGAAATGCAAGTTGGTAGGGAGTGGTGAAGATAGGCGTACTAAGTGGGAAGCATGTTTTTGATAGGAAATGCCAAAGAAATAATGTCAGAGCCAATTGTACGTTGGTCTCACGGGCCATTCCAAACTTGCGTTTAGAAATGCAAGCTTGTAGGGCTTGGTGAAGATGAATCAAGGAGGGGGTCTTCTAAATGAAATGGTGTTGGAACCGACAATAGCAAGGTGAGGTGCTGAGTGAAAAACACAGAATCAAACCCAAGCTTAGCTCTGCAGAAACTACCACACCCCCCCCCCCCCCGCCCCCGCCCCCGACACTCCAAGACACGTCACCTCTAGCCTACTCACCCTCAACACTTCTCCAGCAGAACCCTCTCCATTTCTGTCAGCATGCTCCTTTTCACTAAATTTAGCGAGTAATAAGCCTTTGGAAAGCATGACTAATTATCAGGCTCAAGAATCACTATCGCTAATTTCTGATTTCTTGTGTATCCCATACTCCCCTCCATGAGTTCTTCATTGAACAAGTGTGCTTGAGAAGGACCAGTTCTTCTCTGATTTGACGGGCGCCGGTCATGCTCAAAAAGAGCAGGTTTCGGCACCTACAATGCCACATACATGAGGAGAGAGACCATGGCCGCGGTGCGCCGCTACTTGAAGTGCATTGGTCTTTGCTGCATCCCTGCAAAACAGAAGAGAGGGGTGCACAAAGATGGAAACAAGCATCGATTTGGCCTTTCTTGCAGCAGGTGCTGACAGCTAGCCTTTACCCGCTAATCAGACGCTGCCAGTTTGCAAGTGGAGAGAGCAGCTAAGCAACATAATCAGACGGGTGTGGATGGAAAGAGCAGGACATTGCGAGCATGGTCAAGCTTAGGCAAGCACTCAATCAATAGTGCCATGGTGCACTTCCCTGCAGACCACTCAATTGTACATTTGCAAATGACTTATTGCAGATAAAGCTTTGCACGCCAAGCCAAGAAAAGCGTTGCAACCCTGCAGATGCGCCGTCACCACTGTTAATTGCACAATATGATCGCAATTGAGCCAAAAGCCGAAACTAGGCCAACAATAGGAGAGTCGTTACCAGCAATATTTGCAACCATTTTTCGCCTTCCTCGCCTTGGTGTAGTTTATCAGTTGTAACTGATCCCTTGGATGCACTCTCTAGTTCTTGGTTAGATGAAGCCAATATAGCTAGCTGTAGCTGCTTGCAAGAAGGTGAGATTTTTGTAATCAGTCCAGGATGGATTAAAAACAACGTCAAGCAAAGTCTTGCCGTAGAAGAATGCAAAAATTATCGAGAACAATCAAAACTTGTAGAAGATCTATAAGCATTGCTTTGATATGAAACACAACAAGCGCGTCGCACCACGCAAGTACAAGAACACAGACATTCACACCCTTAGCTTGCATGCATTTCAACAATTTGGAGCTGAGGAGAAGGAGTTCCACTTGTGGATGCTAGCAAGAGTGGAGTGCTTGCAAGATGTTGGCAAAGCTCTAATGCAGAAACAGGCATCGTGCTAACGATAGAAGATGCTTCTAGGAATGAAGACGAACATAAGCAGCACTTTACTACATGAATCTAGTGGCGGGCCGATGGCTTGCTAGTGTGTTGGAGTGGATTCTCACAAGGGGGCCCTTGAGGGGGGCTCAATGATTGCCAATAAGAAGAGGAGAAACTTCCCATAGACATGTCAAGAGAGTGTGCCTCCTATCCTTTTTCTCAATCATACCCTCATGTTGACGTGATAACAAAAGAGAAAGGAGACCTTGTGTCCAGGTATATGTCACTAAACAAATTTAAAATAATGCTAGTTTAGAGGCACCCTGCCATTTTGTGCAAGAAAAGCAGATTGGATATATTGTTGGCTTTCACAATCATTCCAGCTAAAGTTACAATTGGTGACATTGATGATCATGAGACATTACACCACTTCGTGAGGCATGTATGTCCATAGCCAAGAGTTGTGGCCAGTAAATGTCCCATTTTTGCTATAAAAAAGGAAGTCCTTGTTGAATAAAGCAACATGGATGGATAAGAGGAGGTCCCTGCATCTAGACTTGGTCCTGAGCTCCCTCTTCAACCTGGCAAAGGGTGGATCATCTAAGAGGTGAGGGTGTGGTGTTGGGTGCATAGAGAAGAAGAAGGGTATATGTTGGAGACTGGATTGAAAAGAAAGAAAAGAGAATTTATTCTCACCTGGCCCTACCAGATTCCGTTTCCAAACACAAGTTGGAAAGGGCCCGTGATATCAAACCCTTCAAACATCAATATTGTTTTGAATTTTCACTCGCACGGAGAATACTGCGCATGGGATCCATGACCGGGTAAAAATAAATTATGATCCCAATACATTCAAGCCACGCATAAGATATGATTCTCTTAGAATATTTTCTCAATGTGTCGGTAGGTGGACAATGATGGTCGCATGAAGTCAATGGTTCGAAGAGTCATTTAATCACTTAGGGCATGGATGCGGTCAAGACAAGATATGTAATAGTTTTTGCCAGCGACTAACAAGTTCAATAGTAGACTAAAGAAGGTAAGAACATGCTGAATGTGCTATTATATTAGTGATAGCATTTAAAAAAAGATTAGGAATTCTCTTTTAGTCAAGCCAAGAGAAAATGGCTTTTGTCGTCTTTTACATGAAGTCAAACTAGATGTGATCGTGCACCTCTATAGTGCACCCTTCATTGGTAGCTTCTTCTAGAAGTAAGGGTTTTTTAGTTTAACGGTAAAAGTTTGGTGAAAAATACAAATTCTTTCTTATTCTCTTGAATAGATGTTAATTTGTCATTTTATAATAGCATCAAAGAAAGAGCCTACCAAGGCTTGAAAAAGCTAATAGCCACTCTAAAAATAGGTGCCTTTTTTTTCTTTTCAATTGCTTTAATATGTAGCACTAAGGAAAAACAACCTTTTAGTATAATGCATACATGTAGATAGGGTAAAGGGGCCAATAAAAAACCGGGTCCCTGTGA
This sequence comes from Adiantum capillus-veneris, assembly GCF_014529385.1. NCBI lineage: Eukaryota > Viridiplantae > Streptophyta > Polypodiopsida > Polypodiales > Pteridaceae > Adiantum > Adiantum capillus-veneris. The sequence goes on from NC_140941.1 coordinate 48,949,197, forward strand.
AGGGACCCTGGCCCCCCCTACTTTATGTACTTTTAGACCCAGAGGTAGGACACAAGTTCCTCCATGGTGGGATGGTCAGTTGAGCATGAAACGAAATCGTTGTCGTTGGATCTGGGTTCAAGCCTTGTTGGCTGCTTTGTCTCATAATGCACCCTAGGTGCGGCTTCCCATTCACACTCAATTTTGATACACACAAAAATTTTTCCGTTGTTGTGCGTCACCCTCGGAGCTTCAATCATGGCACAATTTTTACTACGGGTAGGTGTTGCTCCACTCTTTCGATCGTGCCCATTCAGCCTGCAAACAAAGCATTCAGCCGCCGGCAATTTGATTTGCGGCGTAGGTGGCCCTAAGTTGGCCCCTTTACTCTATAGTATACAAGAGAGAAGATTTGTATATAGAGACCATGTACAAGTACCAATTTATTTTTAATGAATGTATGCATAAGAAAGAAAGAAATTCAATAACCCTTCAAACGGGATCAAAAAATCCATCCCTCTAATTTCTTTGCTCGCTTTTTGTCTCTCGCTCACTTTTCACCGCTCATTACGCGACAACGCCCTACATACGCAAGCTTTCAATAAGTCAATAAAGAGATCTATTTCCGTGTACATGATTCTTGTTAAAGATTCTCAAAATGAACCTAATGCTTCAGCAAAAGAAGATATAAACAATCACAAGGAATTAGTGTTATCCAAGTTTCTCAAAGGGTTTCAAGATGTCTTTATTGACGACATCCCTTGTGAGCTACCTCTTAAATGAGGCAATGATGGCCATGCAATTGAACTTCTCCCAGGAAGTTCACCACCTAATAAACCTCCTTATATAGTTTCTCAAGCTCAACAAGAGGAGATTATGCGACAAGTGCATGAGTTAGTTGAGAAGGGCATGGTTAGGCCTAGATCATCTCGATTTTGCTCACCTGTGCTACTAGTGCAAAAGAAAGACGACACATATCGTATGTGTGTCGACTACAGAACACTAAATAGGATCACTATCAAGAATAGGTTTCCCGTTCCACGGGTAGAAGACCTATTTGATAAGTTACAAGGGTCCACCTACTTCAGTAGGATTGACCTAAAAAGTGGCTATCATCAAATAAGGATAGTTGATCAAGACATTGTAAAGACCGCATTTCGCACTACGTTTGGTCTTTACGAATATATTGTCATGCCTTTTGGCTTGAACAATGCACCAGCCACATTCAACCACTTGATGGAGAAGCTATTCAGGCCTCACCGAACCTTTACTGGAGTGTTCTTTGATGATATCATCATCTACTCTAATTCATTAGACGAACACAAGCAACAACTCCAGGTAATATTTCAAGTTCTAAGAGAGAATAAACTTTATGTTAATCGAAAGAAAAGTGAATTTTCCTTGCAAGAGATTCTGTATTTAGGTCACATTATCTCTCAAGATTGCATCCAAATGGATCCATCAAAGTTAGAGGTAATAAAAGGATGGCCTAAACAAAGGAATCTTCATGGACTAAGAAGCTTTATAGGTATGTGTGCATACTATAGATGCTTCATAGAAAAGTTCTCACTAATAGCAAGACCATTACATGACCTAACAAAGAAAAACGTTAGGTATACATGGTCTGCCAAGGAGAACAATGCTTTCAAAAAGCTTAAAGAAAAGCTTATCTCTCAACCTGTGCTTACACTACTGGATCTCTCAAAGCCATTTGAGGTCCAATGTGATGCTTGTGGTGATTTCCTTGGAGCTGTTTTTCTCCAAGAAGGGCACGCCATAGCCTATGAAAGTTGAAGGCTCGACCCTGTTGAGCAAGCTCTAGGCATATATGAAAAGAAACTCCTCGTAGTTCTACATGCCTTAGACTCATGGAAGCACTATTTATTGGGGACTCCTTTCATTCTTTGAACGGATTACCAAAGTCTTAAGTACTTCATGATGCAAACCAAGCTCTCTCACAAACAAATGAGGTGGGAAAATTTCTTTTTGTAGTTTCATTTTCATATTGCTCACGTTGCTGGCAATCATAATCAAGTAGCAGATGCACTCTCAAGACGGCCGAGAGTGAATGCGGTTTCCATAGCAACTCACAATGATCTATCTTCTATAATAGATGAGTATGCTATTGATCCCGATTTTAGAGATGCGATTTCAGCCCTTGCATTAGGGAAGAAAGAGGAACCATTTACTTTACAAGATGAGTATCTTCTCTATGGCAATAGACTATGTGTTACTAGCTACGTGAGAAAGTAATGTATGAATCTCATGATCCTCCTTATGTAGGGCATAGAGGGATTCATTCTACCCTAAGAGGGATTGAAACATATTTCTACTGGCCTACCATGAAATCAAACATACAAGAGTATGTTTCTAAATGTGAGGTATGCCAAAAGATGAAGTTTGATAGAGGGAAGCAACCTGGATTGCTTCAATCTTTGCCAATCCCTAATTAATTCACCATGGGAGAGCATATCCATGGAATTTATCTTTGGATTGCCTAAGTCTATCCATCCAAATACGGGAATATGGAGGATAGTAGATAGGTTTAGTAAACAAGCTCATTTTATACTTGTCAAAAAGACTATCAAAGCCCATCAAATGGCAACCCTCTGCATTTCACAAATCTTCAAGTACCATGGCTTGCCAATGTCTATAGTGCCGGATAGAGATCCTAGAATTACCAGTAATTGTTACCATATACATGTGGTAGTGATGTGTGTGAACACACTAGGACCGTCGGGGCATTTTTTCCCTCTTTAGGAGGTTTTTTCCCCCGTGCATAGTATATGCGCCCATCACTCTAGGGCTATCTATCTTTCCATTGCACACTAAGTAACACACTCTCTATTGTGTGCCTTGAGCTTCCTTCGTCTTCTCCAAGCTGTGTGTGTTTCTCTGCAACCCTAATTCCAACAATTGGTATTAGAGCAGGTCACGTCCTCCCGGGCTTAGTTGCCAGCTGCTCCAGCACACACCTACTCACTTGATCCAATTTCAGTGAGCTTTGGCGAGCGTTCGCAGCTGAGATTTTCGATTTGGGCTCATTTTGGCCTCCGTTTCCACTATAGGCAGTACTGCACATGCTATTTCGTCATTTTGTGCAGAATTTTTGTCAGTGTCGTTTTTTGCATAACAGGTGCCTTATAGTCTCTTACGGTTTGTGCTATATAGCACAGGTTGTTCCCGCTCCGTTTCTCCTATTTTCGGGCAGTTTTCACATCAGGTGCAGCATTTACCATGGCTGACAACAACAACACAGATGTGTTCAAGATGTTTTCTGCTGAGGACGGGTTGGATGGGGACAACTACCCTATGTGGGCTTATATGATGCAACATGTTCTTGTGTCAAAGGGTGTCTGGAACATTGTGCAGGGCATTGATGTACGTCCTAGTTCTGAGGATGTAGGCAATGTTGAGGATGTTGCAGGTCTTGCTGCAAGGATTGCAGATGTTAGAGTTAATTTGCCTACGGCAGAACAAGCTCGTTGGGATGTTAAGGATGCGCACGCTCATGCATTGATTGCGTTGTCTATGAAGCGCACCATTGTTCCTCACATTCGTTCAGCAAAATCTGCAAAACAGGCTTGGGATATTTTAGTAGGTCTTTATGCAAGCCGCAATGAGGCTAAAATTGCTTTGCTGCGTAAAGAGCTAGAGTCGAAGATTATGCATGAGGAAGATGATATGGACACTTTCCTTGCTAGTGTCAAGGATATCAATGAGCAGCTTATTTCTGCAGGTGAAGTCATTTCAGACAGTTCCCTTGTGCAGACTGTTCTTGATGCCTTACCAGATTCCTACCAGACTTTTGCTAGTACTTGGAGACTGATGACCCAAGGAAATCCTGAAGTTGTCAAGTTTGATGCATTATGCACATTGCTGTTGCAAGAGTCACTTTCTCGAAAAAACAGGACTAGGCAGCGTGCAGCTGAACAGGCTTTTATTGCTTCTCTAAGAAAGGGTGGTAACAGTAATGCAGCCACTTCTTATGGTTCTGCTGCGAGTGGCAAAAATTCTATTCCTAATGCTTCCGCTGGCAGTACTTCGTCTGGAAATTCTGGTGATAAGGGCAAAAAGAAGATGTGTTGCCATTATTGTAAAGCCAATGATCACTTGATCAAGTCGTGTCCTAAGTTGAAGGCCAAAGAGGCTAAGAAGAAAGAGGGTGGTTCCACTGCAAATGCTGGTTCCACTACAAATGCAGCCATTGTTGAGTCTTCTGTGAAAGGAGAATGTGTTGCTGATGTTGATGCAGAATGGGCATTTAGCACAGAGTGCACTTACAATCCTGCTGTCCATGATGCATGCTTGTCAGTTGTTGCTGCACATTCACATGTGTGGTATTTTGACAGTGGTGCTACAAAGCACATTACCTCACATTGTGAATTGTTTACCTCTCTCGAGTCTGTCCCTCATGGGAATTCAGTCACTTGTGCCAACAATGCCTCTTATACAGTTCAGGGAGTTGGAAAGATTGTGCTTACTGCTGCTAATGGCAGTTCTTTCACACTTGTTGATGCACTTTATGTACCTGGAATCAAGAAGAATCTCTTGTCTGTATCCGCACTTGCTAGACTTGGTCTTGTAGTGAAATTTGTGGATGACAGATGTACAGTTCATGATCTCAGTTTTGGTGATGAAATTGTTGCATCTGGCCTTTTTTGCCGTGGGCTGTATAAGATCACTTTATATGACAAGTGTGGACAAATTTTGCAAATGCTATTGCAGATTCAAGGGCTATTTCAGATGCAAAACTTTGGCATGCACGTTTTGGTCATCAGAATTTTGCCAGTTTGCTGCGTTTGCAGAAATCTGATATGGTTGCTTCTTTGCCGCCTCTTGAAGCACCTGTCAAACATGTTTGTGAAGGTTGTATTTTGGGTAAGATGCAGCATTCTAAATTTCCAAAGGATGGTTCAGTTAGGGCCACATGCAAGTTGCAGCTTGTGCATAATGATGTTTGTGGGCCCATGCAAACTCCGTCCTTGGGCAATTACCTGTACTTCACAGCTACGATTGAGTGTGTATGGCTCAGACGCCTTATGGCTGATTTGGGTGTTGGACATGATACTGCCAACACTATCTACACTGACAGTCAGAGCGCATTGGAAGTTGCGAGGAACCCAGTTTTTCATGCTCGCACAAAGCACATTGAGGTGCATTACCACTATGTCAGGGAAAGGCTCTTAGCAGGAGAGATCAGCTTGGCTTATGTGCCAACACAGGAAAACCTTGCAAATCTTTTCACAAAGGCATTGTCTCGTGAGAAGCTTGAAGCTTTCCGCAAAGCTTTGGGCTTACTCCCCTTTGTGGACTGATCCTATCCTCAGGGCATGGCACTTCCCTTTACTCATGTGCCAGCTCTCGTTCACCGCATCACTCCAGGGGGGATTTGTTACCATATACATGTGGTAGTGATGTGTGTGAACACACCAGGACCACCGGGGCATTTTTTCCCTCTTTAGGAGGTTTTTCCCCCCTGTGCATAGTATATACGCCCATCACTCTAGGGCTATCTATCTTTCCATTGCACACTAAGTAACACACTCTCTATTGTGTGCCTTGAGCTTCCTTTGTCTTCTCCAAGCTGTGTGTGTTTCTCTGCAACCCTAATTCCAACAGTAATTTCTAGAAGGGTATCTTTGAGAATTTAGGGATAAGGCTAAATTTCTCTTCAGCCTATCAGCCACAAACGGATGGCCAAAGTGAAATAGCTAACCTAACAATTCTTGATCTACCAAAAGTCTATGTAACAGAAGTAGATCAAAGGTCCCAATGGGAGAAGTACTTACCCTTAGTGGAGTATGCCTACAATAACACTGCACATACTTCCATGGGAAAAGCACCTTTTGAGGTAATTGAGGGAAGATAAAAAACTCCCCTACTACTTAAGGTACACGGGAAGATCTTTGCTGCAGATGAGTAAATCCTTACAAAGGATAGCCACCTCAAGAACCAACTATTGAAGACCCACCAGAGATCGAGGACCAAGAAGAGGTGCTGCAGCCCGAGTCCATTCTCCGACAATTAAAGGATAACCTAAACCTTGCCAATGCTTACGATGCTTCCCTAGAGTAAGAAAATGTATAAATGTTAAAAATGAACAAATTTTTTGTCTTATAAGACTATCTTTTTCTTTATTAAGCACAAAAATGAAGTAGTATGCATGCTTAGATCAAGTTTGCCGAGACGGCGTCTCCCGAACACCAAGTAGAGCTTGTCACTCTACTATGGAAGATTGATAGGACTAATGTGTAGACATGCTTGTGTTAGCTTAGGCTCTCAAGTGCCAAATGGACCAGTCATCCATTCTAGAACGATGTCGTAGGGTAACATAGGGATCCTCTACCTGCTAGAAAAAGGACTAAGGAATATGCTTTATCTTCTCTACCCCATAGTCGAGGACGACTATGATTTCAAGAGAAAGTTAATGTCATAATAACTAATATCTAATTCTCCTAAATGATTTTCTCATGTTAAACTGATCATCTAATATGGGAAGTGCCAGGGGAGGAAAATCTAGAATATTGGTTAAGCTGGCAAACCGGCCACAGTAGGGATCCAAAGGAGGGAAAATAGGGATCAAAAGGAGGGGCCATCCGCAAAAGAGCAAGGTGCAACAATGGGCTTAAAAGACCCTAAGGTTAAGCCCATAAAGACTTCCAAAATGCTAAGGTTCCCAAATTCAAAGGTTCTGTCCAAAGGTCAAAAGCCTAGGAAAATTGGATGCTTTGTGTGTGCTCAAAAAGTCTTCATGCATCCCTACATAGGAAGGGGCGAGCCCTAGAAGTAGGAGATGAGAGAGAAACTCACACACACATACACACAAGGTCCCTTTACACAAAGGGAATGAGGGACACATGTCAGATCCCTAGCCCAGATGCCCACAAGGTGTACTCAAATCCTATTGGATGGCCTTGGAGGTGGGCCAATGAGAATTAGGCTAGAGTAAATTTAGTTTAATTAATTTAAAACACTTAATAAAAGAACCAATAGGAATTAAGCTCTCTAGAAGACTATTGGTCAGTCTCCCAAGGGGTCCAATAAGCATTCAAGAGCCCAATGGCTTGCATGATTCCTATTGGCCAGGAGACAAAGGGGTCCAATGAGAGTTTAGTTGCATTTATTAATTACCTAAAGCTCTCACAAAAGGGGAAAGGGGGACGCATGTCATAAGGATATCACTTATGCTTCTTAGTACTCATTGGCTAAGCCTGGAAAGGGCCAATAGGGTTGTAGCATGAGCAAATAGCAAGAGGGGTGGACCAAGAGAGAGAGGGGGCTGATTTTCTCAAGGCATTATTTGCACACACTCACACAAACTCATGTGTGAATCAAGAAGATTCTCTCTCTCCTTCTCAAGCTTTAATGGAAATCTTATCATCTACTCGAAGCTTGTGAGATGGGAGGCCTACACCAACAACTCTCGGCTTTGTGATGAAAATCCAACCAAGAGCCAAGATTCAATGCATGCTAATATCCTCTACCATGCTAATTACTAAGCTAAGCTATGCTAATATGAGTGATTATGTGAGGAGATGTACATATTTCTCGTAGGACTACTCCTTCTTCCTTGCAATCTACTGTCATACCCCACTAGCTCTCACCATATTTGAAGGTGTGTGAGGTCTTGGGTCTGAGACCGTGAGGGAATTGATGTTGTGTTTAATAAGTGTTTTGCTTAGTGCTTGAAGTTTCCATCCTCATTTCACTAGCTAGTATTGAAGGAACACAAAGAATTGTATTATAAAATGTTTCTCCTGATGGGAGAAACCATAATACAAAGCCTTTTGGAGGGGGGGCCGGCTCCATGCAAATCCGGTCCTCAACTATTTTCAATAGCATAATTTCTCTCTCTTTTGAAGTATTGTTCATGCTATCTAACTAGGTGTTATACTTTTGTTGCTCTCTCCACCCAAGCACTCTTGTTATTCTCATTAGGAATCTATTCTAATGAAATGCTCACTATGTTCATGCTATTGTCCACTACACACAAGTTACTAGGCCATTAAATGTTACACATTACCCCCTCTTGTAGCGATGAGTTCCATGAGGAGAGGTTGTCTTTGTTGATGTAGAAATAGATTTTTATGGATATTGTTGATGAAACTCACAAACTTTGATTGGTGTATGTTGGAGGTTATATGCAATGTCCCATGTTTGTTTTCTTGCATCATAACCTTTCAAATGTACTGAAGTCAAGAAATTTTTGAGTCAAGGATTTTCTCGACTTCATATTCTTCTCATGACCATCACTCTCTAAGGGAAATTGTGGTTGTGAGCATCTACCAAGAAATGATGACAAGGCTCCAATAGTGAAACATGGGAAATTGGACAAATCTTCATAGAATGTGGTAACTGGAGACGGTATGTAATTGGATTCACTTGGTCAATTATCCTGAAAGGTCCAAGACTTTGATAGTGCACATTTTGCAAAGGGCAAGATGGACGTAGATCGTGGCAGATTAGCCACATCAATCCCCAATCTTGTATGATGGATGTTGCATTTGGTGTTCATCCGCACTACCTTTATACCTTTACTGAGATCTTTTGATATTCATCATCAATTCTTTATGAATGCTTTGTAGATGTGTGGACATCCATCCTTGGGTGCTGACCATAATTGGCAAAGAATGGGGTATGTTGAGTGGAAGCATGAATAGTGTTGTTGGAGGAAAACTCACCTAGGGCTAGCAATTCTACCCAATTGTCTTGATGGTAGTTGATTGTGCATTGGATATTGCTCTAGAACTCGATTCACCCTCTCTGTTTGTCCATCACTCTGTCGATGGTTGTCTAAAGAGAGATTAATATTTACTCTTAGAATCTTGAACAATCCTCTCCAAAATCTTGATATGAATTGTGGCCCTTTATCTGAGACAATGGAATTTGGAAGTCCATATAGCGATAGATATTTTCAAGGAAGAGCTTTTTTGTTGCCTCTCCAATGAGTAACTTGGTTGTTGCTGGAATGAAATGTGCCATCTTTGTGAGCTTATTGACAACTGCCAAAATTGAATCATGGCCCTTAGAGGGGGTAAATTGGTAATGAAATCCATTGAAATAGAAGACCATGGTTTGCTAGGATGGGCAAGGGCTAAAGTAATCCATGTGGACAATGCCATGGATCCTTGGCCCTGTTGCAACTGTCACATATTTGTATATATTCTTTGATAAGATTCCACATTTGAGGCCACCAAAAATCCCACATGATAGGCTCAATCATCTTGTTTAATCCAAAATGTCCTGCTATTGGGGAATCATGTCCCTCTTGAATGTTTTTCAATCTTAGCTGTTGTGACGGTATATACAAAAGTCCCCTATAGTACATCAATCAATCAACTTCTTCAAAATCCTATAAAGTGCTTCTTTCCCATTGTTGGAGTTTATGATTGATGTCACCAGCAAGTGGGTCATTAAATTTTTTTTCCTTCACCTTTTTAAGGAAGGCAAGTCATTTGGGGCCATGCTAATCATTGCAAATAGGTTGAGTTTTTTTGGCCTCAATAGTACTAAATCTTGTTGATCATAGACAGGTGAAAATATGAGGCTACGTGAACCTGTATGCATGTTAAAGAAAGCATTTTATGGGCTAAAGCACGCACTTAGAGCTTGGTATGAGAGGATTTTGGAATTCTTCATTTCATTGGGCTTTGAGATGCCTGATGCAAACCATTTATTGTATGTGTAGAAGAATGAGGTAAGAATTGTGGCGATATACATTTATGTGGATGATTTGATTGTTGGAGGTGATAATGCGACTGAAGTAGAGAGTGTGCAGGCTCTACTTATGCAGGAGTTTGACATGAAAGACCTGGGAGACTTGCGATATTTCTTGGGCATTGAAATTGTTCACATAGAAGAGCGTGTATAGCTATCACAAAGGCAATATGCTTTGCATATGTTGATAAATTATAGTATGGCTGATTGTAAGCCAATTTCAATGCCCTTAGATCAAAATTTGAAGTTGGGATAAGATGTAGGTCAAGTGATTGAGAATGCTACCATGTACAGGAAGATTGTGGGCATCTTGATCCACTTGACCAGCTTGAGATACACAATTGGATTGGTAAGTCAGCTTATGCACTCTCCCAAAAAACCACACTTGGATGCAGCGAGGTGCACTTTGTGCTATATGAGTGCTATTATTGGACTATGCACTCTTTTATAGTTGTTGATGTGGAGTTGCAGCTCTATGGATACATAAATGCGGATTGGGTTGGTAGTACATACAATTGTAGTTCTACTAGAGAATTCATGTTCTCACTTGAGAGTGATGCTATCACATGGAGAAGCAAGAAGAAACCTACATTTTTGAGTACAGAGATAGAGTACAGGGGTGCTTCCATTGGGGCATGTAAGGTACCATGGTTGCGATTTCTACTTCAAGACTTTGGAGAACAAGTATAGAGGCCTTATCTATTATGACAACCTCAACAACTTACAGTTTTTTCGGCTCTCTGTAATTGCCATAGTGAGTTATCTCACCCTATCAAATCACTCAAACACTGTGGTTACCCTCACCCTTTCACTGTATATAGGTGCGTTTGAGTTAGGGGACTTTTCCCATATCTCCTTACTGAAATAAAAACCCTCAATTAGCTAGTCATTGGGCTAGTTAAGCCAAAAAAATAAAAAAAATAAAAAATATAAGTATATTATGGCCCATGCGTATGTAAATATTTCTTTGTATATAGGGCCTAAATAAAAGATTTTTTCATAATTATTTTGGTATTTATTTAAATATTTCTACCTAGGTGTGTGTTATTTATGCTCTGTACATTGCCTCACCATTACCACAATTTTTCTTACCATTTTTCATACTCTTTATTCCATATAGAAATATTTTCATGTAAGCTTCTCTTATATTTGGTGTAACTCCACCCCAACAAAAATCCAAAAAAAACTAGTTTTATTTATGTGTATATTTTTTCACTATTGTGATTTTTCCCTTCCTACATCTATTTTGTTTTTTTTCTAAAAAATTAGAACACCAAAAATATTTATCTTTTTATGGTAGCCTCATAATGAGAGAGATTTCTTTTGACCCCTTTATATTTTTTCCACTTATATTATTTATATTTGACATGTACATATTTTTTAGACCCCTCAATATTTGATTTTCTTAGTTGTACTATTCACTTATATCACAATCTCAACAATATCTTCAATTATAGACCTACCAAATAAGGTCAAGGGTAGGTGGCATGCATACATGCACTATGGAGGGCTCACTCTTGGAGGTATTCAAAAGAATCATCCAAAGAAGGACCCCACAAGGACCTTGTGCAGTGGAAAAAAACGGTCGGTTTTGCTGAATTTTTAAAGTTCACTTGCTCTCTGAATTTGAAAAGGTGATACAAACAAAAGTTGTAGCTCGGGGGCTGAAATTTTGCCTCAAATTTTTTCATATTTTTTTGAGCTACGAGCTGTGAGCGATGATTTTATTAGTGGACCCCAGTTTTCCCATGCTATGCAGCCACACTCTCTCTTCCACTTTATCATTTTCCTCTTTCACACACACTTCTCCACTCATCATTCCCACCTCTCTCACCACTCCTCTCTGCACCCTACTCACCTTCTCCTCAACCTTGAAGAATAAGAGAAACCATGGTGAACTCATACCTCCCACACACAATTCCATTCCAAAATTGACCACCTAGTCTCATTTTTCCTCCTCCAATTTACCCATATCTATCAAAAAAACCACAAAATTCAGCCTCTTCTCTTAAAAGACAGCATCATGGTGGTTGATTACTCAGCTTCAATTACCTTGTCTCTCAAGGAAGGTCAAGAGTGGAGAAAAAATGTACCGTCAAAGCTAGTGGACCGTCAACAAGCGTCAAAATTGGCCCTACTCAAGACACTTGGAGCATCAACCTTGTAAGAAATCCACCTTTTCTTACCTCTTAAGAGTTTTTCTTCCTTATTTGTATCCTACATGGATACTCCCATTGTAAATATCCAATTCCATTTGTAAATTAATACTAACTCTACTAACACTAACCCACTATGAAAAGTCCTATCACCTCCATTTCTCTCCTCTCTCTTTCCCCACCAACTTCTTGATAATTCCAAGCAAAAGAAATTAGATAAATTGCTGAAAATCTAACCCAACCATGGTTAGAGGAGTAACCCTAGCCTTCAAAATTGCTATAAAAGGAGGGTGTAGCTAGCACAAAAGGGGGGAGCCATAAGCAAGAGCACTATGCTATAGCTTGAGAAGCCAAGCTCAACCTCTCTAGAAGGAGCTCTTGAGTGGAAGCTCATTGTCTTATGCATGTGCATGTGTTGTAATAGGGGATTAGCAAGGGAACTCTATGCCATTGTAAGAGAGAGAGTGATCATTCAATTGAGAGTAGGAAATCTATCATTTCTCCTACTAGTGTAAGCCCAACATTTGCTGAACCAAGGAGGGTGGATTTGGACTAAGCTTGGATATTTTGTCTCCCTTCCAATGTGAAGTAATGGACAACAATGATGCGTAAGTGTCTTGGTGTTTTTTGTTAAGTTCTTGATAGCTTGTCTCTGGTGTTGTCATCAATCTAGCCATAAATCCCACATATTGTAAGAGGGCGACAGGGTGGAGAGGACTCCCCTGGCTTTAAGACAGTGATTGGGGTGGCTTCTCTTGTGATGTGTTGTGGTGAAATTTACGCAAGCTATGTTGAACAAATACTAATTTCACTTTGATTTGTCATGACAGATTTGTAAGAAGGTATTAATGCAACAAGCACCCCCTTCCCCTTTCTCTCTCTTTCTTAAATATATAGTTGTGTTTGCTTGATCATTGTCGATACGTTTCAAAGCAGCCCGAGCACTATCTCTCTCTCTCTCTCTCTCTCTCTCTCTCTCTCTCTCTCGTGTTTTAGTGTGTGAGAGTGTTCCATTGGTGTTAGGGTTAGTGTAAATTCCTTGCTTGTTTGTGGGTTTCTCTAACGATTCTCCTCTTTTGTGTCCTAGTTCGCTCTTAAACTAGGTGGTGCCCCTTGTGTAGTTGGGATTTGGGCTGTGGGTTTGTTGTTTTGGTTTGTGTTGTGTTGTGCCCCAGCCCCATTGAGCAGCACGGGAGCCTTGAAGGGTGTCTAGAGATTGCTCTTCTTGTTGCCCGCCCCGGACCGCCTCAGCACAAAACCGAGTGTCTCATGGCACGACAAAGTAGAGGTACACCCTACCACTTCATAAGAGAGAGGGTCTTAGCTATAGACATCAACCTTGAGTATGTGTAGATATCTTCACACAAAAGCCTATGGAGGGGTGAAGCTACGATGGTTTGGAGTGATGCTTGGCATACGAGAGATGGCAATGAGCTTGAGGGGGAGTGCTGAGATATCAAGCTCAACATGTACAACTCCTCAATGACTACCACTGACAGTCATCCTCAGTGGAGTGCCTCGGTGGATACACATATATTCTCTAGTGATACTACAATTGTACAACACCAAGCTATTCTACCTACCGGAGTGATGGCACACTTAACTACTCACCTCACTCACTAGTGGTTCATACTAGACCGTTGTACTCTTTCCCCTTTTATGTTGTATTTTCACCTTATGTGTTGTAGACCTCTTATCTTGAGTTAGTGAAGAAGAAGAAGGATAGTCATTTTCCTCGATCTTTGTGTGTGTGTGCTCTTGCAAGAGCTCAAGCTCTCTGCTTCTCTATGTCTTAACAATGTTACATGATATGGCTTTACCCATTAGATTTTAAATTTCATTTTGGGGGGGGATAAATTTGAATTCAAATAGAATAAATATTTTACCTATTTGAATTCAAAATCTATCCTTTGATTGCTGTCTTAATATTAGAGGTTTGACTCCCTTAGTCTACCAAATGACAAGGCCCTCTTATAACCCATTCTCTTCTTAATGAGTCTGTATTGGTGCTTGGCATAAGCTTCTACATTTGCTTTGTAATTGATTCATCTATACATAGTTATTTGTAAAGTATTATGCCATTTGAGTTGATGTACAAATAGAAATTCATCATGCCTAAGCTTCTAATTTTTTATTTATGGAATGATCAATCTACACAAACTCGTATTATAGGTTTTGCAGTTAGATCATGGTTTGGACCTTATGTTTTGATGCATGTTTATGATAACGGGACTTACAAACAATGTAAGATTGATGTCACCAAGCTTAGAGTGCCTCTTGTAGGAAAGGAGATCATTTTTGTAAAGAAGCAAGATGGAAAATTAATATTTGATGATCAAATCTAGTAGTACTAACCAAAAATGATGATATTTATGCATCAGAGGATATTTTTGATTATGATAGAATTAGTCATTCTTGAAGGCGATTGTTTGGCACATGCTATTAGAGGATGTGAAAGTTCAAAGGGGGTGGATGTGTTGCTCTACTTCCACAATGGGAAAAAGTGAAAAGAAATGTAATTTAATGTTTTCTTGGAGTGTATTTGCATTATGTGTGCCATGATGGAGCATAGATGCAGGTAAGAGTAGATGAGTGTGTGTACCAAACATCAATCCTTGGGATCATAAAGAAAATTTTTTATGCCTCTAAGCTAGGATTCTTGAAGGTTATGAAAGTGTAGGTTTATGGGCTGATTATTTAGTGTCCAGATCGAGTGCTCTCCAAGCTTGTAGTTATGGCTCATTGATGGGAGTCTAGAGGAGAAAGTAACAAGCACTTGAAGGTTTTTCAAGGGGCAGACTCTATAGTTTTTGGACTAGCTTTGGAATGCTATCAGAGTGGTGAGTTTCAGATTTCTAGGGATTTGGTTGATAGCCTTTGATAAAAGCTACAAGATGTATTTTATAATGCTGAAATTGGGCTCCATGTGGTCAAGTTACACTCAAAATAGTTACAATTGAATAGCTTTGTGATTTTTGATATTGGGGCTTATGGTCTCCAAAATGAAACGAGGAAAAAAAAACCTTTCTTCCATGTCAATTCATAAAATACATTTACTTATAGTTTACAATACTTACAAAGAATTCAAAAAACTAACAAGCAATTTCATGTCTAAATACACCCTAAAAATAGAGAAATAGAGAATAGACATTGTATAGGGCACCAAACCTCTTCTTCTTCTCTACTTAGCACTTCTAAAAAATTACATCCATCCAATATACGCCTTGTTTTTTGATTTGAAGAGGTTTATTCCTTTTCATATTACAATTATTGATTATTTATTGAAAATTACAAACACTTTACTGCAAATAAGAAACTAATTTAGAGGTTTGTTCTTTTTCACAATGTTACAATTATTGATTATTTATTGAAAACTACAAACACTTAACACTTGGTACTACCCGGTGGAAAAAATTTCTTCTAGTAAAATGTTTTTGACTCGACATCCACACATCCCTTGAACCATCAAAACAAGGTATTGGCAGGTAGTCCCACGTGGATAGTAGTGCCTAGAATCAAATCCAAGTTGTAGTATCATGTGAAAATTACCCGCTTTACCCTTTATAAACACCCCCCCCCCCCCCCCCCAAGTGTTTGAAAACATTGTTGTTTAATCAATCATATCAATTGATGACTTGGTAACTTCCCTGAGGGCAACCCAAAAGTATTTGCACACTCTGTCATGTCAACATCAGGTTCCTCCAATTTTTGTGTCTCCTCAGATTGAATTTCTTCTGAAGTCTTCGCTTGTTTTCCAGTCAAGTCTTAAGGGTGCAACTTATTTTCATTCTCTCCCAATTGTTCTTGTAGTACTTATGCATCTTTTCTCCTACTTTAGCTTTTTATTTGGTGATCTCTTCAACATGTTCTTTAAATTCTTGCACATCATTGTCTTCTTCAATGATTTTTTTTGTCCTTGTAGCCTCTACTAAAGTGAAGAAACCTTGATAAGCTGTAGCTGCGTGTAGATTTCTTGCAACTACCTCTTATGTATGAACTATCACTTGATCATGCTTGCCTTCAATTCTATGATTTTACTCTATAAATACTCAAATTTCTTTTGAAGCAATAAGTGTTCATCACTTCTTCCTCTTTGGCATACACTTGGTAGGGTATATTCATGAGAGAATAGTTTCTTCTTAAACTCCAGGGAAAACCTGCTCACATTTCTTCCCTACTTCTTACTACCTAAGAACTTATACCTCCTATGTAGACATGTACCATCCATCCAAGTCTAGGTTTTCTTCATACATGTCTCTAAAATTTCCTTCCAACTCCTTGCATGCTTGGACCCTTCTCAATAAAATATTGTTTTTTGACTGAAGTTTTGAATAATAAAAAATCTATAATGCCATTTATTCATTCAAGGCTGTAAACCACTTGTTCTTCCACTCTTAAAGATTCTCTATAATACTTTTTCTCCTGTGTAATTGGGATTTTTAAAATGAAATATAGTCTTTAGCTTTCTATAGTTCTTGTTTCAAATTTGAAATGGACTCCTCCACATCCTCAATCAAATTTTCATCTTCCTCAGATCTTTTTGAAACCTTTTGTAATTTTGAAAGCTAACCCTACAATTGAAATTTCTCCCTCTGCAAGATACTATAATTAAGATGTCTTTGACCAATAAAAATCTTCAATTCCAAAGCCTTGTATGCATCTGCAATGCCAATTTGACTATCAAATTTACTAATTAGTTTCTTTCCTTGCTCAAATGAAGGCGTACTGTCTTTTCCCTTTATAGTTTCCTGAGTGCATTTTTTCCTTTCAACTTTAGAGAGGGTTTAATTAAAAAGACACTTCTTAGTGTTTGCTTTGGGTGAAGTAGATTCAAATTGCTTCTTGCACTGACATGCCAAGGAGAGTGAGTAAACGAAAGAGAAAGAGAGAAAGGAGATAATGTATGGTTAGAGCACCAAATAAAGAGAGCTTAGATTTTAGGCCATATGTAGATTTTACACATTTTTCACATTGATTTGGCTGCCTAAGTTGGTCTAACCCCAGCAAATGTCCCCTTCAGCCAAACATGGTGTAATCATTTTTATAAGTGTAATCCTAGGAACTACTGATACATCTAGGTGTAGTGCTTGATACATCATGGTGGTTCTCATAACAGATCACTACACATGGTTCACAACAGCAATCATCCTAGGCTCACAAGGTAGTCCAATTCATGGGTCATGCAAAAGGTCTTACCTCCATCGTCATTCTTTTCTCTCATCGGGGCAGTGTCTAATCCCTTTACAAAAATATCATCATAATCATAAGCAAATGGATTGAGAGGTCTTTGCCAAACTTTCTTCAACATACGGATCATCACATACATTGCTTTGCAAATGGCTGTTTTTTTGTGAATATTTAAAGAAAAAATCAGAATAAATTGATTTGCAAGAAGGGTGATAAACCTTGTGCTGAATAACCTCTCAAAAACTTACTTCTCAAGCACCGTAGCTCCATTTTTCTTTTGAGATGCACAAGCTACAAGATGATAGTTGTTTTGAAGGCAATTGTTGAGGGCGTTTTGAGAGAATTGTGGAACTGCAGTGCACGGAGGTTTGGTTTTAATGGCATTTTGAGATGATTCTTTGGTAGGCACATGAGACAATGCATTAAAACAGTAGCATTTTGAGATGCTCCTGTGGCAGGTCTAGAAGGCAATCACTTCAAAACAACAACATTTTGAGATGCACGTTGTTTTGCAGAGAATTGATTGGCAGATTCTCAAGATACACATTTGGGTGTTGAGTTCACATCTTGATGATTTGATGTGTGCATAGAGCAGCTTTTTGAGAGGTAGTGATGGATCCTCTACCATAGCTATGATACCACCTATAAAGCTTGAAGCAGAAGCGGATTTCTTCTCGCACAGACATGGCAAGGAGAGTGAGTAGAAGAAAGAGAAAGAGAGAGCGAGAGAGAGAGAGAGAGAGAGAGAGAGAGAGAGAGAGAGAGAGAGAGAGAGAGAGAGAGAGAGAGAGAGAGAGAGAGAGAGAGAGAGAGAGAGAGAGAGAGAGAGAGAGAGAGAGAGAGAGAGAGAGAGAGAGCTTAGTCATTATATTTTATGCCATCTGTAGATTTTACACCTTGTTCACATTGATTTGGTTGCCCAAGTTGGATTGATCCCAACACTTTGGAGTTTTTAAGAGTGTCTTTATATATGCATCAAAATACATGCCCAAGGACCTCCATACCTCTTCGTGTTCTTGCCAACTCATTGAAGAGGTTCCTTGATTATGTTTAAAATCTTACAAACCTTTTTTGATGAGCTCTTTAAGCATCCTTTTTGCTATCACATCCTTGCTGCCTAACTCTTACTTTTTGACATTGAAGATCCCTTGTTTCCTGCTAACGTCTATATGTCCCCCTAATAGTTTGGATTGGTGTTTATAAGGCATTTCATGCATATAGCACAAGCTTGCAATACTATCACAATTTTTATTGTTTTGTCCTTCCTTTTTTTCTTCTGATACAACTCTGTGATTGATCTCTAAAATAATATATTGGCCCAACCGATATTTCTCGCACGTTTTGCTGCATGAAGTATGTCATAGTTCTCCTTGGAGATGTACTCCAATTCAACTAACACATATATCCTCTTTAGGTACCAATTGATCTGCTCATGACTGAATGGGTCTTGCATCTTTGAGATTGGGTAATAATCTCTATTACCTTGGGCTTGCCCAAACCCTAACTCCATAAGATCGTATGACGCTTTCCCCACTTGGTTATACTCTTCAACATGCACATTGAAGACTATCCCCAATAGCTAACAGCTTAACCAAAAACTTCCAAAAATATTACCTTTTGTATGTTGGATGTGGGTAAGTGTGCTGATAACTATTAGAGTATTTTTCAAATGCTTCCAAGGTAGCATAGCATAATCCAACAACCCAATCTTTTGTGTGCCTTCAGGTTGAACATGATCTCTTGGTGCATGTTAAAAAAAGTGTACGCCACTAGGCCCCCATCTCCATGCCAGTGGGTGACTCCTCAATAGGTGTGGAAATATATTCTTCTATGACTACATCTAGTGATGTAGACGAGTGTTGTGTAGTTAGTGATGTAGACGAGTGTTGTGTAGTAGCTTTAGCCTTTCTTGCAGACCTTCTAGTCACTATTGTTTTTGGCTCTTTGACTGGTGAGGGAACTACTATAGAATCTCCTACTTCTATTGCAAGGGGTTTCTTAGAAATGGTGAGGGAAGGACAACACTTGTAAAACTTTAGTCAGTACAAGCATACGTGCAAGGACGATGAGAGTTCTAAGTTGCAGGGTACATTTAAACCCAACTCTAACTTGAAATTTGAAGCTATTTCATAAAACTCTCCCAAGGATTCTCCTTGATTTATGATTCTTGTCTCACCTTCCTTGAAATGAGGACTTCCAATAACATAGGTCTTAAGTCAAAATCCACTCACAACCTGAAGGACAAATAAGTTGACTGCCCTATTTCAATGAGTACCCATGTTGATTAGTTTTGGCAAGATCTTCATGGTCTTTTTTAGGTAACCTCTTTTTAGATTCTTACACAATTCTTTTTTCATCTAAATGTGAATGTTCATAATGGAGAATCTAGTTTAATATCCTAATCCTTCCTATTTTTTCAAATCATCCTTTTCAAAATCTAGATCAAGGTCTTGTTTGTACACTTTGCCACACTTTCTTCTTTATTACACTTCATTGCTTGTGCTTCCACCCACTTGGCACAATAATTTGTTTCAACCAAAATATACTTGTTCCTTGTATACTTTGTAGTTGGTTTAACTAGTCTCACAAAGTCAAGACCCCACTTTTGAAATGGCTCAAGAGAAAGAATTGGTTGAAATGGAATTTTATTTGCATCCAATGGTCTCTCATTCCTTTGGCATAACAAGCAGTTCTTCACATACTCATGAGCATCTTTGGAAATTGAGGGTCAACACAAGCCTGCTTGAAAAATCTTCTTCACAATAATATCTTCTAGAAAGTGATCACCTGCATCATCTATCCCTCTTTTTTCAAAAAAATTGAACACACCTTCTCAAAATCTGACATATTTTGTTCTTGTCGAGAATATTGGAACCAAAAATTAAATTGCTAATTTTGATTAAAAAGCAATTACAAGAAATTGTCATGTTGTGAAGGATTGGGGAGCTGGCCTCTACAACACCTCAAATCACCACTAAGAAAAGAGGATGAAGAGTATAGATCTCTTGAGATAATATGGGCTGATCCTTGCTCACAAACTTTGACAGCCTCACTCACACTCAACCTCGACTAGCTTCCCTCTACACCGCTACAACTCCCATACACTTGGATGCACTAAAAGAAGAAAAGGGATCAAGAAAACCAAAGATAAAAATTAAGTAAAAACATTGAAAATATATGTACTTTTTCTCATAAAATCAAGGGCTTCACTTTTAAAACGCTCTTCCATGTGCTAGTAGAGACTCTATAGGCGCTCCCATATATACACATAGTTTGAGCAAAACTCATCCAAATCAAGCCCAATTAAAAAAAACACAAATTTAAGAATTTTTTTTCAAAATAAGTGATGGAAAACTTGGGGAAAACCTTTCCCTTTTTCATATGTACAAGCAAGGAATTGCAACGCATAGTCTACCCTCGACAAGTTGCACCACAAGGAACTGCACATAACATGGTTGCCATACCTTAGACTAAGATGAAGAGAGGTCAGTATGCAGAGTTAAGAACCCACGTTTCATCAGACCATTGAGGAGAGACACACTCTCAGCTCACCACACCAGGGTCTTGCAAGGCAAGAGGCCCCCCCCTACACCAAAACCCCCACCCTTCACCGTAGGCTGCAACAGCGTAGAGATTCTTCTTCACAATTGAAAACTCCCAGTCACTCACGACCCAAACATGATAAAAGTTCAATTTTTCTTCATATTTTTAAATCCCTTAATCACTCCTTGAATGCTTGAGACTTCTATGTACAAAATCAGTAAAACTATGTACCCCGCACAACTGGCCCGCATGCATAGAGACAGTTGTTGACACACAACACCTTTGTACAAGCATGATTTATTTACATAAAAGGGGTCCATAAGAATCATAAAACATATCTCAATGACTTTGGGGTGTCCCACACCATTCTACCAAAACACGTCACATATTGTCCCCGCAACAAACATAGAACACTTTCAAGTGTTCCATGTAAATTTCTTGCTTCATCACATGATTCTTGTCACCTAAGTCTTGAGCATGACCCCATTAACTCTTTCTTTATGTATCCTTCCATCCAAGTCCTTGAGTTGATAGCTTCCATTACCATACACCTCATGCACCACAAAAGGGCCTTCCCACTTTGTCTAAAAGGTATTGTCCAAAGCACTATTATGACTCATAACCAACATGCCCTCACATAGCCCTTTTTGCTTTATCTTTTCATTGTATACATCACTCCTTCTTCTTTGCAAGTCTTCATAGTATCTAACGGAAATTTATCCATCCAACAAGAGGCTATGTATAAATGCCAATATCTCCTTTATACCCTCCTCCTCAACCAAACCATGCTTCAAAATGAACTCCAATCCTAGGGCGTCCAGCATGAGATATGTAAGATAACACGTGCAAACAAAATAAGGGATTTATAATTTACAGAAAAATGTACTTACATAAAGGGTTTTTTTAATCAAAAAGTGAAAATTTCACACATAAGGGCTAGTTTTTATACAAGAATGCATACATAGGGTACATATAATACTTGAAAATATACAGGTAAGGGATTAATTAAACACCTCCTGTTTGCACATGCTATCTTACAGAAAAATCAGAAAAATCAGAGGATTCTCAGTCCCTAATCATGGTAATTATGGTTTAATTACGGTTCTTAATTCTCATCATTACTCTCCCATATTCTTCGTCTACTATGCCTACTTTCACCTATAATTCTCTATAGCTGCTCTCTAAGTTTACATAGCTATACTCCATTACATAATCATCATTCAATTAGCTAAATTATGCAGCCATTCATCATCCTTAATCAAGGATTAATACATGATTAGAAAAGATTTTCTCTCTAGGCAGCATAGTTAATAAATTGTCAGCCAATAATAGTGTAGATTTGATGAAATTCATTCTTTTACCACTCAATAGTGTTGTAATTAAATTAGACTCAATATTCTCCCACATTAAAATGTGATTAAGGCTGAAAATTAATCCGACATTAGGCCATTAAGAAGAGAATTTTCTATCACACATGCCTGCGGTAATTCTACATCTTCAAATTGCTCTAGGAAAATGATTGAGCTTGCTTACTTCATCTCTTTTGTAAATCAATTAGTAAAATTCTGAATTTCTTAATCATCTAAACCAAGTGATTAACCTTAGATCCAGTTCCAATAAGGTAAGTAAAGAATTACCCTTAAAATTGCTAGGTCTCGAAGGAAAAATCTAATCTCTGGCATAAGGAGGATTCTTTAATGATTCTAATCTGCCAATTGGGTTGTTATGATGCTCTCGGACTTTAGCTCTTTTTCAAGTTTATCATTTAAAGTAGTGAGTAAAATGGCCCCGGTTAAGAGAACTCGCTTCGGTGGTGCCCACGGTCGCGAGGCGGGAACGAGCAATGTGAACGGAAAGGGAAAAGCTCCCATGGACGAACAAATACCGGCCATGTCATAGGCCATTGACGAAGAAATGGAAGAGGTAGGTCATAATTTCATTCAAGTTGTTTAATTTTACATTGCACATGTTTAGCTAGGAATGAACATATCCCCAAAAATGTTGGAGAAATCCGACGGAAACCTCGGCATTAAATTCATTTGTACATTAAAGTCTAAAGTAGGAAAGAAATGATTGATGGGTATGCTGTTTGCAATAGGAAAGAATGTCTGCTAGGAAAACTTTAGCTCGACATGTTCATTCTATTTCCAATGTTGAATCAGTCCTGACCCCCCTATTGATCAGAGGGGGCAGAGTTCCTCGTTAAGGGCTCTTGAATCCACGACTTTCTTTTTATGCGGTGGATACCCACGACTTGCTTTCTATGCGGTGGGAACCCACGTCTTGCTTTCTATGTGGTGGGAGTGTCTATATCGTGCTTTCTATACACTGGACATACCTAGTTGTATGGGCAGCTAGGCGACAACGGGAGGTGTAAACTCTCGTTGGAGGGGGGATGTTATACCTCCAGAACATTGGAATTTGAATGAATAAGTTTGAGGAGAATTTTTACTAGAATACTGTCTTGGTGCCATTTGCAATACTGATTGAAGGGTTGTCTTAATGAACAATGTGATTCAGAATCTAATCAAGGAATCTTTATGTTGAACAACCATTGTGGTAGTAATTAGGACACACAAGGAAGTGTGAGTGTGGGGGTGGAAAGTGGGGGCTTGGCTCAGGTTGCCAATGCCTATGAGAAGGGTGTTCCTGATTGGTCAGGAGCTCTCTGTCCCCATAGTGTTAAAATCGATACTAGTAATAGTCATTGCCCCTAGAGCGGCGAAGTCTCAAGTGTACATGCCTCTGAAACATGGGGAAAAAGGCAATCGAGGTTTCTCTCCTCTTGGAAGGTGAGTCTTAGGATCACTAGATAGTTTAAGTACGCTTCCCCTGTGAGGTGGAGCTAGATCTCTTTGCTAGTAGGCTCGAACTCGATTCACTTTGTGATGAGAGATCGTCCCTGCTAGTTGAACCCTAAACCACTTTGTTTCCTTTCGTTATAGATCTAGTGGCCACCATGTTCAACATCTGATCTGCCATTTGATACGGCGGGGTGGGGACCTCACACCTGGTATCAGAGCCTAGGTTAGGCGGAGAAATAAAGTCGTATTGTTTGAACATATAAAAGGAACTGAAAGTATATAGGTAGCTGATCCGAATTCCTTGCATTGGTGTTGCAGGAAGACCCCGTGCTAGAATATCGGAAGTTCCAAGTGTTTGAGCTTATTTATGAGCAAGCTCGACGATCCCCAGTTTACCAGTTCAGGCGAGATGTCATGGAGATACTGATGAAGGCTCATACGCCACACTCGACTCGCATAGATAGAGGATGGGGACTTGATTGGACACTTGCACGAGGGGTTTACTACATCATCGCTCAGAAGCTAGGATGCCTGGATACCGATTTGGAGAAGATACGTCAGGGAGAAGAGTTGAGGGTAGTGGAGTTATTCTACCTATTGCCTACCTGATTGGACCTGACTGTCTCAGGCGACTCCAATCAAACCATCAACGACTGGATCCTGGAAAAGGTCACTGAGGTGATCCCAACGAACAGAGTCAGAACTTTTGGAGTACCAAAAGAGGAATCTCGGCTCGATATCTTAGTTTATTATCCACTCAAGGATGAGTACAGGAACTACTTCACGAACAAAGTAGTGCATCATGTGAACACAATCTCCTAGGCGCATCTTATACGCAATCCAAAAAGCCATGTAATAAGTTGATCATCAGTTATCCTAAACCTTGAGGGGTTTCAATTGTAATAAATTTTCATCAATAAAGTGCTTTTTGTCTCTGAATCTCTGTCTCTTGATAAAGTGGAATCTTGAATTTTATTTAAAGTCTCGTGTCTATTTTTGAAATCCAAGTAGTGGTATCAAGAATCTCGTATAACCCATGTAGGCACCGCTGTTGCTCTGTACTTGGCAACGCAAGAGAAGAAGATCCTCCTTAAGCAAGCCCAACCTCTGATCTTCAAGGTCGAGGGGGCAAATGTGGAGAGAGATGCGGAAGTGTGGATGGAAGCCATGGACGATTACTTTGAAGCTGCGGGGACCCAACCCATAAATCAGACCATGCTTGCGATGTTCTGCTTGACTGGCGATGCCAAGATATGGTGGAAGCAACATTGCAGGGACCTGGATATTAAGGGATCTTCCCAATCCTGGGAAGACATCAAAGATGTGATAATGGGGCGTTATTTAACAACTGCCTATAGAACCTTGAAGATGAATGAATTCTTTTCACTTCGGCAGAGCTGACTTCATCTGTCGAGAAGAATATTATGCAAAGTTTGTCACTCTTCGGAGATATGCTCCTAAGATGACACTGGAACAACAGGTGGCGAGGTTTTGCCAAGGGCTAATCGATCCTTTGAAAGCTCTCAGGCCAACGACACTACAGGATGCCTTGTTGAGGGCCAAACCTCTAGCTCTTGAAGTACAAAAGGTTCATTAGAATAGGAGGAATCATTGGGCAAAGAGGGCAAGGACAACTGCTTGGAATAACATACCACCCAACCAAGCATATGACCAGCGCCCTATTGTGGATGCCACCACAACCATGGAGTTTCCAGATGCTCGATGCTATGGTTGCGGTGAGAATAGACATTACAGATCCAAGTGCCCCAGGAACACCCAGGCAACCAACGCCAATGCCATACCCTTGAATACCCATGGGCGTGGACAAGCTAACGGAAGAGGAGGACGAGGAAGGATGAACAGAGGGCGAGGGCATGGAGCTACCACCAGAGTGAATGCCGCAGTGGTACAACCAACTGTGAGTGATGAAGTAGTGGAGAGAGCAGCCCTACATGCTGCAATTGACAATCCCAATGGTTGCAAGCAATACGCAGTCATTCATACGCCAGGATCTCTCAGAGGTGAACAGGTTAACTTCCTTATAGATTGTGGTAGTAGTCTTTCATTTCTTTCACCCAGATGCATGAGGAAGCTAAATCTAGATAAGTATCCAACAAGCAAGCTAGTTGTAGAGTTAGCAAATGGCAAGGAAGTAGTATCTCAACATTCTGCATGAAAAATCGACTTTGATTTAGTGGGACACCCAACTTCTGCCCAATTTCTAACCCTACCCTTAGGATTCTTTGATGGGATACTAGGGATGGACTGGCTAAAGCAAAGTAGGGCCCACATACATTGTGCACAAGGAAAATTCACCTTTACAGATAACTTGGGTAATGAAGCCTTAAACCAGGGGGAAAATGGGAGACCTAGGGCTACTCTAGTTAAGGCCAACAGACTTTTGAAGGGACTAAGAAAGGGACATCAAATTTATGTGGTAAATCTCAACAAGGTGGACCAATCAGATACCTCACTTCGACCAAACTGGTTGAGGGAGTATGATGATGTATTCTCTGAAGACCTTACGAATCTTCCGCCACATAGAGTGGTAGATCATGAGATTGAGAATATCCTTGGATGTGAACCTATCTCAAAAATACCTTATAAAATGTCACTTCCAGAAGCCATCGAACTCAAGGAACAAATTAGGCAACTCATTGAGCAAGGATTCATTCGACCCAGTACTTCTCCTTGGGGTGCACCAGTTCTTTTTCAGAAGAAGAAGGATGGAACCTTAAGGTTATGCATAGATTACCGTGGACTGAACCAGGTAACTGTCAAGAAAAAGTATCCAATTCCAAGGATTGACGAACTCTTGGACAGGCTCCACGGCGCCAAAATGTTTACAAAGATTGATCTAAGGTCAGGATATTACCAAATCAGGATCAAGGAATCAGATATTCCAAAGACGGCTTTCAACACTAGGTATGGACACTACGAATTGACAGTAATATCTTTTGGTCTAACAAATGCTCCTGCAAGCTTCAATCCACTCATGCAGGATATTTTCAGACCTTACCTGGATGATTTTGTCTTGGTTTTCTTTGATGACATTCTGATCTATTCTAAGAACGAGGCAAATCACGAAGAACATGTTCACAAAGTACTTGATCTTCTTTGGGAACACCAACTTTATGCTAAAGAGAGCAAGTGCACCTTTTGCTCACCAAAGGTCAACTATCTTGGATTTGTCATATCAGCTGAAGGGATTTCAGTAGACCCAGACAAAGTCAAGGATATCGTTGATTGGCCTCAACCATCCACCGTCAGCGAAGTAAGAGGATTTATTGGTAACGGGATGGTACAGGATTTTTGTCAAGGATTATGCACGTATTGTTGCACCTTTGACAAAACTCCTAAAGAAAGGAATGAGGATCGAATGGAAGAGCGAGTACAAGTCTAGCTTTGATAATCTAAAAGAATTCTTGATCTCAGCTCCTATTTTAAAGCCTCCAGACTTCAGTAAGGAATTTGAAGTAGCGACAGATGCTAGCAAATTTGCTGTAGGCCGAGTTCTTACTCAAGAAGGAAGACCAGTGGCGTATACTTCGCGAAAGCTGAGGGATCACGAGAAGAATTATCCTACTCATGATTTGGAACTTTTAGCGGTTATTCATGCATTGAAGTTATGGAGACATTATCTTCTCGGGCGCAAGTTTCAACTGGTTATAGACCACAAGAGCTTAAAATGGATTTTTACTCAACCTATTCTCAATATGCGACAACGGCAATGGATAGAGCTATTACAGGAATATGACCTTGACATAAAGTATAGACCATGGAAGGAAAATGCAATTGCAGATGGTCTTAGCCAAAAATACTTTCTCGGAGCTATCTCTATTTCAAATAACCCTATCTGTGATAGAATGAAAGAAGCATCCTTGGTAGATCCAGAGTACCAACGTATAGTATCACTAGTTCAGCATAATAAGATGCCTGAAGCTAAAGATTACTCTCTTATGGGAGGATGTATTTACTACAAACATAGACTCTGTGTACCTAGAGATCTAGCCTTAAAGAAGGCCATTTTGTATGAAGCACATGATAGCCCTACATCTGGACATCCAGGCTATGCTAAAACTCTTCATGCTGTCAGGAGGAGTTATTTTTGGTCTGGAATGAAAGGAGACATACTTCGCTATGTGAGGCAATGTCTTTCTTGTCAACGGCGGATAAAGGCTGAAAGGATCACGTTACCAGGGCAACTTCAATCTCTTGACATACCCCAGGTGAAATGGGAGTGCATCAGTATGGATTTTGTTACAGGATTACCTTCCACAGGAGATTATGATTCTGTTTTCGTGGTTGTTGATATGCTCACAAAAGTGGCTCATCTAATACCCGTAAAGACAACCTTTACTGCTTCAGATGTTAGCCGGGTATTCATCAAGGAGATTTCTAGGCTACATGGTCTACCCAAGCGTATCGTCAATGATAGAGATGCCAAGTTTACATCAAAATTTTAGACTTCTCTTTTCCAATCTGTTGGGTCACAATTAGCTTTTAGTACAGCATACCATCCACAGACATATGGGAAAACTCAAAGAGTTAATCAAGTCATCGAGGACATTCTCAGAGCCTATTGTTCACAAGAACCAAAGAAGTGGTTACAATATCTACCTTTGGTGGAGTATGCTTATAATTCTTCCGAACACAGAAGCATTGGAATGTCACCTTTCAAAACTCTTTATGGACAGGACTGTTTAGCACCACTGAACTTCTCAGAGTCAACCATCAGGGTAGAAGCCTCTAGGAAGATGCTAGAAGATATGGAAGCTCAGACTAGAGCTATTTGCCAAGACATTCAGGCCGCTCAGGATAGACAGAAGCACTATGCAGATAAGAACCATTCGGAAAGAACTTTCAAATAAGGGGATAAGGTTTTTCTGCGAGTCCGACCAAAGAAAATAAACTTATCACTAGGCATATATAACAAGCTAAGCCCAAGGTATTGTGGACCATTTGAGATTGTTAAAGCTAAAGTTACCTGCAAACTTGAAGGTTCATGATGTATTCCACATCAGCTTACTCAAACCCCTCAAACCCTATATTCCTAACCCTGATCAATTCTTGGACTCAGATCAAATAGTCATTCTAGCACAAGGAGTTCTCGGGCTCCAACCTGACTATGTACTTGAAACAAGGGAAAGAAAGTTACGCAACAGAACTATCACAGAGCATCTAGTAAAGTGGCAGGATTACCCTGAAGAAGATGCAACTTGGGAGGACGAACCAACGCTCATAAAAGATAACCCAAACACATTCTTGAGATGAGGACATCTCAAATTTTTCATGTTGGGGAGGTTGTAAGGTCTCTGACCCCGATCAAAAAGAGCACCATTGTACCTTGAAATGAAAAAG
Organism: Adiantum capillus-veneris; assembly: GCF_014529385.1. Lineage (NCBI taxonomy): Eukaryota > Viridiplantae > Streptophyta > Polypodiopsida > Polypodiales > Pteridaceae > Adiantum > Adiantum capillus-veneris. Next base: position 48,977,947 of record NC_140941.1, read on the forward strand.
TTACTATTTTTAGCAGTTTTCCGAATTCTGTCAGTGCCATGATGTTTAGAATATTTTAAAGCTTCGAAATGTGAATTAAAATAATTTTTGTAAAAAAATTCCAAAAATAGTAAGTTTTTGGTCACCCGACCTGTCCAGTTTTGATCGTCTCGAAAAACTGCACCCGTACCCCGAATTTTAAAAAAAATGCATTTTCGGACCCCGGGGGCTGCTAAATATGGCAGGTAATCCTTAGTTAGAGCTTGCTATAGCAATTTTCGGCATCAAATTCCGACTCGTATGACCCGTTTTAGCTTAAAATCAATTTTTCCCAAAATTGTCCGGGGAGGCACCGGGGGCTCGAGGCTGTGTGGGAGCAGGTTCTAGGCCACTCCACGTCAGCTTTAGTAGCTAGGGGGCGCCTTTTGTCCTTGTGGGAGTCTTGGGAGAGTTTCGAAGCTTGCAACTAAGTGTAAGAGCCAGTTAACCAAGCCAACTTGGACACTTGGTGGGTAGGCAACTAGACTTGCCATGCTTAACTGGAGTAGCTCCCAGATGCAAATAGCAAGCAGGTTCGATTTTCAGCTTGAGGAGGCCTATTTAAAGGCATGCTCACACACACACACACATGCTCACACACACACCCAATACACACACACACACACACACACACACCTACACACACCTTGAGGAGGTGCTGCCGACACACACATAGTTTTTGAAGGAGAAGCAAGGAGGGAGGTGCTGCCGAAATTCTCATCTTGAGGATTCATTAGATCAGAAAAATGAGAGAATTCTTAGTCCCTAATCACAGTAATTATGGTTTAATTACGGTTCTTAAATCTCTCCTATATACTTCGTCTACTATGCCTACTTTCAGCTATAATTCTCTATAGCTGCTCTCTAAGTTTACAGAGCTATACTCCATTACATAATCATCATTCAATTAGCTAAATTATGCAGCCATTCATCATCCTTAATCAAGGATTAATACATGATTAGGAAATATTTTCTCTCTAGGTAGCATAGTTAATAAATTGTCAGCCAGTAATAGTGTAGATTTGATGAAATTCATTCTTTTACCACTCAATAGTGTTGTAATTAAATTAGACTCAATCTTCTCCCACATTAAAATGTGATTAAGGCTGAAAATTAATCCGACATTAGGCCATTAAGAAGAGAATTTTCTATCACACATGCCTGCGGTAATTCTACATCTTCGAATTGCTCTAGGAAAATGATTGAGCTTGCTTACTTCATCTCTTTTGTAAATAAATTAGTAAAATTCTGAATTTCTTAATCATCTAAACCAAGTGATTAACCTTAGATCCAGTTCCCATAGGGTAAGTAAAGAATTACCCTTAAAATTGCTAGGTCTCGAAGGAAAAATCTAATCTCTGGCATAAGGAGGATTCTTTAATGATTCTAATCTGCCAATTGGGTTGTTATGATGCTCTCGGACTTTAGCTCTTTTTCAAGTTTATCATTTAAAGTAGTGAGTAAAATGGCCCCGGTTAAGAGAACTCGCTTCGGTGGTGCCCACGGCCGCGAGGCGGGAACGAGCAATGTGAACGGAAAGGGAAAAGCTCCCATGGACGAACAAATACCGGCCATGTCATAGGCCATTGACGAAGAAATGGAAGAGGTAGGTCATAATTTCATTCAAGTTGTTTAATTTTACATTGCACACGTTTAGCTAGGAATGAACATATCCCCAAAAATGTTGGAGAAATCCGACGGAAACCTCGGCATTAAATTCATTTGTACATTAAAGTCTAAAGTAGGAAAGAAATGATTGATGGGTATGCTGTTTGCAATAGGAAAGAATGTCTGCTAGGAAAACTTTAGCTCGACATGTTCATTCTATTTCCAATGTTGAATCAGTCCTGACCCCCCTATTGATCAGAGGGGGCAGAGTTCCTCGTTAAGGGCTCTTGAATCCACGACTTGCTTTTTATGCGGTGGATACCCACGACTTGCTTTCTATGCGGTGGGAACGCACGTCTTGCTTTCTATGCGGTGGGAGTGTCCATGTTGTGCTTTCTATGCAGTGGACATACCTAGTTGTATGGGAAGCTAGGCGACAACGGGAGGAGTAAACTCTCGCTGGAGGGGGGATGTTGTACCTCCAGAACATTGGAATTTTAATGAATAAGTTTGAGTAGAATTTTTACTAGAATACTGTCTTGGTGCCGTTTGCAATACTGATTGAAGGGCTGTCTTAACGAACAATGTGATTCGGAATCTAATCAAGGAATCTTTATGTTGAACAACCATTGTGGTAGTAATTAGGACACACAAAGAAGTGTGAGTGTGGGGGTGGAAAGTGGGGGCCTGGCTCAGGTTGCCAATGCCTATGAGAAAGGTGGTCCCGATTGGTCGGGAACTCTCTGTCCCCATAGTGTTAAAATCGATACTAGTAATACTTATTGCCCCTAGAGCGGCGAAGTCTCAAAAGTGTACGTGCCTCTGAAACATGGGGAAAAAGGCACTCGAGGTTTCTCTCCTCTTGGAAGGTGGGTCTTAGGATCGCTAGATAGTTTAAGTACGCTTCCCCTGCAAGGTGGAGCTAGATCTCTTTGCTAGTAGGCTCGAACTCGATTCACTTTGTGATGAGAGATTGTCCGCTAGTTGAACCCTGGACCACTTTGTTTGCTCCTGTTATAGATCTAGTGGCCACCAGGTTCACCATCAGATCCGCCGTTTGATACGACGAGGTGGAGACCTCACAACATGCTCTCCAACCAAGATGTACCTCATAGATCTTTGTGTGACTGCATGCCTTTGTTGAGAAGACAATCCCTTTCTTGCAAAACCCGTTTGCAGCACATGTTCTTCCTCATGGAGGGACTCCCGTCCAAGGAGTGTTACCATGCACCGAGCGATTTTTTCCGAGCAAGGACAAACCCGAGCAAGCGTTTGTGTCTCTCAAACATTCACCACTCAATGGACAAGCACATTATAATTGGAATATGATTTACATCCTTGCTCATGTGGAATATTCATGTCACCACCAATTATAAGAGGCAAATTCTTCTCCAATCTATGAAGATCAAAGCCATTCACTACTCTAAAAGGTAGTATTGGAACCTTCTTCACATCTGAAACGATAGTTTCAACAAGAGGGGAAGCCGTTGTAGTAACTTTGTATAGTAATTTTGTTGCAAAAAAATGCAGTCTTCTTTGAGCTTGTGTTTGCTTAAGATAAGATTGTATGGAAATCTTACTAGCTAGATGAGGGAAAGAGCTGCATCGTATTGAGAACGCATTGTTTTGCAATGGATCATGAAAGAACGACGCTAAGTGAGAGAAGATGCTTAGACCTCTCTCTCTCTCTCTCTCTCTCTCTCTCTGTCAAAAATGAGAAACAATATCACTATCAGGGGCACATTAATTAGCGATCGATTTTCAACAAAAGTGCCATAGAAAACCGGTCTTTAGTGTATTTTTAAAGCACAAAAATTAAAAATTCTCGGTTAGTTTTGAGGGTCACCTAGAAGGAAACCGGTTAGATTTGGCAGACTAAAGTGTTAAACCCTCAAAAAATCCTAAATTTTATGTGGAGATTTTCAATGCTCTCCTTTTTCCTATTGATTCTTAGGTGTTTCGAAAAAATGTGTCTCAGCTTAATATCATACCCTTTTCAATTTAAAAAATGCCAATATGTCCCAACAATTTTTGAAAAAAAAAGTACGATACAAATCCCAAGAGATGCCAATTGCAAAGACAAAGGTCAGGACTAACAAAAGGAAGGACGTGGAGTCATCTACTATAGCAAGCTGGCATGAGCAATAGCGTGGGTCAATGACACACAATCATTAACAAATCGTGGGCAGGCAGGTTTTTGGGGGCTTGGTTATATTTTTTCATTAATGCGCTGCACTATGTCGGGCACTACTATGCAGCCTCCTACGTTGTTAGCACAATTGATTGGAAGATGCGCATGTGAAGCAGTGAGAGTTAGTGTCGAGCTTGCTAAGTTTTTGGTTGGGGGACTGTTTCACAACCTACCTTGTATATAAGTTGACGCAAGCAAGCTGAGAGAGAGAGAGAGAGAGAGAGAGAGAGAGAGAGAGAGAGAGAGAGAGAGAGAGAGAGAGAGAGAGAGAGAGAGAGAGAGAGAGATATATGCGTCCTTGAAGGAGGAGAGAAGGTAGACGAGGCTTACCTCCCTGCGCTTCTAGGTATCCATCTTTCTGAAGCACTCTGTGTTATTAACCTCACCTAAAGCTTTCCATTCTCGACCCACCACACGTACCTACTATCAATTCAAGCTTCCCTTGTGTTGAAGTACGTCATCCTTTGCACCCAGACAATGAGCTCCAGGCAAAGTGCCCAAGACTTTTGCCCTTCCTCTCCTTCTGATAGCCAAATATTGAGCCCAAGCTTCCATGGCGGCCTCGACCACAACCACAACCGCAATGTATATTTTGATTTCAATCGAAGTAACACGAGTACTAGTGGAGACTCCCATAACATAACCTCTCATGAAGACTTTAGCCTTAGGGAATACAACACAGACTCTTCTGGAGGCCCACCTGGCATGAATCAGAGCATTATATGTTCCCATGAAGAGCTTACAGGTTTTCAAAGGTTCTGGAACCCTAAGTGGGAGGTTATGTGGAAAGAGGTGAAGCTTCAGGGTTGCCTAGCAGGCCCAATGATTGCTGTCAACTTTTCGCAGATGGCGTTCCAATTTATTGTCGTCGCATTTGTCGGCCACTTGGGTGAGCTTGCCCTGTCTAGCAGCTCCATAGCCACCTCAGTAGCCAATGTAACAGGCGTATGCATGATCTCTCTCTCTCTCTCTCTCTCTCTCTCTCTCTCTCTCTCTCTCTCTCTCTCTCTCTCTCTCTCTCTCTCTCTCTCTCTCTCTCTCTCTCTCTCTCTCTCTCTCTCTCTGTGGGCGGGTTCAAACGAGCCCGTCGGCATTCTCTGTGCCTCCGCTCGTGATGTTCACATGAGACAGGCTAGCAAACTCTGCTGTAATGGTGCAAACTCTGCACAACAAGGAGGGTCTGGAGATCACATGTTTTATTTTGCCCAATGGGTGTCTGCCAGAGAGGACACACGCCTTGTCCCCTCATGCTACCTTCGCCTCGTCTGAACCCAACCTCTCTCTCCCTCTCTCTCTCTCTCTCTCTCTCTCTCTTCTCTCTCTCTCTCTCTCTCTCTCTCTCTCTCTCTCTCTCTCTCTCTCTCTCTCTCTCTCTCTCTCTCTCTCTCTCTCTCTCTCTCAGTTAAAAAAAAAAACTGTCTGAAAGAGCGCGCGCCGGCGTGCGCTCTTTCAGACAGTTTTTTTTAAAAACTGTGTGTGTGTGTGTGTGTGTGTGTGTGTGTGAGAGAGAGAGAGAGAGAGAGAGAGAGAGAGAGAGAGAGAGAGAGAGAGAGAGAGAGAGAGAGAGAGAGAGAGAGAGAGAGAGAGAGAGAGAGAGATAAGCCAACACTCATTCTTCCTTAAATAAAATCACAAGTTTCTTGCGAGATTACTTTAGCACGTCTGTCACAATCACGAGCCCTCCTTTCCATGCTCGTTGTCCTCTATCCACCGAGCACTGCCCGACCCTGTTGCAGTTGCACCATCGTCTGTGCTCGAGTGCCGCTATCAACCTGTGAAACCCCTCAACCTCTGCCTCCCCGATAGGATTGATCACAACCCTCATGGTTGTAGTTTGCCAAGGGGTCCAACAAGGGGGTTGCGTGTCAAAGGCAAAGGTAGTGCGAGAGATGGGTAGACAGAATGGGCACGAGCTGAAGCAACAATGTCTCTGCGGCATCCTTCTCTACCCTTTCCTTTCTACGTGGCAGCAACCCCCGAGTAGCAAACTCTGCCTTGGCTCTCTCTTGTAAGGCCACGGGTCATGAAGACCTGCAATACCCCATGCAGACTCCGGTTCGTCGCCATGCAAAAGTTTTAGCTTACGAGAAAGAATGAGAAGGAATATGCGTTCTTTTGAAAGTATTTTCTTTTTTGTAATGGGTGCAACCTACTCGCTTGAGGCGGTTAGCATTATCTTTGCTAGCAGCCTTGTGTTTTTTTCAAGAGAAACCACACCGTCGAAGATGATGGAATCTCGCGAGGAGCTTGACCAGAAGGCCTGCGCTAGAGAGACGGTCATTCTTGGAGGCACTGGAGGCAAGACCTTGGAAGCATAGGAGCGGCGCCTTGCGGAAGGGCGCATCAAGAGAGGGTAGACATGAAAAGAGCAGATGGGGATGGAATGATACCACAAAATGGGAAAGAAGGGTGGGCTCTCCAACCTGGAGCAGTTTGGCAGTGAGGCAGCTGAGGAGAAGGCAGTGCCGATCGATGACTCAAAAATATAGGACTCAGTAGAAAAAAATGTCCCATCAGTGCATATTGTATCTTTTTGCTGTTCTCGGTGGGAATTACGCTACTACTAGCAGTAGTTTTTCGGCTGTAGATTAGCTTAATTAGTGCACATATTGTATCTTTTTGTTGTACTCGGTGGTGGGAATTGCGATCTTAGTCTTCTACTAGCACTAGTTTTTTGGCTACTGTGGATTAGCTTCTGTAAACCTAAAGCTCTTGCTTTTGTAATTGCTAATAGCTCCTACTCGCTCAACTTCAAATAAAATCCATTAAGTGAGAATATTCTGCTAGTCGCCCCTCACCCCTGCTTCTTCCTCGCCCTTGCTTCCTCCTCGTCCCTGTACTCTCCTCCCAAGCGTGTCTCTTTTGCCACTCTCCTAAGCACTGCATGGATCTCTATATACCCATGTCTACAGTGTCTGTGCAATCTACCTTTGTTTATCACAGGTTACACTACGAGAGATCAAGATCCCCCTTCCTGGCACCACAATCCTTGCCTAACAGTAGAGAATTCACTCTGAGATTGCTTATGAGATGTAGAGAGAGAGAGAGAGAGAGAGAGAGAGAGAGAGAGAGAGAGAGAGAGAGAGAGAGAGAGAGATAGAGAGAGAGAGAGAGAGAGAGTTCACTGCCCTCCTATCATTGCATATGTCAAAGGAGGGATCTTGCTGCATGCAACTGCAACATGCTTGGTTTGGAATAGAAAGGGCATCCATGCTTCAGTCGAGAGAGAGTGAGAGATAGCATTCACATTTAGTTTGATTCGCATCCTATTTTCTTTAAAAAAAATCGTAGCACCTATTTAGTTTAGTTTGCTTTCCAAAAAAAGAGAGAGAGAGAGAGAGAGAGAGAGAGAGAGAGAGAGAGAGAGAGAGAGAGAGAGAGAGAGAGAGAGAGAGAGAGAGAGAGAGAGAGAGAGAGAGAGAGAGAGCGATTTCAAAAGAAGATCAATGGAGACTTGCTTCTCTCTCTCTCTCTCTCTCTCTCTCTCTCTCTCTCTCTCTCTCTGATATGTACGTGCTTCTGTGTAATTTCTCTTTGTAAAAAAAAAAGCGATGGAGACTGGCTTAGCTCTCTCTCTCTCTCTCTCTCTCTCTCTCTCTCTCTCTCTCTCTCTCTTCTATCCTCTCTCTCTCTTCTCTCTTCAGGTTGAGAGAGAGAGAGAGGACTTCCAGCGCCCACATCTTTAAATTGGATGTTCCTGGTATCAGTAAAAAGGATGTACAAGTGCATATGCATGAAGATGGTACCTTGGAAATCAGTGGGGAGTTCAAGAATGTGGAAGAGAAAGGATCCATGACATGGTATGCCGCAGAGAGATTGCTTGGCCATTTTGTTCGACAATTTCAACTGCCTGATAATGTCAAATTGATGATGTGAAAGCTGTAGTTGAAGATGGTGTGCTAACCATCACTATCCCTAAGAGACACCAAGTGAATTCTGTCACCAGAAATGTGCCTCTTTTATAAGCAAGCTTTAACAAACAATGCTACTTATTTAATGTGCTACCTGTTATTGTTGCTTGCTTCATCAGAAAAAATGTAAAAAGGAAATGGTATAGTGGCTGTCAATGTGCGTCTTTCTTTGTCAGAAAAAATGGAAAATGCAATGTGCTAGTCGAGGATATGTCTGCAAAATGTTTTAAGGGTGTGTTGGTGCCGCTCATGCACATATGTCCGCACATAGCTTTGTGCGAGGCATTTGTGACACAACTTAAGAGGAAGATGACAATGGTCTTCTTGATTGGGCACAATGAGATAGTAAGCAGAAGGCAGTGTTCAACGGGGAGAGAGAGAGAGAGAGAGAGAGAGAGAGAGAGAGAGAGAGAGAGAGAGAGAGAGAGAGAGAGAGAGAGAGAGAGAGAGAGAGAGAGAGAGAGAGAGAGAGAGAGAGAGAGAGAGAGAATCATGCCTACCCATTCTCGTGTAGCACAGATATGGAGGTCCATGGGGCAGATTGAGGAGGAGGGTGTCAATATCATTGAGGGCAGGCTCAGATCAAAGTCGACGTTTGGTATCTCTAAATGCTACTCAAGAAAATAGAGAGAATCGTAGACACGAACCACTTCCTGTTGCCATGTGGCAATTTTTGTTGTGCTTGAAGTCACCTAAGAAATCATGTTTAGTTTTTGTTTTGTATATGTGCCTTGCCCTATCTCGCTCGCTTTAGGGATTGCTCAGAAAATCTCGCTCGACCTTTGAGATTCCTCCCGTCCAAGATACCTTGGTTCTCTAATTATCACTCCATGCATATCCTTTGTGAGCATCTGTTTCGCCAACTCATGAGCTCTTACATTCATATTTTGGGGTACATGTCATATTTGAAAGGAAGAAAAAGACTTTAACAACTTCCTCACTTAGAAAAACCAGCCCTTCATGCCTTCTTGATTCACCTTCCATTTACCTTGAACTTGCCGCACAATCAACATAGTATCACCTTTATTCGAAGCCTCCTTACATGCCTTTTGCCACATTGGGTTCCAAACTAGCATTCCCTGCCATCTTTATCCAAGATTACATAACAAATAGGGCCCTTATGTTAAGTATGGAGCCTGATTTACCCTTGTAATTTTCTGTGGTAAAAGCGCACATTTGTAAGGCCCCCATTATGAGGAGAAGCCATCATGCGTGAAGGAAAATCACTCACCGGAAACCAAAATTTTCACGGACAAGAATCACGGGCAACTTTAGAGGCCTCGGGGGCGGAGGCCCCCGAGACTTTTTTTTTGCGCCAGAATATTCCTTTTCGCCGGAATATTATGGCCGGACGGCGGCCGGAAAGTGGTCGGAAAACAACCGGTCGGTTGGCCGGTGGCCGGTAGTCAATGGCCGATGGCCGGTGGTCGGAAGTCAATGGCCGCTGGCCGGTGGTCGGAAGTCAATGGCCGGTGGCCGAATTCAAAAGCGGACTTGTCTTCTCAAGGGCGGCCACACATGGGCGGATTGGAGGGTCCGATTTGGACTTATTCGCACAAGGGAGGCTACACATGGCTGTCTCTCATAAGGAAGGGCAGCCCTTTTGGCCTATAAAAGGAGGCCATTTCTGCACACATTTCATAGTGTGAAGTTGATGCAACAAGGTGAGTGTGAGGTGGTGAGAGTGAAGCAAGGCGGGAGCTCTATCAAGGGTTTAATCCCTTTGTAAACTACTTCTTCTTTTGAAGTGCTAAAGCCATTGAGTGGCTGCTTTCCCGTGGACGTAGCCCACATTGGGTGAACCACGTATATCGTGTGTACTCTCTCTCTCTCTACTCTATAATCTCTTGTGTGTGAAATCTATCTCTCTCCATTAAGTAAGCTACTCAAAAATCTATTTAGCTACGTCTTATTTCCTAACAACTGCTATCAGAGCAAGGTTTGCTCATAGCTAAATTATCTCAAGGAAAGGATTCCTTGAATTGAGTGGGAGTTATGGCGGAGTAAGGGAAGCTCAAGATTGAGAATTTCAATGGCAAAAACTACCAACATTGGAAGATGCAGATTTCTTATGAAGCGCTTGTTCAATCTAAAGATGGCAGAGAATGGTTCAGTTGCAAAACACCTAAATGAATTTAGCACAAACATAAGTCAACTTCGATCGGTGAAAATCAATTTCGATGACGAAGTGCGAGCTCTCCTTATACTATCATCTCTACCGGTGGATAGTTGGGACAGCCTTGTGATGGCTGTAAGTAATTCTATTTTTGGCACAAATACTCTTAAGTTTGATGATGTTGTGGGTGTTCTCCTAAGCGAGGAAATGCGAAGGAGAAGCACAGGAGAATCATCAAGTGCTGCATTGTTAGTAGAAACAAGAGGAAGGCCTAAGGAGAGGTTCAAAAACCAAAAGGGTTGTGATCGCTCAAGGCGGAGCAAGTCACGCACAAAGTTAGTTCTTGAATATTGGAACTACGGCAAGAAGGGCCACGTCAAGAAGGATTGATGGTCCAAGAAGAAGAAGGAGATAGAGTCTCAAGACAACAAGCCAACATCGGAGGCCAATGTGGCAGGTAAAGTAGAGCAAGATGCTCTAATTCTCTCATTAGACAATGTGTCTAATTCCTAGATAGTAGATTCCGGGGCTTCATTCCATGCGACACCACACAAGCAACATTTCCAAGACTACACCAAAGGTAATTTTGGGTATGTATACTTGGGAGATGATGAAGCTTGTGAGATTGTCGGCAAAGGTACAGTTTCTGTCAAAACTGCTAACGGAAATGAATGGAAGCTTAAAGATGTTAGGCATGTTCCTTCTCTTCGCAAAAATTTGATCTCTACAGGAAAATTGGACGATGAAGGTCACAACATTGCATTCGGAAACAAACGGTGGAAGATCTCAAAGGGATCTTTGGTGGTTGCCAAGGGAGAAAAAGTTGGTACACTTTACTTGTGTATTGTTAGCACGCAACCTTCAGCTTGTGCAGCAACTACAGAAGTTGACAGTGCGGTGTGGCACTACCGACTTGGGCATATGAGTGCCAAAGGAATGCAAATCCTTCAAACAAAGAAGCTTCTACCAGGTTTGAAAGAAGTGGACTTAGAGTTCTGTGAAGATTGTGTTTATGGTAAACAAAAGAGGGTAAAATTTCAAAAATCAGGAAATGAAAGAAAAAATAAAAAACTTGAGTTGGTTCATTCTGATGTTTGGGGTCCTGCAAGTACACCATCACTTGGTGGCTCATTGTACTATGTAACATTCATAGACGATGCGACTAGAAAAACATGGGTTTATGTCATGAAGAATAACTCCGATGTATTTTCCATATTTCAAAGGTGGAAAGCCTTTGTGGAGAATGAAACAGGTACCAAGGTTAAATGCCTTAGATCCGACAATGGAGGCAAATATTGCAGCCAAGCTTTTGAAAGCTTTTGTGCTAGCAATGGCATTCGGAGGCAAAGGACAACCCCAAGGACACCTCAACAAAATGGGATTTCGAAAAGGATGAACAGGACAATCATGGAACAAGCACGAAGCATGCGGCTAGATGCAGGCCTACCGTTTGAGCTTTGGGCGGAAGCTGTAAGTACGTCTGTGTACTTAATCAATCCGTCACCCTCAACGGCATTGGATGGGAGAGTTCCAAAAGAGGCATGGATAGGTAAACTGGTGAATTATGCATTTCTCAAAGTGTTTGGGTGTGAGGCTTTCATGCACATAGATAGAAGCCTAAGATCAAAGCTAGATGCAAAGTCCAAAAAGTGTTTCTTCATTGGCTATGAAGAAGGAGACTTTGGGTATCGCCTATGGAATCCTGAAGATGGTAAAATCTTAAGGAGTAGGGATGTAATTTTTAACGAACAAAATATGTACAAAGATTAATTGGAAAGAAAACAAACAAAAGAAACAGGTGATGAGTGCATGGAGCTTGAGGATGGTGAAGACTCAAGGAGTGCAAACGGTGACAATGTGCAACAACGTCAACCAAATGAGGAGCCTCAACCTATTTCCCAAAGATCTACAAGAGCAAGTAGACCTCCAGAAAGGTTTGTTCCTTCCTTCAACCATCTCTTGATCTCAGATTCTAGAGAGCCGGAATCATACGAAGAAGCTATGCAACATGAATCTAAAGAAGAATGGACGAAGAGCATGCAAGTGGAGATGGACTCACTACATCGCAACCAAACATGGGAGTTGGTTGAGTTGCCTAAAGGTAAGCGGGCACTTCAAAACAAATGGGTGTACAAGATGAAGGAAGAAGAAGGTGGGAAGAAAAGGTACAAGTCTAGGCTTGTGGTAAAAGGGTTTTCTCAAAAGAAAGGTATTGACTTCAATGAAATATTTTCTCCTGTTGTAAAAATGAACTCAATTAGGCTTGTCTTAAGCCTTGTGGCTGCTCATGATCTAAATCTCGAGCAAATGGATGTAAATACGGCATTCCCTCACGGTGACTTAGAGGAGGAAATCTACATGCTTCAACCAAAGGGGTATGAAGTAAAAGGTAAGGAGAAAATGGTTTGCAGATTAAAGAAGAGCTTGTATGGTTTAAAGCAAGCATCAAGACAATGGTACTTGCAGTTTGATCGATGGATGCTGGATCATGGATTCACAAGATGCAACTCGGATCACTGCGTCTACACGAAGAATTTGGGAGATGGGAAATTCATCATCCTAATGTTGTATGTTGATGACATGTTGATTGCAAGTGCTAACATGCAGGACATTAAAAGACCTAAAAGAAGAGCTGTCCAAATCTTTTTCAATGAAAGATTTAGGTGCTGCAAAGAGGATACTTGGTATGAAAATATCAAGGGACAGGATGAAGAAGACAATAAAGCTATCTCAAGAAGATTACATCAATAAGGTACTAGAAAGGTTTGCAATGCAAAATGCAAAACCAGTTTCTACAACTTTGGCTGGTCATTTTAAACTAACGAAGGATATGTGTCCAAAGACACAAGAGGAGATAGCCTATATGTCTAAAGTTCCATATGCTGCAGCGGTAGGTTCTCTAATGTATGCTATGGTCTGGACAAGGCCAGACATTGCACATGCAGTGGGAGTTGTGAGTAGGTTCATGGACAACCCAGGTAAAGAGCATTGGCAAGCTGTGAAGTGGATACTTAGGTATCTAAAAGGGACAACAACAAATGCTTTGTATTTTGGATGAACTGATATTTTTCTAGAAGGGTATGCTGATGCAGATATGGCATGTGACAAAGATACTCAAAGGAGAACTACTGGCTATGTGTTCACGGTTGGAGGCACAGTAGTAAGCTGGGCTTCAAAGCTGCAGAACGTGGTTTCACTTTCTACCACGGAAGCAGAGTATGTAGCAATGACGGAGGCAAGCAAAGAAATTCTGTGGCTTCACAGATTCTTAGAAGAGCTTGGATTCAAACAAGACAATTGTGTCTTGTACAGTGATAGCCAAAGCGCTATCCATCTTGCAAAGACCTCAGCCTTTCATTCAAGGACAAATCACATTGAGGTGAGATATCACTTCATACGCACTCTTTTGGAAGAGGGAGAGCTAAAGCTAGGAAAGGTGCATACAAGTGAAAATCCTGCAGACATGTTTACAAAGGTGGTCAACAAGGAGAAGTTGAGCTTTTGCTCATCTTTAATCGGCATTCAAGGATAAGAAGCCAGAATGGAAAGCAGTCACAGGTTTGGTTTGGAGATCAGTCTCCAAGTGGGAGATTGTTAAGTATGGAGCCTGATTTACCCTTGTAATTTTCTGTGGTAAAAGAGCACATTTGTAAGGCCCCCATTGTGAGGAGAAGCCATCGTGCGTGAAGGAAAATCACTCACCGGAAACCAAATTTTTCATGGACAAGAATCACGGGCAACTTTGCCGGAATATTCCTTTTCGCCAGAATATTATGGCCGACTGGCGGCCGGAAAGTGGTTGGAAAACAACCGGTCGGTTGGCCGGTGGCCGGTAGTCAATGGCCGATGGCCGGTGGTCGGAAGTCAATGGCCGGTGGCCGGTGGTTGGAAGTCAATGGACGGTGGCCGAATTCAAAAGTGGACTTGTCTTCTCAAGGGCGGCCACACATGGGCGGATTGGAGGGTCCGATTTGGACTTATTCGCACAAGGGCGGCTACACATGGCTATCTCTCATAAGAGAGGGCAACCCTTTTGGCCTATAAAAGGAGGACATTTCTACACACATTTCATAGTGTGAAGTTAATGCAACAAGGTGAGTGTGAGGTGGTGAGAGTGAAGCAAGGCGGGAGCTCTATCAAGGGTTTAATCCCTTTGTAAACTACTTCTTCTTTTGAAGTGCTAAAGCCATTGAGTGGCTGCTTTCTCGTGGACGTAGCCCACATTGGGTGAACCACGTATATCGTGTGTACTCTCTCTCTCTCTCTCTACTCTATAATCTCTTGTGTGTGAAATCTATCTCTCTCCATTAAGTAATCTACTCAAAAATCTATTTAGCTACGTCTTATTTCCTAACACCTTATTAATGATCCTCTTGAAAGCCCAATCAAAGTATAAGGTATCCTCTACATCCTGAAGCTCTACATGCATAGTTGGAGTTGGTACTATCTTCTTCTCCAAATATTTCTTCAACTCATTCCTTGCATTTTCTCTTTAAAAGTGAGCATATCTTCCATGTTTTCTCTCACACTATCCTCCTTAGTAAATATCATGTCAAATTACTCCAAACTTAGTATCCACGTTTGCAATTTAGGACTATCCCCATGATACCTTAGTGCATGAGGCAATAAGCTACATGATGTCAATGCCACAAAAGGCTTACACATAAGATAATATTTTAGCCTTTTGGTTGCAACTCATTCCTTGCATGTTCTTTTTAAAAGTGAGAATATCTTCCATGTTTTCTCTCACACTATCCTCCTTAGTAAATATCATGTCAAATTGCTCCAAACTTAGTATCCACGTTTGCAATTTAGGACTATCCCCATGATACCTTAGTGCATGAGGCAATAAGCTACATGATGTCAATTCCACAAAAGGCTTACACATAAGATAATATTTTAGCCTTTTGGTTGCATATACCAATTCCCAAACCAATTGCTCGATCTCATGCCAAGATTTTTGTGCATCATTCCTTACCTTGCTTATGTAGTAAATTGGCCTCATATAAGATTTCTTTTTCCCTTTTTGCATTAATACTGCACCAATCACCAACACTCAAGCTCAAGTAGAACATTTCATCCCAACAAGGAGGCATCATCAAAGGTAAGGTAGATAGCTTTTCCTTAACGTCCTCAGTTTGCTCATGCTCACTCCAAAGAAAAGGGTCTTTTTGCGTTGCCTCTTGAAAAGGGTACACATACTCAACAAGCATACAAAAATACCTTGACAAGTACCTTAGCTTTTGTACAAAAGTCATCAACTCCTTTGTACTTTTAGTAATTTCCATCATAAGAAAACATTCCACTTTTACACGATCTGGAACTATCCCATTCTCACTCACCTCATGGTGGCCAAGAAGTATCACTCTAGCTCTTGCAATTTTAAGTTTCAAAGGATTGAGTTGACCCCCATCATCATCAATCCTTTTAAACACTATATCAAGATTTTGCACGTGAAGCATTCTATCACTGTAACCACAAAAATCATCCATTATAAAGCTTCCAAGGTAAGGCCCCAACACTTTTTCAATCCAACTTTGGAAACTAGAATAAGAATTCATTAAACCAAAATGCATCACCCTATCATGAAAAACACTCCCCACATGCAATCCCAATTTGAAAATACCCACTAAACCCATCACATATCGAATATCTCTCATGACCTACAACAGTGTCCAAAATCTCATCCTAAAAGGGAAGTGGATAGTGATGCCTATTTGTTGCCACATTCAATGGCTTATAGTCCAAACATAATCTCCATTTATTTCCCTTTTTTAAAACTATAACCACAAGGGAAACCTATTTTATATCATTCACAATGTAGATAAAATCAACTTGCAAAATCTTACTCACCTCTATCTCCAATACCTTTTGTTGAATGGTGCCCAATCTCCTAAGATTTTGAGCAATAGGCTTTTCAACTTCTTTAAGGTTTATTTCATGAACAACACTCTTTGCTCCCCTCATTTGAGCATAATCTTTGGAAAACAACTTGGGATACTTATGAAACATTGCATCATATGCCTCTCTCTTTCTTGACTAGTCAAGTCACTGCAAGAATATCCATTAATTCAACTTTTAGTACATTTCAGCTAATAAATAGTCCTGTGGTCATTTTTTGATCTCATAGAATCCCCTTTATCACAATTTTCATCATATACATGTACCCCACAAAGGTCTACATCAAGATCAAGAAGACTTTGATCATAAACCTCATCATGAATACATGTAGAGGATGCACTAGAAGAACTGTCACACATATCACAAGTGGATGGCGATAAATCTTGATGCATAGCTGGTTCATCATCAGTTTCCAAAACCTTACATGTTTTCATATCATATATGACCCTCCTGTCTTTAGGCCTATCCACAAAGAGGCCAATACATCCTCTGCACCACTCTTGTCGTGACCTCATAGCAATCAACAATAGGTCTACACAATATAATTAGACATGCCCCAAGATTTTTAGGCATCACATGAATTCTTATGATATCCCTTTGACCCAAAACATTAATATCCAAGTCATGAATGACTCCCAAGCATTTCACCCTACTACTAATTTCCATCTTCACTAAACAAGGATTTGCATGTGAGCTACAATCCCAAATGTTGCATTTTTTCCTCTGTCATAATGCACTCTTGGGCTCCACCATCCATGTAAGTCTTACTCACCCTCCTTCTATGTATCTAACCATCAATCACATGCAAAACATCAGTAACTTTATGAAGGTGCACTACATGTGCATCACTCATCTCTACCTTTACCCTTCTAACACGGGCTAGTTTATGGTAGTGCTTTCTCATACTTAAGCTCAAATGCAAGAGTCCATATGATATGTCAGCCTTCTTTTTCTTCAAGTCTTCCAAGAGGTTGTATGATGATTGACCCTTCCCAAGCTAAAAATCATCCATGCCTATCTTCCTTCTAATTGCTCTTACCTTTGCCTACATAGTACTTTCAACATCTTCCATAGGTTCCTTGCCTTTATCTACATCTCTCCTTGGCTTTGTCCTTGCTCTTTCCTCTTTGAAAAGACCTTCACTCTCTGATTTTTGTGCCCTTGTTCTCTTATTTTCAAAGAAATCAACCTCATCATTTCATCTCCCTCATCAACTGTCTTTAAAATTCCTACATTAAACTACGGAGGTGCTTGAGTTTGATTTTGTCCCTATTGTTGTGCATGTCCTTGGCCTTGGAGAGGTTTTACACTTTCATTTAGATTACCTAAATTACCTATTTGCCTTTATATGATAGGATATATACCTCTTGAATCTCTCCTTGGTTCATTGCAATTGGGCGATATATGTCCTCTCTCCCCACATTGTAACACATCACATTATCACCTCTATTCCTTTGAGACTGTTTTCCTTGAGGTCTTTTTACTTGTTGCTAGATAGATTGAATAGCAAGGTTGAGGTTTCCTATTTTCTCTATCAATCTTTGAATGCCTTGGTAAAGGGATTCATGTCCTCTATTGTCCACTCTTGGAGCTTCCACATGGATTTCCCTTTCAACATGCATATACAAAGACAAAGGCTCAACCACATTACTCATTGATACATAAACATCCCTTTGATGTAAATTTTCTTCTCTTTCCCTATTTGCCATCTCATGCATTCTCACCTTCTTTCTCCAATGCTCTCTAGCAACCTTGACTACCTCATTGTAGGTCCCTTGGTCCTTGAGCTCAACCTTGTCTCTAATGATTTGATGTAAGAGAAACACAAACCTATCTTTCTTCAAGGAATTAGGGGGCATTTAATTCTCTTCAAGTCCCTTTATGATGTTTCTCCAAAAAGCTTTAAACCTGTGTATGTGCACATTGATGTCTTCATGTTCTCCATGTTGCAGCTTACTTAGCTCTCTCCACAAATACTCAGGATCATCTTCCTTCTCAAAATCTTCTCTCAAGGCATGAGAAAGAAGATTACAATTTCCCTTTACATGATCTTCAATCCTATTGTCATACCATTCACGTGCTTCACCTTCAAGTAGCAAACTCACCAAACGTACCTTGAGTGCTCCATCGTCCCTATTTCTTTTCAATGCAATCAATTCAATCCTTCGGATGAACTTGTCCACATATTCTCCTTTCCCACATTTGAAGACTTCATACCCATCTCCTGCCATAGGACTCGAGTTGATCTCCATATGGATGCCAATATGTAGATCAAAACCCTGTTAGAAGGATTATCTTCTCCTTAGTGGGGGCACCAGTTTATGTGAAGGATTGGGGGGTTGGCCTCTACAACACCTCAAACCACCACAAAGAAAATATAATGGAGATAATAGCTCTCTTGAGATAATATGGGCTGATCCTTGCTGACAAATTTTGATAGCTTCACTCACACACAACCTCGACTAGCCTTGATTAGCTTCCTTCTACACCTCTACAAATCCCACTACACTTGGATTCACTAAAGGAAGCAAAGGGATCAAGAAAACAAAAGAAAAAAACTAAGGAAAAACAATGAAAATTATCATAAAACCAAGGGATTCACTTCTTTTCAAATGCCCTTCCAGGTGCTAGTAGAGACTCCATAGGCGCTCCCATACATACACATAGTTTGACCAAAATCCATCCAAATCAAGCCCAATTTTAAAAACCACAAATTTTAGAAAAAAGAATTAAAAAAGTGATGGAAAACTTGGGGAAAACCTTTCCCTTTTCATATGTAATCATGCAAGAAATTGTAGCGCATAGTCTACCCTCGACTAGCTTCACAACAAGGAACTGCACATAACATGGCTACCTGCATACCTCAAACCAAGATGAAGAAAGGTCAATATGCAGAGCTAAGCACCCACTTTCATCAGCCCATTAAGGAGAGATACATTCTCAACTCACGACACTAGGCTCTCACAAGGCAAGAGGGACATCCCTACACCAAAACCCCCACCCTTCATCGGGGCAGGCTGCAATAACATATGGATTATTTTTCACATCTAAATACTCCCACTCACTCACAACCCAAAGTTGATAAAAGTTCATTTTTTCTTCATATTTTAAAATCCTTGTTTGCCTTACTTGAGTCTAGTTCTACTAGAGGATCTACAAAAGCAACAAACAGCTACAATACCATGTAAGTCTTTGAGCTTGGTACTACAAGATGAAGATTCGATTAAGGCACCAAATATGACGAAGGATCCAAAAACACTCTCATTAGAAGGTATGCCTTTTGATGGTACATGAATGTACCATCATCTAGGGGAGGGCTAAATGATAGCCATTTTATCGTCTCTCATAAATATTTCAAGAAGCCACTTCACCCCACAAAAGACACCCTACCACATTGACTAGGCTCGCTTTTCCATTGTAAATAGTGTGCGTACATTTAGGGTTTTTATCACATTTTTTTATCAAATCATTGAGCGAGTCATTGGGCTAGGAGACAAGAAAAAAATAAAATTATAATATTACGGTCCTCTTTACATGTAAATATTTTCTATCAAATAAAGGACATAAGTATAAACGGGTTTTTTTCAAATTTTTTATATTAATATAAATATATATTCTTAGGTGTGCGTTATCAGGCCTATGTATGCTAGCTTCCATCGCGTGGCATTCCTTATACATATTTTACTATCATTCTATCCCTTAGCTCTACTCACACAAGCCTTGAAAAACCCTTATGTGACTCCACCCCGTAAAAATTCACCAATAACCTTATCGGCTCTGTCATATTTTTTTCCATCCCTCCCTGATAAATATTCACAAGTACATAGGTTTCATCTTCAAATAAATTCCATAAATCACTCAAAGTAGAGAATAATTGAGGGTCCCTTCCCTCATGATTTTCATCCTTTTATTTTATATATTTTGCCACCATGTATCCCATGTGTCCATTTTCCATGACTAGTTAGCCTATCTTTTTATCCCACAAGTATATATTATATTTGATACTTATCCTATACCATACATGTGTGCAAGCTCCATGGCAACATTAGGTCATGGTTGATGTATGGGGGGACTCACTTGGAAGACTACAAAGGAAAAAGAATCAAATAGTGGCCCACTTCAAGCCTTATTAGGTGCTGTAGGGACAACTTTTTGCTCAAATTTTGGCACCTTCTTTTGATCCGAATCTGAGGATGTGTCCAATAGAGAAAATGTTGCTCGTGAGCTGAAGTATTTTTCATAATGTTTTCAAAATTTTAGAAATCAAGGAAAATTTTACATGAAATTTATGGCTGACTTCAAAACTGCCACCTCACACACCAAAACATCTTCCTATTTTCTCTCATCCTTCCACACACCTACTCACTCTTACACACTCCTCCCTCTCTTTCCAACACCCGAACATGCAAGTCCCATGTCCGATTTCACCCTCTTCACCATTGCCACTTCTCTCACACCGCCATAGCCTTCATCCTCCACTTCTACACCCTTATGTGCTACCCTTTCTCTCTACATATATGTCCATATTACCATATCCTCTTTAGCTTTCTAAAGAACACCAAAAAATCAGAAAAATCCAAGGTTAACCTCTGCAAATGAAGGCTTTTATCATGAATTATCCGAGGTTTCAAGATAACATAGCTTCATCGATACGCGCAACTTCGTCATGCTGACCGCTTCTTCTACCGGTGCTGTAAAGAGGTGAATGTCAACTTCTCCAAAGCTTCAACCTCTCTTTACAAGCTTATCCCTTCTCTAAATTTGCTCATCATTTATCTCACCATTTGGTGAATGATTTTGTAAATATTGTGTAGTTATTATTACTAACCACTAACCACTAACCTTATTGTAAAAATGCATCCTCTACTGTCTATTAGAGTAGGCACTCCCAAATTATTCACTCAATTATCTCTCCTTTCATCCTCAATAATTCTCTTGCCTTGAGCCGACATCCATGTGACTCAAAGGATAAGAGATTCCCACCCTCATTTAAAAAATAAAAATAAAAATATGCATAATCTTTGATTTCTTCAAATAAACTTGATTAGGTATGATCCTAATTGGGGCTTCTAAAACCTATAAATAGAGCCCTTATCTCCCTTGTAAATGAACACATGATCACAGTATACCACACCACTCTCCATACATAACACACCACTTTTCAAGCCTAGTTGTGTAGAGTGTGTGCATTGTGAACGCTCTATTCTAGCACTACATATAGGTGCATGGAGAAGCTTGAAGTTAGTTATGCCATCTAGAGGAGTGGAGTGATGCCATAATCTTCATCACACTCGTATCCTATTCTTGTGCATAAATAAGATTTATAGTTTTGGGTGCAATTGTATGCAGCAACTACGACTCTTCTCTCCAAATTGACTTGATAAGCTGGCTCATGAGGTGGTTGAAGGTATATTGTCCTTGAAGTCTATTGTGCCATTTCATGCTTGGTGGTTTGAGGGCTTGTTGAATTGTTTGACTAAAAAGTCAACTGTAAGAGGGTTCTCGGTGAGAGGGCTCCCGTGACCCTAAGACAATTTGTGTATTGGCAACAAGGTCAAGTTTTGTGTTGTCTCTCAGTTTCTGACCAAGCTTTGTGTGCAGTTAGTCTTTAAGCTTAATACTGAGTTGCTCAAGTTGATTTGTGCTCTTTACCTCACTTTGGTGTGGTGAATGCTTGTGTTTGGTGTGTGTGGCTATCTTGCATTCCTCTCTCTTTGTGTGTTTGAATACAAGGAGATATCACGTGCGTCCTAGTTTGCATCTACAACTAGGTGGTCCTCCTTTCTTGTTTGGTTTTTGGCTGTGGGTTGTTGTTGTCTTTGATTGTGCTTGTCCCAGCCCCAATTGAGCAGCACGGTGTCGTGTTGTGACACGTACATAGTGGGAACGCATGCTACAAGATCTATCTTGTATTTTTTTAGATACATAATTATATTTCCTATAGTGTACATATGCATATTTAAGTATAATAATAAGCCTTCTATCTCATCCTATTATTTTTCTCAAGGGTAACCTATCCTTACTTTACCATCAGAAAATACTATGGAAAAAGCATCAATAGCTTCGCCTTTTTAACTTGGGGCAAAAAACATTGATTATTTATTTGTACTATTTCATTATCATCTCACACCCTAGCTAGATCCTATATATAGGGTAAACTCCAATATATATATATTCTATGTATTTTTTATACTTTTCTTATATTTCTTTTTAAATAGCTACAAGGAGAGCATCAAATCCTAGTGGGACACTAGGTGGCATGATTTCAAAGATACACTTATTTTAATGCATTATTGCAAGCATGATTATAAAACTTTGTGAAGGAGCAATGTCATGCTTTCATATGGCATGAGGTGTCTTTTGGAATTAAATGAAAGTCTAGGCTAAGGAGACCACATGAAGACTTTTGCTGCCATAAATGGACCCTATTTTGATGAATTTTTTACACAAGGTTCCAATCCGAATTGGAAAAAAATTTTAAGATTAAAATCGTAGCTAATGAGCTGAAGTTTTTGCCCATATTTTTACTTTTTTATTTGGAGCCACGGTTGAGGAGATATGATCAAAATACTGGACCCCAGTCTGCCCACATCATGCAGGGGCAGCTCATTTCCAACTTTTCCAATTCCTGTTCACACTGGCTCCTCTCTTCTTGTGTAAACCCTTGGGGGTTCCCTTCACCTATAAAAGGGGACCTCTTCTTCCTTGGAAGGAACTCAAGCATTCAAGCCATTGATGAGAGGAATTCTCGAGGGAGTGAGTAGTAATGCCTAATTGTACTTAGCCATTAACATAAGCCCAAGCCTATACTTCCTCCTAGAGGGAGACTAGCCATTCTTGCAACAAGCTAACCTTGGAAGATCAACTCTAATCAAAGAAGGTCTTGCACTTGGTGCATCAATCAAAGAGGAATTATCCACTCTTCTTCTCTGTCCCATCAATAATGGTGCCGAAGGGTTTCAAGTAAGATGTGTTCTACATTGATGTTTTCTTGATTTCTTGTTATTTTCATTTTCATCTCTAATCCAGCATCACTACAAGAGGCTATTCATATTAGCAACGTTCACACAGCGACACTCAAAAAAAAAATTCCCGGCGTCGCTATAAGCGTCGCTATGAGCGTCGCAAATTTCTTTGTAAATTTGCGACGCTCATAGCGACGCTTATAGCGACGCCGACTGGGCTAAAAAAATAACCGAGCGCGCCCAAAAACTCAGATCTCAGATCTGAGTTTTTCGGCGCCCTCAAGCAAGAAGCAGGTAACGCTCTCCCTCACTCTCTCTCTCTCTCTCTCTCTTTTTCTTCTCCACACACACACACACACACACGAGGAGAGGAAGGAGAGCCAGGTATGCTCCTTCCCTCTCCTCATTCTCATGTTCCCTTCCCCTCTTTCTCTCTCCCTCTCTCTCTCTCTCACACACACACATACACACACACATAGTGTTTTTGAGAGAGAGAGAGAGAGAGAGAGAGAGAGAGAGAGAGAGAGAGAGAGAGTGTACAAACAAAAACAAAAACGCACACACACATACATAAACAAAGAATGCACACACACATTGAGAGAGAAAAAGAGAGAGAGAGCATGCATAAACAAAAAACGCACGCATTGAGAGAGGAAAAGAGAGAGAGAACATGCATAAACAAAAAACGCACACATTGAGAGAGGAAAAGAGAGAGAAAACATGCATACGATCCAAAAAAACGCACACACATTGAGAGAGAAAGAGAGAGAAACTAATTTAACGTCGTAGGAAACTAATTAAAATTAAAAGACCTAAAGATCTAGCCGACGAGGAGTTGAACTCAAGACCTATTATTCAAGAGGGAAATGGCATAATCAATCTATCATACTTGGCATGGGTGATAGAAAGGTTATACCATTTATCTCTTTTTATTGGCACACACATCCACACACGCGCACACACAAAAGAAGAAGAGAGTTATAACGTCGTAGGAAACTATCTTAAAAGACGTTAAAGATTAGGTTATATGTAGACTTACATTAAATTAGATTTAGGTTTATTTTTAACTAGATTTACGTTTATTTACGCTAGATTTAGATTTACGTTATATTAGATTAGATTTAGGTCTCCATAGACTGCGATGCCTGCATGAAGCGGGTGAAGAAAGCCCTCAATGGAATATAGGGTATTGCTGCCTTCACTCATGGTGGGCTCCGTCGATCCAAAAGTACTGGTGAAATGTCTTCAGAAGATAGGGAAGAAGGTGGATCTTCAGGGCGGCAAGAGTCACTACATCCCCGACACAATGACCATCTAGACAACCTCTAGTCATTCAACAGCAACTTCAAAGTTAGTAACAAGAGCAAGAACGGTCTAAAGGGCCAATTGCTGTCGTCAGATGTGGATGGAGATGAGGCAGCGTCACCGCCGGAAGTTAACTCTCACATCTTTAGTGATGAGAATGCCAACTCTTGCCGAGTTATGTGAAAAATTATGTGTTAAATCAGTTTTAAGATTCTTATAATCCCTGTTAGTTTAGTTCTTTGTTTTTAATATAACATAATTTACGTTAGATTTAGATTTATGTTATATTAGATTAGACTTAGGTTTATTTAGGTTTACCCACACACACACACACACACACACACACACACACACACAAGAAGAAGAGAGTTTTAACGTCGTAGGAAACTATCCCAAAAGACGTTAAAGATTAGGTTAGATGTAGACTTACGTTAAATTAGATTTAGGTTTATTTTTAGTTAGATTTACGTTTATTTAGATTTATGCTTATTTACGTTAGATCGAGTCCACGCAAGAATTACTTACGGTTTAGAGTTTAGAGTTAGACGAACAGTGAAAAGATCTACTATGAAAAGATGTTAAGATGCTGTGAAGTGCTACAGCTAGAGAAGAGGCAAAGGGGTTTTGTCCACTACATGCAGTATCATGTAGACGTGGGTGTGTAGATTTCTTGTACCCACAAATATAGGTATTGACCAATAAAGACGAGATTATAACCCGGTGGTTCTGATCTCCGTGCACCTCTAGACCGAGGTGTGCGGGGATTGGACATGACTAGAGAATGTGAGGTAAGGAGAGAGAGAGAGAGAGAGAGAGAGAGAGAGAGAGAGAGAGATAAGATGAAGAATGCCAATAGAATATTAAATTTGTTGTCCAGGTTATAAGTTTTTTATCCTCATTATGAGTAGCGACGAGGATGTGGGACCGTCCAACCGAAACACCTATCTCTCAACGAGGGTCTTATGTCCTTGTAATCAATGCAAGCATGCTGTGCGACGGAAAAGACGTGTTTCTTTGCAGCACGTTCGCGAATTTGGTGAGTTCGATCCATCTATTATAGATCGAGTTGTTGCCAATTATAACTCGTCGGACTCTGACGCTGGCCAACAAGCAGCAATCTTGCAACCCAATAGACGTGTTCGCAGGCGCTTTGGTCAAGCAGCATATGTGAGGCCACAAGATGTAACCTCTGACAGCTCGAGGGATGATCATGCAGAGCACATTCCCAACGAGGCAATGTTTGAGCCCGAGATTGATGAAATGATCGAGACGATCATGGATTCAGAAAGGCTTATCTAGGATGATATGAAAAGTGAAGCCGATACGCCATTGTATAATGGAGCATGTATGTCTAGATTGAAAGCACTCCTGGTTCTTCTCAACATGCAGGCAAAGTTTGGATGGAGTGACACTAGCGTCACAGCGCTTTTCAGGTGATCTATTACAATTAGTTTACTTTAATTAAACTCTAAATGTATAATGATCTGATAGATTTTTACACGACTGTATCGTATTTTTATGTTGTGTAGATTGCTTAAAGAGAACATACTACTAGCTGACAATGTGATGCCAGATTCCCGAGATGAAGCAAGAAAGATTTTGCAAAACTTGGGGATGGATTACAATTCTATCCACGCTTGTCCTAATGACTGCATTCTTTTCAGAGGGGAATACATAGACATGGAGAAGTGTCCGAAATGTGATTCCGAAAGATATCGAGTAGATCTCCACGGGACAAAAATTCCACAAAAGGTTTTGCGACATTTTCCTCTGCTTCCTCGCATCAAGCATTTCTTCGAATGTAAGTCCATGGCGCCCTAGCATCATGGCATGAGGATAATAAATCTTCGGATGGTGTGCTACGAATTCCTGCAGATTGTGCAGCCTGGAAACATATAGATGGAACATGGTCGGATTTTGCCAGAGAAGCTCGAAATTTGCGCTTAGGCGTGGCTATGGATGGCGTAAATCCATTTGGTCAAAGATCAACATCTTACAGTGTATGGCCCGTTGTCATCGTCAACTACAACATTCCCCCGTGGTTGACTACGAAGAAGGGGCACCTATGGCTAAGCTTGATTGTGCCAGGGCGATATAAAGTGGGGAATATGGATGTGTATCTTCGTCCACTATTGGAAGAGCTACAACAATTGTGGATTGGCATAGAGGTGGTGGATATGAGCCGACACACAGGACGACGGAATGCTTTGATCAGAGGCATTCTAATGTGGACCATGCATGACTATCCTGGGCTAACAGAATGCTCAAGTGATCTATTGACACTCCCCACTTAGACACTGTAAATCTTGTTTTTTCCCATAGTTGATCTATTATCATGTGTATACATGCAAGGCTTCAAACAAGCGGATACAGAGCATGTGTCACATGTGGACCTAGACTGAATGCACGTAGGGCACCCTCACTGAAGAAGCAAATCTACGAAGGTCATCAAGCGTATCTTCCAGAGAATCATGTGTTACGCGACGGCTTTTTGGGAAGAGAGCCACCAAGGAGCCACCCCACTCGACACTCCTCGCTTCGGGGCCCAGACGCCGGTGGAGACACCTGACGTCCGTACCCCCATCGACACGCCACTAGAGACCCCTTCCGGGACACCCAGGTTCACGCGTCACCGGCCAGAGGACTTGTCTTACTCCATCGACTTCAGCGACGGCATCATCATGGATGATGACGGCAAGAAGGTGATCTCGCGCATGCGTGGTCTTTGCTCTCAGCTGTTTAGACACTACATACTAAACAAATGGAGTGAAGTACCAAGTGATTTAAAAAACAGAGTCATCAGCATACTTCATGATGAGTTTCCCGTTCCAACACGGGATCAGCGCTTCAATGAAGACCTGATAAAGATTCGAATGCGCTAATACTGCAAACACAAGCGTTCCGAAGTGCAAAAAGCAATCAAGAATGGGTGGAACATGCCAGATTGGCTGGCCAAAGAAGATTGGAAGAATGCGAAGAAACCAGCGCGCGAGAATCCCGACAAGTGGAAGCAACAAAAGAATGCAGCCAGAGCGCGAGTAGAGGCAGGGAGCTCGCACCACTTGGGGAGCGGTGGATGGGCATCATTTGAGGCCGATTTTGTAAGTGTTTTCACATTGCTCTTTATGTTCGATAGTTTAGGGTTTATGAGTTTTTTAATTCTAACATAATAAAATATTTGTATGTTTTGACAGTGGTCGATGA
Organism: Adiantum capillus-veneris; assembly: GCF_014529385.1. Classification (NCBI taxonomy): domain Eukaryota; kingdom Viridiplantae; phylum Streptophyta; class Polypodiopsida; order Polypodiales; family Pteridaceae; genus Adiantum; species Adiantum capillus-veneris. Next base: position 49,005,166 of record NC_140941.1, read on the forward strand.
CAGGACGTGATCCCACACCGTACGAGCGCGAGTACGCAGGCAGGAAGGGCTTAAACGCCCTGATGGACATTCTCAGTTCTCGCGGCGGCATGGTTAGTATTAGGGTTTACTCTTTTTTATTTTTTGTATTGTTTTATAAATGTCGTTATATGTTTATACTTACTGAAAGCTGTCTTATTGTCTTTTTTTGCAGAATCCGACAGATACGCTGCTTGGAAGCGATGAGACGTCTGACTAGACGACGTCAGTTTAGCCGTAGCTAGATAGCATTAGTTTAGGGTTTCTCATAGCTTATGTATCATGAGACGGATTTTATACGTCTTTTTGAACCATGTATATTATTACATTTGTCACCGTAGTTCCTTTTTCCAATCAATTCTTTATGCCTATGATGTTGTACAATTGTCATTATTACATTTGCCAATCAATTCATTTTGCCTATGATGTGTACAATTGTCAATTTTGCAAACAATGCGTCTTGTGGGTGACTATTTTGGGTCTATTATCTACCCTTGCACTTTTTTTAAAAAGTGAATCAAGTACAATATGGTTGATGGGTGGCAGGGCATTCAATGCCCTGCCACCAAAAAAAAATTCTCTCGGGCGTCGCTATAACCGTCGCTATTTATGGCTTTGTAGCGTCGCTATGAGTGTCGCTATAGTCTTCTGTGTAAACGTCACTATAACCGTCGCTATGACCGTCGCTATGAGCGTCTCTATATAGAGACGCTTATAGCGACGCGTATAGCGACGCATATAGCGACGCTCGTAGCGACGGTTTTAGCGACGCCGGGGGTTATAAAAACCTAGTGTATTTCCGTCGCTAACAGCATCACAAGAGCACACAACCTCTTGTAGTGCACATATATATATATATATATATATGTATCTAATCTCATCTCCTTAACCAAACCTATCTCTCTCATTCTTAGTAATTCATCCTCTCTAGGTTCTCTTGCTACAGGTACACCTCTCCCCGCAGTATCCTTATTGCCTACGGGCAAGGATAGGGCTTGGGAGGGAAACTTCTCATCTCTTAACTTCTCTCATATCTACATTTCTCACATACTATCCTAGATGAACAACCCACATGATGATCATTTCTATCGCTTTCACTCTGTACGATCTATTAGAATTAACGTATGGACTAGCCGTAAAATACACTTTCAACAACGTATAGTGTTTCTCTTCGGCCCTGAAAGGCTTAATGAAATACTTCTATCACCGGATCCCATCATACTACCTCTCATAGACTATAATTTTTCTTTTGATGTAAGCGTAGTTATCTTGCTATGAACCAAGAGGATTTGTACACACAATTAATCCCAATCACTAGACAAAATATATATATTATGGTAAGCACAAAACTACAATTCCAAAGAACAATTCGTAGCCTATTTGGTCAGCCAAGATTGAATGCCATTAACTCATTCATTAACCCTTTCATATTACCCATGATACGATATGACCATAGCCTTGATGTTTTCATCTTCGTGTTGTTTTGACATTCTCTTTTGCGCTCTTTCTTTGTGTGTGTGAGTGCAAGAGAGAAAGAGTGAGTCTTCTTTGATTGCACTTCTTTCCAAACCCTAGTCTTCATGGCATCTATGGTTTAACTCCTTCATATATTTTTTGTTGAGTTCTCTCACAAACTCTCACAGCCATAAGCCCAGTGCTTTCCTGGCAAGACCGCAAATTTCTCGACATATTTTTGGTGAACCCGACGCGAATCTGCTAGGGTGAGAGTTTGTGGGTAACCATGGGTGATCATGTTGAGCAACAGGGTATGCATTTTGACCCAGCAACAATGCAAATGTTTCGAGCATTTGCAATGTTCATGCAAGAACAACATGCTACTGAAAGAAGGGAGATTTCAGCAACAAAGGCCATACAAGCGGTCGTCAACAAAATGGATCAGTTCAATGACAAAGATGTAACCAAGTACTTACACGAGTATGTGAAGGATATGGAGTTGCATCGCGTGTCAGAAGGTGATATGATTCAAAGCTTTGAGCTAGCTGTTGCTCCAAAAATTAGGGAGCATGTTAGGGCAGTTAAAGATGGGCATGGGCGAAATTGGGAAGAACTCAAAGTAGCTTTGAAGGAGGAATATTTCATGGAGGACTCGGAGAGAGTGACCAAAGGACATTCTTAGAATTGGTAGTCAAGCCAAAGCAAGGACCATCAATAACAGAGCTACTTAGGGAATTTGAGCGGCGCTATGTACAACTCACTAGGACAGAAAGGGCCACACTAGATGCAGAGAAGACAGATCTTTTCTTACAAGCTGCAGGTAAAGAGTTTCAAGAAAATTTGGAGCTTCTTCTTGAAGATAAAGATGCTGAGCAAGGACTAAAGACCGACTGGAATGAGGTTGAAGGTGCTGTCTCACTGCTTGCCAAACGACAAAGAAGAAGGGACACGATGGTACTAAACACTACAAGTCCTTCCACCTCAACTCCTGACAAAATGGTAAAGCCTACTTTTATCGCTCCTAAGTTTGATGAGTCCATGCTAGATGAGCTTGTGAAGGGAATGCGTGACTTGAAGGTGAAGCTTGCAAAACTTGAAGAAAAAGGCCAACCATCAGGGCCACTTCCTAGGCAAAGACAACATCCCAAAGAAGGGTTTGTTAATAGATGTATTTGGTGTGATAGTACAGACCATGTAAGAAGGGATTGTGATGATTTTAGTGATGCTTTGTCAAAAGATGTTGTCTTTTTTAAGGATGGTAAAATCCACTTAAGAGAGACAGGTCTACCCTTGAGAACTAACTTTGGGAAGGGGGGAATGCAAACCTTAGTTGAAGATATGGCGACTAAGCATGCCACCTCTTCAGTTGAGGCAGCTACTTATGGAGTAAAAATTGAACATTTTTGTGATGAAGAGGTGAGTGACCATCATGGTCAAATTTGGCCAAATGTCATGCAATTAGCTAAAAAGGGAAAGCTTACAAAAGAGATTCTATATGAAGCAGGTGATTGCATACGTCTAGAAACAGGATGGAATGATCCAGTGGACTCATTGTCAGTGCATGCCTACATTACAAAATGCCAACAAAATGAGGCAATTGTAGAAGAGAAGCGCAGACGTGAGAATGCTGATGAAGGACCATCAAAAAGAGCTTCTAGAAGTGGGGAAAGAAGCGACTCAATGCCTTCTCAAACACCCTCAACACAAGGAGCATCTCCACCTGAAGTACTCATGGAGGAGTCTACAACAAGAAAGAAGAAAGAGCCAATGAAAGGTAAGACAAAAGGCCCAAATTATAAACTACAATCTGATATTGAGGTTGCTACAGATTTAAACAAAGTCTTGGAGGAAAGGATCTTGAATAGCAAGATTGAGTTTACTCTGGGAGAAGTTCTTGGCATTGCAAAGCGTGAATTCCATGAGGAGATCATTGACATCATCAAGAGAAAGAGGCAAACCCTTGCTGAAGTTTCTCGTCCACAGTTTGAAGGGGAAACCTCAAAGACACAAGGGATGCAACTGCAAAATAAGGAGAATGATGGAGCTGTGGTAGGATGCTACCAATCTAGTGGGAGAGTGAAGCAAGTGTATTTCTCAAATGATGATGAAGAAGTTGAAGATATTCCTAGGAGTTACTATTCACGAAGTCATTGGGCAAGGGCTACTACAGAAACTTTGGTCAAGGTAGGTGATCTTGAAGAGCCATTTGTTGCCTTGATTGACCATGGTTCAGAAATAAACATAATGTCAAAGAGTCTCTACAACAAGTGCAAATGGCTGATGGACACAGGTTATGGCTGGATGGTGAAAGTGGCAAACAATTCATCCGGTGAATTGTATGCAGAATATCCAGGTGTGAAGGTAACAATAGGTGATGTAAAGATTGACCAAAACTTCTTTGTACAGGATACATCTTCATATCATCTCATCCTTGGACAACCCTACATTGTGGGAGTTCGAATGGAAACAAAGGTAATGGACGATGGTTCAACATATGCTAGGATACGTAGCAAAGATGGTAAACGTGCTATCCAATTTCTCACAGTTTGTGTAAACCATGAAAGAAATCGTGACAACCTCAGAGGACATCCTCTACCAAAGGTAAGCAAAGAGTTTCATGATCATAGAGAAATGATGGGTTTTTGCCAAGTACCATTGTAAAGCGGGATTGCAGTGGTACAGAAAGAAAAAGGGTCTCGCCTGATCCAAAATAGGTGAAACTTTCTCAATGAGCTCCTTGGTAACAAGGAATGGATCAGTATGTTTTACAAAACTTGAAGATTTGAAGAGATATGAGAGGCAATATGTGCATAATGTACAAATAGGCATGAAAAAGAGTGGGTTGTTAAAGCCTACTGAAAATGTTTTGGGTTTGTGTGAGCAAGTTTCTTTTGTAGATACTATGGGTGAGATTGATGCTATAATGAGGTCTAGTTTGCATCTTGAAAATGAAGTTGTGGAAGTTTGCTCTATGGAAATGTATCAAGTAATAGAAGCCTTTAAAGAAAGCCAAACAGTTGGCCCAGAAGTCCACGTTGAAACTAAATACAAGAGTGTAGCAAAGAAGGTGAAACCAGTAGCTTCACCCTTACCACCCAACAACAGGGAAAAGATTGAACAGGCTTCTTTACAACCAAGTTTGCGGAATCCTAAAAAGATCGGGCATACCTTCACAAAGGAGTCTTTTCAAGAGTTGCAGATTGGTTGCGAGGAGTTTCCAACACAGGAGGAGACAAAGTGCTTCAAAGAAATGCTTTCAAAGCATGGTAAGGATTTTTCATTTGAGCCACATGAGATAGGATGTGTTGATCCTTATATTGTAGCTCCTATGGTAATTTTCACAATACCTCATCTGCCTTGGAATCTGCGGCCTATTCCGGTTCCAAAGGTTCATTTGCCAAAGTTAGTAGAGCTACTGAATGAGAAAATCAAAATGGGAATCTTGGAGCCTTCTTGTGCTCCATACTCAAACAGGTGGTTCACAGTTCCAAAGAAGAATGATTCTCTACGCTTCATCCAAGATATGCAACCAGTGAACAAGGTGACAATTAGAAATGTAGGTACAGGTCCAATTGTGGATGAATTTGTAGAGGCGTTTGCAGGGAGGGCAATCTACTCAATGGGGGATCTCTACTCAGGGTATGATCAATTTCAGCTTGCAATCGAAAGCAGAGACTTGACAACCATGAGGACACCTTTGGGTTTGATAAGGATGTGTACCTTGCCACAGGGAGAAACCAACTCGGTTGCACATATGATGAATGGGATGAATAAGGTCTTATGTGACTTTATTCCTCAAATCACAATGCCTTTCATTGATGATTTGCCTATCACAGGATGTGAAGAAAGTGACAAAGATGAAGCTTTGGATCTCAAGGGATGTCGCAGGTTTGTGGTAAATCACATAAATGATTGTGATAAAATTTTGTCTAGGTTGGAAGAAGTGAATCTTACATTGTCAGGGAAAAATTCTATGTTTGGTGTCAAAGAAGTGCTCATTGTGGGGCACATGTGCGGGCCATATGGTAGGAAACCTTGTCCATCAAAGGTAGATGCCATCCAAAGAATGAAAGAAACATGCACTAGCATCACTGAGGTTAGAAGGTTTCTGGGAGCATGTGTCTTCTATGTTATTTGGACTCCACATTATGCACATGTAGCTGATCCTCTTTATCAGCTGCTTAGAAAGAATCAAAAGTTTAAATGGACAGAAGCACATGTAAAATCCATGAAAAAGCTAAAGGAGTTACTCCAGTCAGCAACAACTTTGAGAAAGGTAGACTATGAGTGTCAAAGGCCAGTGATTGTGACAGTAGATACCAGTCCTACAGGGATTGGATGGGCAATAGGGCAAGATGACAAAGAAGGACACATGTATGTGGTAAGATTTGGAGCAAAGGTACTAAGTGCTCGCCAAAGAAACTATCCACATATAAAGAGAGAGTTATGGAGTATGGTTACAGCCTTGAAAAGTGGGAAAGAGTACCTAATTGGTGCATATGTGGTTGTAGAAACAGATTGTCTACCACTTCTTGGGATGATTACAAGCTGCTCAACACCAGACATTGCTATGTTGCGGTGGATTGCCTACATTAAGTCCTTAAATCCCGAGTTTAAGCACATTGCAGGTAAAGACAATACAATGGCAGATATGCTATCAAGGGCAAGGTACGAAGATGAGTCACAAATGATTGATGAGGGAGATGATGTAGGCACAAAATTCTATTCTATCTCTCATCTCAAAGGTAACAATGTCTGCATGACTAATTCACTTGAATTGTTATTGAAAGATCTTTATGAAGGTGATTGGATTTCTATTGGAAGGTACTTGAGTACTCTAACAAAACAGGATGATTGGTCTGAACAAGAATTCAAGAGGATACGCAGGAAAGCATATGGGTACTTTTTAAGGGATGGTTACTTGTGGAAGCATCCTAAACAAAAGGGTGCTACACGACAACGGGTTATATGTAAAAAAGAGACTCAAGTAAAGCTCATGCAAGAGTTTCATGAGAGTCTATGGGCTGGACACAGGGGTGTGTGGGCAGCCTTCTCCAAGTTGAAAGAAAAATACTGGTGGAAGGGTATGTATAAAGATGTATCTCAGTTTATAGAGTCATGCGTAACTTGTCAAGTGTATTCAAATGTTCGACATCGTGATGGATTGCACCCTACATATCCACTAGCCATGCACTATAAATGGGTTGTGGATCTAGTCACAATGCCTACAGGACTCTGGCAGATGAGATACTTGGTTCTTGCACGAGAGAACCTAACTAACCAGGTTGAAGGAAGAGCATTAAGAGCTAAAACCACAGAAGCTATGTGCAAATTTCTTCTTGATGAGGTGATTTGCCGTTATGGTTGTGTGGGAAAAATCACTGCAGATAGAGGTGAATTGGATGCCGAAGAAGCAAGGGAGTTCTTTTCTAGATTAGAGATCAAGCTTTCTCTTACTACAGCTTACAACCCCGAAGACAATGGAAAGAGTGAAAGAGGGCATCCTCCTATCATCAAAGCTTTGGACAAGGCTTGCGAAGGAAGAGTTGGTGAGTGGCCAAAATTGTTACCATATGCTTTATGGGCTGATCGTACAACACATAGCTCAATAACTGGCTACATGCCTACGGAGCTAATGCATGGTCAAAAGCCAGTGATGCCGATTGAGGATACAATTCCCACATGGAATGTACTACCGTGGCAAGAGGGGCTTAGTAGGGAAGATCTCCTTGCATTGCGTATAAGGCAGCTAGAGAGAAGACCTGGAGACATTGAAGCTGCAAAAGAACGACGCAAAAATGCAAGGTTGAAAAACAAGGACTATTTTGATAAGCGACATCGACTCAGGAGCAAAGAAATTGACAAAGGTGACTGGGTTTTAGTGTATGATAGTAGCCTTGATAACCAGCACACAGTCATGCGTAAGTTCTCAAAAAGATGGTTTGGACCGTATGTTGTAAATCATGTGCATGAAAATGCTACTTATAGCTTGTCTAAACTAGATGGTACAGAAGTGAAGATTCCCATTGCAGGAAAAAGGATTAAAATGTTTAAGAGAAGAGGAGACAATGATCTAGAAGATATTGATGAGGAAGAAGAGAAAAACACAGGTGAAGATCAAAGTGAACATGAAGCTCTGGAATCATCCAGTGAAGAAGAAGACAAGGAAGATGTACAAGAGGTCTAATCTTACAAAGAGACAATGTGGCACATACCGGAAGATGTGCAGGTTTAGAGGGGGTGGATGTCGTGTTGTGACACGTACATAGTGGGAACGCATGCTACAAGATCTATCTTGTATTTTTTTAGATACATAATTATATTTACTATAGTGTACATATGCATATTTAAGTATAATAATAAGCCTTCTATCTCATCCTATTATTTTTCTCAAGGGTAACCTATCCTTACTTTACCATCAGAAAATACTATGGGAAAAGCATCAATAGCTTCGCCTTTTTAACTTGGGGCAAAAAGCATTGATTCTTTATTTCTACTATTTCATTATCATCTCACACCCTAGCTAGATCCTATATCTAGGGTAAACTCCAATATATATATATATTCTATGTATTTTTTATACTTTTCTTATATTTCTTTTTAAATAGCTACAAGGAGAGAATCAAATCCTAGTGGGATGCTAGGTGGCATGATTTCAAAGATACACTTATTTTAATGCATTATTGCAAGCATGATTACAAAACTTTGTGAAGGAGCAATGTCATGCTTTCATATGGCATGAGGTGTCCTTTGGAATTAAATGAAAGTCTAGGCTAAGGAGACCACATGAAGACTTTTGCTGCCATAAATGGACCTGAAAGGCTCAATGAAATACTTCTATCACCGGATCCCATCATACTACCTCTCATAGACTATAATTTTTCTTTTGATGTAAGCGTAGTTATCTTGCTATGAACCAAGAGGATTTGTACACACAATTAATCCCAATCACTAGACAAAATATATATATTATGGTAAGCACAAAACTACAATTCCAAAGAACAATTCGTAGCCTATTTGGTCAACCAAGATTGAATGCAATTAACTCATCCATTAACCCTTTCATATTACCCATGATACGATATGACCATAGCCTTGATGTTTTCATCTTCGTATTGTTTTGACATTCTCTTTTGCGTTCTTTCTTTGTGTGTGTGAGTGCAAGAGAGAAAGAGTGAGTCTTCTTTGATTGCACTTCTTTCCAAACCCTAGTCTTCATGGCATCTATGGTTTAACTCCTTCATATAGTTTTTGTTGAGTTCTCTCACAAACTCTCACAGCCATAAGCCCGGTGCTTTCTTGGTAAGACCGCAAATTTCTCGACAACGGGAGCCTTGAGGGTGTTTAGAGGACACTCTTCTTGCCGCCCGCCTTGGACCGCCTCAATTTTGGTGCCCCCACTGAGGACAAGCGGTTGTGTTATTATACACAAGGTAAGTCTTCAAAAACTAGTTGTTTTTACATGAACAATCCACCACCTCCTAATCCTGCTCATGCAATTCGATTTCATCAGTTTGATTGGGTGCAAGGGATTAGGATAAATGTTCACATTGATAGGAAAATCTTTTTTCAACCATGTATTGTTTTCCTCTTTGGTGCTAAAGCATTAAGAGATATTCTACAATCCCCAATTCCTATTATACTCCCACTTGTACACTATGATGTCTCTTTTGATGTGCATGTTTTTATCTTGTTTTAGCTAGGTTAATGAATCAAGACGACTTGTATTGTACATTCATTCCTTTGGCTAGACAAGACGTGCATCTAATAGTTGGCACAAAATTACAATTTCAACGTGTTTTTCGTCGTATGTTTTAACCTAGGCAAGTAGCAGCTATCAATGCCTCAGTCAATCCGTTCATTTTGCCATTGATTTGCTAGGATCTAACCTTTGATGTTTACATTTTCATCCTACTTTGAAATTTGATTTTGCAAAAGAGAAAATAAAAAAAGAAAAAGAATTTTTTGAGTAAAACCAGCAACATGGATACAACTAAGAAAATGAGTGGCTACCCCTTGTTCTTTGGAGAGCCTGGGGAGGATGCAAAATTACTCTTAGCAAATTTCAAAATGTCTTGCCATATCAAGAGGATAGTAACTGATCAAGAACGTGTAGAAATGTTTGAGGTGGTCCTTAGGAAAGATGCTAGCACTTGGTTTGACTCTTGGCCTGAGGAAGTTAAGGGGAATTACACAGAAGTTTTGAATCGTTTCAAGAAATACTTCTTTGATCCCCAAAACACTCAAAAACTATGGCAAGACATAGTTTCTCATAAGCAAAAAGACTTAGATGAGTACTACTTGTACAAGCAAGAGTTTCTATGTCTTTGGGCTCTATGGATACGAAATGTTGCTAACCATGGTGATGGTGCAGAATTTCTAACGAAGGAGAGGTTCATAGCCGGACTCTTTTTTGACCTTAAGGTAAAAGTAGAGGTGGGTGCACCTGCTACCTTTGATGCAGCTGAAACTAAGGCTACTAAGAAATATAGGAAACTCAAGTGCTTAAGGGGAGAGGTTCTAATAGAAGGTCTTAGACCCAAAGGTAAGTCACAAGCATCAACATCTCGGGAGCTTTCTGGGGTAACGGTGAAAGTGATTGAGAAGTTAAATGAATCTTTAAGCAGCCGGTCAATTCACCTTGCACAAGCTGTAGGTCCAAAGGGACAAGCAAAGAAGTCTGAAGAGCGAGATCCACGACCTAGGAGAGTCTTGCAATGTTGGAATTGTGGAGAGTCTGGACATGGGATGTATAATTGTCCTTGGCCCCGGGGGGGAGCCTGGGAGATCTAACTTGAATTACCAAGTGATGAATGCAGGTGAAGGTACTAGTCAACAACCAGTGCTTTTGCAGAGACCAAATGCTGCTCGAGCTCCACAATGGCAAGTAGAGGGAATACCACCTTTTCCTGACCCAAATGTCAAGGCTTTAGAAGTCACACAATCCAAAGAGGGTGACATTGAAGCAAATGGCATCAAACGTGGGCGGGGAAAAGGTAAGGAAAAGGAAGAAGTAACATCACAAAGTGACCATGGACGAGGAAAGAAAGCAATGGAATCCAAGAAGGACAAGAGGACTCGGCGCCGCATCAACCTTCAAGACTTCCCTCTTGGACATGTTATGGCTCCCTACAACCTTATGGAGGACATGAGAGGTAAGGGTCCAAGCATATCATGGCCTCAATTTCTTGCATTGTGCCCACAAGTTAGGAGGGAGTTAACAAAGGCACTAAGCACTAGGAGAAGGACAAAAGAAAATGTTCCTATTGTTAAAATTGCACATGCCCAAATGAATGAGGATATTACACCTATGCTAGATTGCTATATCAAGGGAAAACTAGTTAGGAAGGGTCTAGTGGATGGGGGCGCACAAATTTGCATCATGACAGAGGACCTTATGCAGAGACTAGGCATGCACATTCATGAGACTCCTGAACTCAAAGTAAAAATGGCAAATAATAGCAAGGCTAGGTGTTTGGGAGTTTGTAAGAATTTTTCTGTGGAAGCTTTCGGCATTAAGAAGGCTGTTGATTTCTATGTTATGTCTACAAAGGGAAATGGCTATCCATTTATCCTGGGTAGATAGTGGCTAATGAGAATGCGAGCTTTGCACGATTGGGAAAGTGGAAAGTTGATTTGCAGGAACGACAATCACAAGAAGGTTGTATTTGACATGAAGGAGCAACGTCAAGAGGAGCTCTAGGAGGAATCTTCTCAAAGTGAAAGCGGGGATGATTGGACCGATGACACCTCGGAACAAGAAAGTAGTGGTAGCACTACGGAGGAGGAGTCATCCATTGAAGTCATGGGTGTAAGTTTTAGGCCAAATAATGAAGAGACATCTTGACAAGGTTTAAAAGAGGTAGGCCCCTAGGAGAACCAAGTTTGCATGATGAAGAAATTCCAGATGATATGTTGTCAAAGACTCTTACTTGGGAGGAAAAAGAGGAATTCAAAAGTGTGCTAAGAAAGTTTCCTAGTCTTTTTGCTAAATTTCCTAGGCTTTTTGCTAAAGATTACACATATGTGCGTGGAGTGGATGCCATTCAACACAAGGTCGAGCTAAAGCCAGAGGCCAAACCTAAGGCACAAAAGCTACGAAGGTTAGGAGTCATCAAAGAGCAAGCACTACTCAAAGAGGTGAGGAAGCTTCTAGCAACACGGTTCATCTAACGCGTAGAGAATTTTGAGTGGGTCTCTCCAGTTGTGGTCACTCTGAAAAAGAATGGAAAGTGGAGGGTATGTGTCGATTATCGTCCACTCAACGAGGCAACAAAAAGGGATCACTTTCCCCTCCCATTTCAAGATGAGATTCTTAATGAGGTAGCAGGTAAAGAAAAGTACACAGTATGTGATAGCTACTCTGGCTACTTTCAAATAGGTATTGCATTGGAGGATCAATTAAAAACAACCTTCATCACCCCTTGGGGTTGTTTTGCTTTTAGAGTCATGCCGTTTGGTTTGACAAATGCTCTAGCAACGTTTCAATGATTCATGAACATGGTGTTTCAAGCATTCTTTGGGAAGTCTAGTAGAGTATTCCTAAATGATTTTTGCATCTAAAGCTCTAAATCATTGCATCTACAGAGGGTAGAAGAAGGCTTGAAGAAGCTATATGATATGGAAGGTCAACTCAATCCCGACAAGTGCCACATAGGTGAGGATCAAGTGATCTTGCTTGGTCACAAGGTTTCTTCCAAAGGCATTGAGGTGGATCCAGCAAAGACAAAAGCTCTCATTGAGCTACCATCACCAAAGAGTCTTAAGGAGGTAAGTTCATTTATTCAAAAGGTGAAGTACATGTCACGCTTGATTCACTTGGCATCGGAGTTACTTCACCCCCTCCAAAAGTGGACACAACATGTAGAGTTTTCATGGTTTGATGAGCTTGAAGAGTACTTTTCTTGTATAAAAAATGTTTTTGGCAGAATTACCGACACTCATGCCTCCTTGTTGGGAGTTTACATTCCTTGTTAGATTAAGTGTGGGTAAGGATACATTGGGTGCGGTATTGTTGCAGCAAGATCCTCATAACACTAGGATGCGGCCTGTCTACTTTGCTAGCTGGGTCATGAATGCACTTGAAAAGGATTACACAGAAGCAGAATCTATGATGCTTTTTCTTGTCTTTGCAGTGAGAAAGTTTAGATCCTACATCCTGCCAAAACCCTTTATCATAATCACTTGCTGAAAACTTGTTTCCTTGGGTGTCATCGCAGATGACACTAAGTTCGAGGATTTCAAAATGGATCATGGAATTGCAAGAGTTCCAATACTCTTTCAGAGTAGAAGATAGTGTACGTGCACAATTATCAGGGATTCTCACCTATGGAGCGCATGAAAGGGACATCAAGGTGCCTGAAGTGAAAACCCTACCATTACCACCACCAAGGCATTTACCTAATGCATTCACCTTGTTCTTTGATGGAGCATTTAAGATGGCTACATGAAAATCAGAGGGAGGACTTGTGTTGCTTGATTCAAATGGTGAGGTTGTTATGAAAGAGAATGTGAATTTGCCCGGTTCCACGAGAAACAATGAAGAAGAGTATGACATACTAATCCATGGCTTGCAGATGTGTGTGGCTCAAAAGATACGGCATCTCATGGTAAAAGGGGATGCACTTCTCATTGTGAAGAAAATTCTAGGTATTTGGGCTTGTAAGAATGAAGGGCTAAGGCAAAAGGTTGATTCCATCTGTAAACTCTTCAATCAATGTGAAGAAGTACAATTGTATCATATTCCTAGGAAACAAAATGAAGATGCTGATTTGCTTGCCAAAAAAGAAGTTGCATGTGTTGAAGGTGAAGTGCAGGTCATCATGGCAGCAACAGTGATTAAGCAACCAAGGTACCAAGGGATGGAGTCATTGACTCCCATTGTGAGATACATTTTAGAGGGCAAGTTTCCAGAGGGCTTCACAAAATCTCAAAAGCGGAGGCTCATTAAGAAGGCGAGTTTGTATTTGTTTTTGGAAGGTGCCCTCTACCAAAGGGGAAAAGATCAAGTTTGTAGGAGAATAACGACAACCAAGGAGATTCCAGCCACTCTTGAAGGTTTGCATGAGGAAGCGTGTGGTGGTCATTTTGCACAGAACTCACTGCAAATTTTTTTTTGCTTGCCGGGTATATTTGGCCAAGCTTGCACATTGATGTTCAACATTGGTGTAAAAGCTGCCACAATTGTCAGATTAATGGAAACAAGCTGCCACAATTGTCGAGTTCTACAAGAGGATCTACAAGAGCAACGAACAACTACAATAACATGTAAGTCTTTGAGCTTGGTACTACAAGATGAAGATTCGATTAAGGCACCAAATATCATGAAGGATCCAAAAACACTCTCATTAGAAGGTATGCCATTTGATGGTACATGAATGTACCTTCATCTAGGGGAGGGCTACATGATAGCCGTATTTTCGGCTCTCATAAATATTTCAAGAAGCCACTTCACCCCACAAAAAACACCCTAGCACATTGACTAGGCTCGCTTTTTCATTGTAAATAGTGTGCGTGCGTTTAGGGTTTTTATCACATTTTTTTTATCAAATCATTGAGCGAGTCATTGGACTAAGAGACAAGAAAAAAATAAAATTATAATATTACGGTCCTCTTTACATGTAAATATTTTCTATCAAATAAAGGACTGAAGTATAAAGGAGTTTTTTTCAAAATTTTTGTATTTATATAAATATATATTCCTAGGTGTGCGTTATCAGGCCTAAGTATGCTAGCTTCCATCACCTGTCATTCCTTATACATATTTTACTATCATTCTATCCCTAAACACTAGAATGGTAACCTAACAGGACATAAAAGTGTCCTTTCAGGGTTTTGGGAAAAAATTCCAAAACCATAGTAGATCCACTCATTTTGAAAAATCCTTTCATGAGCTTATAGTTCAATAACTACTACATATGGAAAAAATGAGAAACTTGTAATTTTTCTCATCCCTTGGTCACTACAAGCCTCCAAAGTTGATGGACCAGTGCATTTTGCCTAAAACAGCAATTTCTTACGGTTGATTGCATATAAATAAGAGTGGAGATTTTTGTAGGACATGAGATAAAATGCCCCGTTAACTTCAATGGGTTGGTGACCAAAACATATGGTTTCTTTTACCTCACTAATGTTTTTTTGGGCAAAAAAAATAGGTACAAAAAAGTTGCATTTTTGCTATTATGCGGACCTATCATCAAAGTTTCTATAGTCACGCTCAATACAGATACTATATACATGTTTTCTTAGTCCCCTTTGGGCCTCTGGATTCAAAAGGAGCCATGGAGCATGTCAAAAGGATAATGGATCTCTTACAATTGGAACCTTGGGGGCAATGATAAAGTGCTACATACAGCAAACATGAAAAAACTGGGTTTAGCATGATGACCTCTAGAAACCCGTAGAGACTACTCAATATCTAGCCAAGTTTGTAGTCTATGATTAGATATGGTCACTACCTACAAAATACACACAATTGGCCTAAGAAACTAGCAATATTGAGAAAGTTATACTTGCTACTCTAAAATGTATCGTATTCTTCAGCAATCAAAAAACTCAACCATCATCATATACTATGCTATATAGCATATTAGGTCCCCCAAAACTCAAGGAAGATTAGCTTTATGTTATACATTACACCTACACAATCAAAATTGAATTTGGATATCAAGAAAGCCACAAAAAAATCATAAAAGTGCTAATTTTGGCCAAAAAACAGGATTATGCAATTCTTGTAAATTGGTCATAACTTTCAATTTTAACACTTAGCTCTCCCTACAAGCATCAAAACATGTTGAGAACTATGAATGCCTAACCTCTAGGCATCTAAACCTCACCAACATGAAGTTTAGAGTGGTATAGTTGCCAAAATTTGAAAAAAAGCAAAAAAAAGGACTCGTTTTTTCACACAGTTTAGGTTCAAAAATGTTGTGCAAGACTAAGGTTAATGGTGAGATCGATACTCAAAAAAAAAAGCTAAGTTTTTTTCAGCTCATAAGGCAACTTTGTGGATATATAGCACCTAGAAATTCATTTTCGTACTCTTCAAATAATTCAAGCAAAATGGTCACTTAACAGGACACAAAAGTGTCCAAGGACATAAAAGTGTCCAAGGACATAAAAGTGTCCTGTTACCATTCTAGTGTTAATTAAGCTCTACTCACACAAGCCTTGAAAACCCTTATGTGACTTCACCGTAAAAATTCACCAATAACCTTATCGGCTCCGTCATAATTTTTTCCATCCCTCCCAGATAAATATTCACAAGTACATAGGTTTCATCTTCAAATAAATTCCATAAATCACTCAAAGTAGAGAATAATTGAGGGTCCCTTCCCTCATGATTTTCCTCCTTTTATTTTATATATTTTGCCACCATGCATCCCATGTGTCCATTTTCCATGACTAGCTAGCCTATCTTTTTATCCCACAAGTATATATTATATTTGATACTTATCCTATACCATACATGTGTGCAAGCTCCATGGCAATATTAGGTCATGGTTGATGTATGAGGGGCTCACTTGGAAGACTACAAAGGAAAAAGAATCAAACAGTGGTCCACTTCAAGCTTCTTTTGCTCAAATTTTGGCACCTTCTTTTGATCCGAATATGAGGATGTGTCCAATAGAGAAAATTAAGCTCGTGATCTGAAGTAGTTTTCATAATGTTTTCAAAAATTTTGAAGTCAAGGGCAATTTTACATGAAATTTATGGCCGACTTCAAAACTGCCACCTCATACACCAAAAAATCTTCCTATTTTCTCTCATCCTTCCACACACCTACTCACTCTTACACACTCCTCCCTCTCTTTCCCACACCCGAACCTCCAAGTCCCATGTCCTATTTCACCCTCTTCACCATTGCCACTTCTCTCACACCTCCAGAGCCTTCATCCTCCATTTCTACACCCCTATGTGCTCCCCTTTCTCTCTACATATATGTCCATATTACCATATCCTCTTTAGCTTTCTAAAGAAATACAAAAAATCAAAAAAGATCCAAGGTTAACCTCTACAAATGAAGGCTTTTATCATGAATTATCCAAGGTTTCAAGATAACATAGCTTCATCGACATGCGCAACTTCGCCATGCTGACCACTTCTTCTACCGTTGCTGTAAAGAGGTGAATGTCAACTTCTCCAAAGCTTCAACCTCTCTTTACAAGCTTATCCCTTCTCTAACTTTGCTCATCATATATCTCACCATTTGGTGAATGATTTTGTAAATATTTTGTAGTGATTATTACTAACCACTAACCACTAACCTTATTGTAAAAATGCACCCTCTACTATCTATTAGAGTAGGCACTCCCAAATTATTCACTCAATTCTCTCTCCTTTCATCCTCAATAATTCTCTTCCCTTGCGCCCACATCTGTGTGACTCAAAGGATAAGAGAGACCCACCCTCATTTAAAAAATAAAAATAAAAATATGCAGAATCTTTGATTTCTTCAAATAAACTTGATTAGGTCTAATCCTAATCGGGGCTTCCAAAACCTATAAATGGAGCCCTTCTCTCCCTTGTAAATGAACACGTGATCACACTATACCACACCATTCTCCATACAGAACACAGCAATCTTCAAGCCTAGTTGTGTAGAATGTGTGCATTTT
Source organism: Adiantum capillus-veneris (assembly GCF_014529385.1). Lineage (NCBI taxonomy): Eukaryota > Viridiplantae > Streptophyta > Polypodiopsida > Polypodiales > Pteridaceae > Adiantum > Adiantum capillus-veneris. The sequence goes on from NC_140941.1 coordinate 49,022,256, forward strand.
GAGCGCTCTATTCTAGCACTACACACAGGTGCATGGAGAAGCTTGAAGTTAGTTATGCCATCTAGAGGAGTGGAGTGATGCCATACTCTTCATCACACTTGTATCCTACTCTTGTGCATGAATAAGATTTATAGTTTTGGGTGCAATTGTATGCAGCAAATATGACTCTTCTCTCCAAATTGACTTGATAAGTTGGCTCATGAGGTGGTTGAAGGTATATTGTCCTTGAAGTCTGTTGTACCATTTCATGCTTGGTGGTTTGAGGGCTTGTTGAATTGTTTGCCTAAAAAGTCAATTGTAAGAGGGTGCTCGGTGAGAGGCCTCCCGTGACCCTAAGACAATTTGTGTATTGGCAACAAGGTCAAGTTTTGTGTTGTCTCTCAGTTTCTCACCAAGCTTTGTGTGCATCTAGTCTTTAACACTAGTCTTGTAAAAAAATAGCCACTTTTGTACAAAATTATTTTGACATGACAAAAAATTTCCAATTAAAATATGGTTTGGGGGAATTATGTCCAACACTCATCATAAGTTGATAAAAAATACTACAAAGCTAAACAAATAGCTAAGGGTCTCTTCTCATGGTCAACTTCAAGGACTACTTTGTTAAGACGGATGTTTTTTTCCAATTTTCTCTCAAAATTGGATCAAATATTTTCAAAGCACACCCAAAATTCTCTGAAAAAATCCTTTATAGGTATGTAGTAGAGTCATGAAGCTTTTATGACCTATTTATAAAGACTAACAACTTCTAGTACTCATCAAAGCTAGGTAGTACGGTGCAGTTTTTCGTAAGTTTTGCTCATTTTAAAAAAACAATTTTTTTATTTTTGACATCTTTAGGAGTTTGGAATCTTGTGTTGTGTATCCAACCCTTGCGTAAGAAGTTTCACCAAATTTTGATGCAGTATACAAAAGTTAGGGGTTTTTTACTAAAATCCTGACCTGTGCCACTGTAGTGGCTTCAGCCAGTTTTGTGGCTTATTACAAGACTAATTTTAAGGCTAAGACTGAGTTTCTCAAGTTTATTTGTGCTCTTTGGTGTGTGTGGCTATCTTGCATTCCCCTCTCTTTGTGTGTTTGAATACAAGGAGATATCACGTGCGTCCTAGTTCGCATCTACAACTAGGTGGTACCCCTTTCTTGTTGGCTTTTGGATGTGGGTTGTTGTTGTCTTTGATTTGTGCTTGCCCTAGCCCCAATTGAGCAGCACGGGAGCCTTGAAGGGTGTTTAGAGGCCGCTCTTCTTTCCGCCCGCCCCGGACCGCCTCACCATGACTATCCAAATTTCCCCAGCTTTGTCCATTACACAATTGAGTTAATTTTTGGAACTTTAGCCTATGGAAGGCTTAATGGAGTTGAACCTTAGGCCTTTTAAGCCCCATTGAAGCACATTGCTCTTTTTCATGCTTTCCCCCTTTGGATTTCTATTTTCCCTCCTTTGGATCCCTATAGAGACCGGTCTAGCAGCCTTATCAATATTCTAGCTTTTACTCCCCTGGTACTTCTCAATATTAAATGATCATTTTAACATGAGAAATTCATTTGAGAGAATTAGATATTAGTTTTTTATGACATTATCTCTCTCATGAAATCATAGTCATCCTAGACTATGAGGTAGAGAAGATAAAGCCTAGTCACTAGTCCATTTGCTAGCGGGTAGAGGATCCTTATTTTACCCTACGACACCATTCTAGAATGGATGGCTAGTCCATTTGGCACTTGAGAGACTTAGCTTTCGCAAGCATGTCTGCACTCTAGTCCTTATCAATCTTCCATAGTAGGTGACAAACTCTACTTGGTGTTCGGGAGACGTTGTCTCCACAAACATGATCCTAAGCATGCATACTTATTAACATTTGTCCACAATAAAGAAAAAGAGATTCTTATAAGACAAAAACTTTGTTCATTTAAACATTTTTACATTTACTTACTCTAGGGAATCATTGTAAGTATTGACAAGGTTTAGGTTATCCTTTAATTGTATGCCTTGTATCCATCTAGCATCTTCAAAAGGATGAATTTTAAACTTGATAAGATATCGTCGGGATAGTCTTACCACCTCTCAATACCTTGACTTTGTGTCAAAGAATGGACTCCGGCTGCAACACTTCTTCTTGGTCCTTAATCTCTGGTGGGTCTTCAATGATTGCTTCTTGAGGTGGCTCTCTTTTGTAAGGATTTAGTAGGCTCACATGGAAATCATTGTTTATGAGCCAATGGTTGGGCAACTTGAGTTGATTAGCCTTGTACCTAAACTATCAAAGAGACCCTTTTAGAAATTACTGGTCATTCTAGCATCTCTATCTTACACTATGGACATTGGCAAGCCATGGCTCTTGAAGATTTGGGATATAAAGAGAGTTGCCATTTGATGGGCTTTGATAGTCTTTTTGACAGGTGTGAAATGTGCTTGTTTGTTAAACATGTCTACTATTGTCCATATTTCTGTATTCACATGGATTGACTTGGGCAATATAAAGATAAAATCCATGGATATGCTCTCCCATGGGGAATTAGGGATTGGCAAAGGTTGAAGCAATCCAGGTTGCTTCCTTCTATCAAAATTTGTCGTTTGGCATACAACACATTTTAAAGCATACTCTTGTATGTTTGCTTTCATGGCAGGCCAATAGAAATATGTTTCTATCCATTTTAGGGTAGACTGAATCCCTCTATGCCTGCATAAGGAGGATCATGAGATTCATACATTACTTTCTCACGTAGTGAGTTAATAATGCATAGTCTATTGCCATAGAGAAGATAATCATCTTGTAGGGTAAATGGTTCTTCCTTCTTCCCTAGTACAAGGGTTGAAATCACATCTCTAAAATCGAGGTCGATAGCGTACTCATCTATCATAGAAAATAGATAATTGTGAGTTGCTATATGGATGCGCATTCACTCTCAGTTGTCTTGAGAGTGCATCGCCCACTTGATTATTCTTGTCAACAATGTAAAAAATATGAAAATGAAATTACGAAAGAAAATTTTCCCACCTCATTTGTTTCTTGGAGAGCTTGGTCTGCGTCATTAAGTAATTAAGGCTTTGGTGATCCTTTCGCAGAATGAAAGGAGTCCCCAGTAATAGTGTTTCCACGAATCTAGAGCATGTAGAATTGCTAAGAGTTCCTTCTCATATATGCCTAGAGTTTGCTCAACAGGGTCGGGCCTTCCACTTTCATAGGCTATGGCGTGCCATTCTTGGAGCAAACAGCTTTAAGGCAATCACCACAAGCATCACATTGGACCTCAAATGGTTTTAAGAGATCCGCCAGTGTAAGCACATGTCGAGAGATAAGGTTCTCTTTAAGCTTTCCAAAAACATTGTTCTCTTTGGTGGATCATATATACCTTATGTTTTTCTTTGTTAGGTCATGTAATGGTCCCGCAATTTGTGAGAACTTTTCTATGAAGCGTCTATAGTATGCACACATACCAATAAAGCTTTTTACTTCATGAAGATTCCTTGGATTAGGCCATCCTTTTATTACCTCTAACTTTGATGTATCCATTTGGATGCCATCTTGAGAGATAATGTGACCTAAATACTGAATCTCATGTAAGAAAACTTCACTTTTCTTTTGATTTATATAAAGCTTATTCTCTCGTAAAACTTGAAATATTACCTGGAGGTGTTGCTTGTGTTTGTCTAATGAATTATAGGAGATGATTATATCATCAAATAACACTCCAGTAAAGGTTCGTTGAGGTCTGAATAGCTTCTCCATCAAGCGGTTAAATGTGGCTAGTGCATTGGTCAAGCCAAAGGCATGACAATGTACTCGTAAAGACCAAACATAGTGCAAAATGCAGTCTTTACAATGTCTTGATCAACTATCCTTATTTGATGGTAGCCACTTTTTAGGTCAATCCTACTGAAGTAGGTTGACCCCTATAGCTTATCAAATAGGTTCTCTACCCATGGAACAAGAAGCCTATTCTTGATAGTGATCCTATTTACTGCTCTATAGTCGACACACATACGATATGTGCCATCTTTCTTTTGCACTAATAACATTGGTGAACATAATGGAGATGAGCTAGGACTAAACATGCCTTTCTCAACCAACTCATGCACTTGCTTCATAATCTCCTCTTGTTGAGATTGAGAAACTTGATAAAGAGGTTTATTAGGTGGTGAGATTCTTGGAAGAATCTCAATTGCATGGTCGTCATCCCCTCGTTTGGGAGGTAGTTCACAAGGGATGTCGTCAATAAAAAAATCTTGGAACCCCTTGAGGAAATTGGATAACTCATTCCTTTTGATTGTTTATATTTTCTTTTGCTAAAGTATTAGGTTCATTTTGAGAATCTTTGGTCCACCTCTATGGTCATCCAATAGGATTTGAGGGGAGACTGGGGGCAACTTGCCTAGGAGCTTGACATGTGTCCAGTATTCCCTTTGTGTATAGGGGGAGCTTTGGAGTGTGTTTGTGTGTTTCTCTCCCATCCCTACTATTAGGGCTTGTCCCCCTCCTTCCTAGGGATGTGGGAAGACTTTTTAGTCTTCCCATGACCATCCGAATTTCCCCCTACTTTGGCCATTGGACAATTGAGTTAATTTTTGGAACTTTAGCCTATGGAAGTCTTAATGGAGCTTAACATTAGGTATTTTAAGCCCCATTGAAGCACATTCACCTTTTGCAGACTGTCCCCCTTTGGATCTCTATTTCCCCTCCTTTAGATCCCTACATAGACCGGTCTAGCAGCCTTACCAATATTCTAGCTTTTACTCCCCCGGTACTTCTCAATATTAAATGATCAGTTTAAACATGAGAAAATCATTTGGTAGAATTAGATATTAGTTTTTATGACATTACCTCTCTCTTGAAATCATAATCGTGCTGGACTATGAGGTAGAGAAGATAAAGCCTAGTCATTAGTCCATTTGCTAGCGGGTAGAGGATCCTACGACACCATTCTAGAGTGGATGACTAGTCCATTTGGTGCTTGAGAGCCTTAGTTGTGACAAGCATGTTTGCATTTTAGTCCGTATCAATATTCCATAGTAGAGTTACAAGCTCTACTTGGTGTTCAGAGACGTCGTCTCCACAAACATGATCCTAAGCATGCATACTTATTAACATTTCCGCACAATAAAGAAAAAGAGAGTCTTATACGACAAAAACTTTGTTCATTTAAACATTTTTACATTTACTTACTCTAGGGAATCATTGTAAGTATTAACAAGGTTTAGGTTATCCTTTAATTGTATGCCTTGTATCCATCTAGCATCTTCAAAAGGATGAATTTTAAACTTGATAAGATATCGTCGGGATAGTCTTACCACCTCGCAATACCTTGTCTTTGTGTCAAAGAATGGAGTCAAGCTGCAACCCTTCTTCGTGGTCCTCGATCTCTAGTGGGTCTTCAATGATTGCTTCTTGAGGTGGCTCTCCTTTGTAAGGATTTAGTAGGCTCACATGGAAAGCATTGTGTATGAGCCAATGGTTGGGAAACTTCAGTTGATAGGTCATCTCATTGGTTGGCCAAAGAATCTGAAAGGGACCATAGTACCTTTTTGCAAGCATTTGTTTAAAGGCTAAAGCTTTTTTGTGCTTATCAGCACTAGCCTTTTGCCTTTGCTGAGGGATGGAAATAACATCCTTAATTTTTTGGAAAGATTCTTGCAGGTCTTGGCTATATTCATCTGTAGCAAAGATCTTCCCATGTACCTTGAGTAGCAGGGGATTTTTTTATCTTCCCTCTATCACCTCAAAAGGTGCTTTTTTCATGGAGGTATGTACAATGTTATTGTAAGCATACTCCACTAAAGGTAAGTACTTCTCCCATTGGGACTTTTGATCTACTTATGTGACATAAGATTTTAGTAGATCAAGAATTTTTAGGTTAGCTATTTCACTTTGGTCATCCATTTGGGGCTGATAGGCTGAAGCGAAGTTTAGCCTTGTACCTAAATTCTCAAAGAGACCCTTCCAAAACTTATTGGTCATGCTAGGATCTGTATTTGACACTATGGACATTGGAAAGCCATGGTACTTAAAAATTTGTGATATAAAGAGAGTTGCCACTTGATGGGATTTGATAGTCTTTTTGATAGGTATGAAATATGCTTCTTTGCTAAACCTGTCTACTATCGTCCATATTCCTATATTCACATGGATAGACTTGGGCAATCCAAAGATAAAATCCATATATATGCTCTCCCATGGGGAATTAGGGATTGGGAAAGGTTGAAGCAATCCATGTTGCTTCCCTCTATCAAACTTCGTCTTTTGGCATATCACACATTTTGAAACATACTCTTGTATGTTTGCTTTCATGGGCAGGCCAATAGAAATATTTTTCTATCCCTTTTTGGGTAGATTGAATTCCTCTATGCCCCGCATAAGGAGGAGCATGAGATTCATACATTAATTTCTCATGTAGTGAGCTTTAGGTCAGGTGAAAAAAACGCAATTATTAACAGCAGTAAGTTTTTGACCTAGTCGTTTTCGACCCAGAATACAATGCTTAGCAATGATGCCCCGCCTATACTTATTTTATGATTTTTAAGAATAAATTCCTACTTATGATGAAATTAGGATGTTTATGATGCCAAAAGCTACGAATTACCATGAAATGCTTATGTCAATGCGTACAACTTTTACTAGCAGTCGCAAATGCAACAGATGTCACTACAATGTGACAATCGAGAAGGGAGTAGGAAGCGCAAGAAGGAGAGAAGTGAGCACCGTTAGCTCACGCTGTGTTTCATTATCCAAAAACTTCTAAAATACTTACAAAATTTGGCTTTTATACCTTAGCCAAGGTTTCTATGGTCAAAATTAATAATCTGGGAGCTCTAACTAAAGATAGGTTGATACAATCTAGAAGCTTGTAGCCTTGGCTCATCAATTATAATGTTTATCTGGAAAGTATAACTTACAACATCCCCGATCCATCAAAATAATAAGTGTTTTTAAAATAAAAGCTCCACAAAATGTTATCCGAGTTATCTTGCTGCTAACATTCCCCCCCTCTTTGACAGTGTCGTCCCTTGACACAGCTTCATGGACTGAAGTAGTCTTCGGGTTAACGGTTGGCGAGGCAGTCTTTAAGCGCATGTAGGGCTTTTTCATATCTAATTCGTCTTTCTTTGTCTGGGACTTGCAAAAATTGCATGGTGACTCTGTTTTTAAGTTCAATGGCTGAATAGCCAACAAACCTTGATGTAAGGTTTCTTAACACTGGCCCAAATATCTTCATTTTCCATGTAAAGAAACCTATATAGAATGCCTCTTCAAATGCCAACATATTGCTAGATGGCAAAAACACGCATGTGGCATAAAACCCATAAGGAAATTCTTCTGTAGGTTTTCCACTTAAATCATAACAAGACCTTTGTTGCCTTCAAGGAAAGACATCCATGGTGCTCTTGCTTGCTCAGGCCCGTGAAATGTTTGAATGCAAGTGAGCAGCATTCTGCAAATCTTACAAAGAATTTCACATGAGAGGTCAGGGAGGCTCTTGAAGAATGTCATGGTGCCCGTTAGGGTTTTCACCATGTATTCTTCCATTGTTGGTCCCTGCTCTAGAGCTGGTAGTCGTGGGTAATTCAACCAGGTTGGCCTCTTCTTCTTATTTAGTGCATCGTGTGCCTGCCATGTCCTTACCCTTGGTACAAAACAAAATATAGGGTCCTTCTGTAGGGCTGCATGTGCTCTTGTGAACAGAATTAGATATATGGAGTTTTTGTTCAACCAGTTCTTTCTCCACTTGGGGTGGATATCCTCTGAGCCTTCTACCTATATATCCTTGTAAAATCTTTCCTTAACCTGCAGTAGCTCCACCTTTATCAATGGGTAGGGTAGTGATTGTTGATGCCATTGTGCATTGATTTGGTTGGGAGTGAGATGAGTTACATTTACTGAGTAGAAAACTCTCAACTCCCAATCCATTGCTGCTTTCCATTTAGCCTTGGCTTCTTGGACAATCTGCTCTTTTAGTGCATCTTCCTCAGCTTGAGAAAGTTGGACCATTGGCACTTACTCGGATTCCGTGATTGGTACTTGAAAATCTGATTCTCCTACAAGCCCTTCTGAAAGCTGTGCTTCCATATCAGCAAAAGAGACTGAGGGTATTTTGATGGTTGGTTGTTCAAAGGTTCTTGATTCATTTTGAGTTTATGTTTGTCCCTCTCTTAGTAGCTGATTAACTCTGTTCCATTCTTCTATTTCTTTGAGTAGTTGCTCTTCTCTTTGGACCCTCATCAATGCAAGGTCTCGTCTTTGTGTTTGTTCCAGCTTTAGCTCAAGATCAAGGTCCTTGTTCCTCTTTTCTAAAGTCTTGTAGACTTTATTTGTTCCCTTGATTGAGGCTACAACTGGGTTTTCTCTTATTTGTATTAGGAATGCTGCTTGATCATTGATCCGCTGCTCAGAGTATTGCAAAGAGGCATTAGCTACATCGAGTTGCACTTGGATCTTTTGTACTGAGACAGCGTGGTGGTTAAACATTCCTTGGTTACTTTTTTCAGTTGTTGATCTTTGCTTTTGCATGCATCGAATAACTTTGTCAAGAGCTCTCCTAGCACTTTATCTCTTTTTGATGCTTCTCCTTTGCAATCTGGTGTATAGCTGCCTCATTTTTCAGCTCTGTAACCCGTCATTGAAGATCTACAATGATGTTCATTTTGTCATCTAGCTCTCCTTGTAGATCACCAATGACTAGTTCTAGCTCTTTAGCCTTAGCATTGTGGCTAAGTGCTAATGGTTCGCATCTTATCTGTCATCAGATGCATTTGCTTGGAATATTCATTCACTTGCATGATAACTTCATCATTTGTTTCTCAATCTTCAGGCTCGACCTGGGGTTGTTTAGAGGTTTGGGCCATTTTAGTTTGTGGATCTTTTGTTGTTGTTGTAGCTTCTGCTTGTGGCCATGGAGGTGGTTCTACTTCTCCTCATTGAGGCTGTGCAAAACTTGCTTCTGCTTGTTGTTCATGCTCTTTTTCTTTTTCTTTGTCATCTTCATTGGACTTATATGTTGGTGATAAAGACCTTGGACTTGGCATGGGCTGGTCTTCTTGTTTTGTAGTTGGTGAAGAGGGCCATGGATACATCTCCTTGTGGTCATGATGTGACTCATTTGTTTAGAAGATTTCGCTTGTCGTTGTTGCTCAGCCGCTTCTTCCGTTGCTTTTATTTGAGCTACTTGAGATTCCTTCAGCTTTAAAGCTTCCTCTTCCGCATACATCCGCTCAAGGACATCTTTGGGATCCTCTAGTCCTTTCCTTGTAGGGTTTTTGGTTCTTGGTCCCTTTATATCTCTTGGACTCCATCTTTTGGTGTCTTCACCTGCAGCTTGGCGGTTCCTTTTGTATGTTTGTTTTTCTCTTTCAAATTTGGTCTCCTTTTGCTGCGGTTCCTCTTGGTGAGCTTCTACTGCTTTCTTTTTCATTGCTTCAATCCTTGCCCTTCTTTCTTCATTATTTGAGCTTTCACTGCTATGGGCTTCATGGGAAATCTCTGCAAATTCCTCATTTGACTTGTACACTCTCTTTGATGATTGAGTGGTCCTTGGAGAAGGTTTGGGGCTGGCAGCAAATTGTCGTCCATTCCAATAGCATGACATGCTATTCTTGTTAGCACTTCTGGAGCGCCCAGATAGGTGATATTTCTCTTTTTCTTTGTGCCCTTCAATGTTGTAAGAACATAATGTGCATGATCTATTTATTGTCTGGTTGTCGACTTCAATACTTGAGTGAAATTAGTCTCAACCGCATGGTTTGGAGTTGTGTACCATGGATGTCCTTTTGAGAGGAAGTGCAATTGTTGATGATATAGGCAAGTTGGTTGCTCCACTTGCCTTTGGATGAGATCATAAAAGGTGGTGAAAGTACCTGCTATTTTTCTATCTCTTGCCCCCATAGATATACCCTCTGTTGGTAGCTTTAGTGCCTCAGCCACTATTTTCTTAGTGATCACCACTTCAGCTTTTTACGATTCTTGATCAGTGATTTGGGCCGACCCATCTTCCTTGATTGAGGATAGTAATTCATATGCCTTCTGGAAATCCACGCCGCATGGTTCCTAGTCGTAGAAATCTCTTAGGCCTAGCCTTATGTTGGCTTCCTTGATGTCTGGCTTTGCCGCTACATCATATACCTCCTTCGGTAGCATTTGCAATTCGACCTGGTGTACTTCTTTGCTTTTGAATCTACCAGCGAAAACCGTTGTGTTGTTTTCTTCGAGATGTTCTTTAGATAAGTAAGTTGCCTTTACTGTCTTTACTGAGCTTGGATCTAATTGGTACGGTGGCAACTCTTGTAGCTTTTCTTTCTAGGATACCTGTTTCTTTGCCTTCTCGACCGCTTGCATTGCTCCTGTTAAGTGAACACAGTGTCAAAGTTAGAGAATTTTGTAAACTCCGCTCTGAAATGCCCTGATTTTGAATTGCTCACAAATGATGTCCATTTTGCTTCAAATCAATTTTGGAGCATGCATAGATGCATAAAAACATGTAGAGATCAAAACCATATAGTTTAGGCAAAAATTACAAGGCAAAAATAAAAGTAAATAATCGTGATTATTTACAGCTAGGGATTTTTCCAACTTTCTGCATTTTTGACATCATAAGCTTGAAACATATGGCATTTAGGGAATCTGGGTGAAGAGTGGACTCATTTAAGTGCACTGGGTAGAAATGGTACTAGATTTAGGCTTTCAGACTCTGAAACAGTAGATATAAAAAGATTTTGAGTTTTTGAGATCCAAACTTGCTCAAAGTTGATTAGAGGGATTGGGACACCATGATCTTTGGTCCCATAAGGTCAAAATTGCAAATTGTATCCATTTTGGTAAAAAAGTAAATAATCACGATTATTAACTTTTTTCTCAAATTATACATTTTTTGTTGCAACTTGGTTCTAGGCATGATGTCTATGTGTGAGATATGGGATCAAAAAATGTGACAATTAACTCAAAAATTGGATTAAAAAGACTTTGGTGCGTTTTTTCTACAAATTTAGAGTTTTTCTTGATCATTTTGTCTCATACTCGACATGTGGCATGTAATAGATGTGTACAAGTGATAGGTGAAGTGAAGAGATCAATTCCAAGCCAAACAAGCACAAAAGTAAATAGTCGCAATTCTTTACAACAATCACTTTTTTTGTAATAATTGATAATTTGATGACCTAAACATATTTAATACATTTAAAACAAGTCCTATAATGAATTTGGTCAAGTTTGATCGTGTCGACATCACTTCGTGCTCTTGTCGACTCTGAAATCACCGATTTTTGTGACTAGATGTCATGTGGAGTTGGTTAGTCACTTTTAAAGCTATGGAATTGTCTGCTACATAGTCTTGATGATACTCATTGAGTTTTGGCCCATTTGGAGTTAGTTTGACTTCATATGTCAAATTTGACACTTTGTAGCCTTTGAGTCATTTTCTGTTGTTCAAGAGCTTGCCTTAACTGTTTCCATGTAACCATCTAGGTACATTGTGTATACACCCAGTCTATAAGTTTCCCGTGGAGTCAAAATCCAATTTTGGCATATGGCAAAAACCTAGATTATTTACTTGGGACTCTCTCGATCCCAGCAAAAATGTCATCTGGTCATATAAAAGTGTTCTATTATATAGGGGCATGTTAGAGTTCAAGTCTTGTCCAATTTGGTTGAGGTGACAGGCCGTTATGGTCAATTGTGTGTCGTAGGACTTCAAGCATAACTGGGTTTCTAGGGTTTTTTCCTGAGCCTAGACTTGCTACCCGGCCATATAGAATTGTTCATTGATAAGCTTAGAACTTATCCCTCATGTTTCGTGTGAGACAACACTGTAAATGGACGACTATAGACTCTGAAAATCGCGCGCAAAGAAGGCAAAAGGCTCTCTCCTCCAAGAGGGACTAGTGGAAATGAGGTGATTTTGGGCTACCTTGGATATCTGTACTCGGACTTCCCAAACTATTTTTCTCCAAATTCCCCTGTTAGTCCTACTAGGCTATGAAATCTATGTTAGACTCAAAAATTCCTTCAATCGGATTCCGTTAGCTCATTTTGCAAGAATTTGTGAAAGTAGGCCTTGGCGGCCTAATTTAGGCTCCCCGCTTCCATTTGTCAATTCCATTGAAATTTTTTGTGCCTGTCGTCTTGTCCTTTTGATTATCAACATATCTTCAATTTCTCCATCTGAGCTCATTTGCTATTTATTATTAATTTTTGACCTCTTTATTAAAAAAAATAAAAGAAAATAATAAAATACGCTAAAAAAGAAAAGTAAAAAATCAATAATTAAGAAAATCCATTGAAAAAGACCACTTTATTGTTTTTTAGTGGATTTCTCCATTTTTAAGTTCCAATATCTAGAAAAATGATAATAATAACAAAAAAGGCCATTTTTTGATAGTATATACACTATTTACACTCATCGGGGAGATGTTATCAGTTGTATTTCCCTTGTTGATGATTTTGTGAGGGTATTATTAGGTAATTTTGCAAAAAATCACACGTTAACGTCCAACTTTTTCTTCCCTTTTCAAGCATTGCCCTTAATTACTTAGTTGCCTTCCACCCCTCCTAAATGGCGTACTCCGGGACGACTGTGTGCATGGGTTGAACAAACGTGTCTGTGCATAGCGTTGTTTGGATCTATCATACTTCAAAGATCAATGCAATTCAAACCATTATGTTGTGCAAGAGTTGGATCTTGAGTAATTAACTCAAGGGTTTCTTAGGTGGAGGTTTTCTGTTGCCGTTTGCTAAAGAGAAAATCTTGTAGCTTGTGTGCTCTTTGCTTTATTGTACTGTCAGGATGCTTTGGAATGCTAATTTCCTAAGTTGTCGATATCAATGATGACCGTTGTTGAGCTTTAACTCGCCATTTGTATCTTGTTTCTTCTTTGATAAATTGTTGTGGAGCAAGTGTTTTGAGACTTAACTCTCCACTGCGTCATCGGTCTTACATTTTGCGAAGAAGATAAGTGCTTCTTTTTCCTCCAAATCCATTTTGTTTTAGGTTCCCTACTTGAAGATGATCTTCTATGTGTTTTTAACTTTGGAACCTTCTTTGGTACAGTAGATGATGTTTTGGGCACCCAAATTGGAAACAACTTATCTTTGAGTTGTACTTTTGGTACCCAGATATGCCTGACTCCTTGCATGCTATTTGTAGAATTTTCTTGTCTAGAGGATGAAGAAGATTGATTGCTTCGTGCTTTATTTTGCTGGTAACCTCTTTTCCATCCTCCTTGCTGCCAATTGGAACAATGAGTTGTCCACCTTTCGGGGAGAGCTTTAGTTGATTGGTATCCTAATCTGGTACTGCCTTGTATATGTGTATCCATGAGATTCCAAGAATCATTGTTTCATTCATGTGTTCATCTACTAAGAATACAAACTGATGAGGGCATGAACATCCATGTACTACCACATTTAAGTTGACTACTTCCACTGCCGTGGCGGTGGGCTCTTGTTGCATCCTTTAATAGCCGATATTCCTGATGTCAAAGAATGATCCATTGCTTTCTTGTACGTGGAATAAATGACTACATTTACTCAAGCTCCTGTATCAACCAATGCATTTGTGCTATGATTGTTCAGTTGTACTTTGATGCAAAGTTCCATTTCATCTAACCATTCATCATCTGTTGACACTACATCCTTTTCTAATTTCCATAGTTGTTCATCTAGTTCAAGAGTGTTGATGGGAATAGGTATTTGTTGATTTTTGAGAGCATATTTCCTTTTGAGTACTCTAAGCTGAGCTTCCTCTGGGGATTCATCAATGACTTGAAATCATTTCAGCTTTCTCTGCTTTGCTACATGGATCTTTTCTAGCAGTTCATTTGTTAGTGGCAAATTGTACTTCTTTAAATGACATCCACTAATTCAATTAGCCATTGGTTCACCATCTAGGGTGGACAACTTAACTGCTCCACTTGGAGATATGTCTTCAATGATAAACGGTCCGTTTCCCTTTTTCTTAAACCTAGGAATGTGTTGCTTGAGGGAGTAGACTAAAACTAAGTTCCCTTTTTTGAAGATTTTTGTAACTAGATGGGAATCAAAAAACTGTTTTTGTTTCTGGTTTTGTGCATAGATGTGAGCTACGGCTGTTAGCCTTTGCTCATCAAGATTTTCTAAATCTTCAAGCCTCTCTGACAATTCATGTCCAGTCCTCTCAAGATACTTAGCAACCATTAGTGTCGAAGATAGAAATTCTATCGACAGTATGGCATCAAGACCATAAACAAGGTTAAAGGGTGTTGCATTTAAAGCTGTCTTGAATGAGACTCTTTAAGCCCATAGAGTGGCATGGAGATTCATTTCCCAATCAATCTGTCCTGAACTAACCACTTTAGTCAATACTGAGCTAAAAATTTTATTTGTGTACTCAACTTTCCCATTTTCTTGTGGGTGATAGGGAGCCGATTTGTTACGGATGACCATACATTCATTAACCAGATACTCAATTACCTCATTGAGGAAATGAGTTTCCCTATCAGTGACAATTTCTATTGTTAGTCCATATCTTGTGAACACATTCTTATACAAGAATGCGGCTGTGGTTATGGCATCATTCTTTTGGATTGCTTTAGCCTCTGCCCACTTGGTCAAATAGTCCGTAGCTACAATGATACATCGAGCTTAGGTTTTATAAGCAGGTGGTTGTACTGGCCCAACAAAGTCTATACCCCATTTTGCAAAAGCTCTAGCCCCCATCATTGGTCTTAAAGGCATGCTATCTGCACGGGTTGGAATTTTTGCTCGTTGACATGCATCACACCTTCGAACATATTCTTTGGCATCTGCAAAAAGTGTTGGCCACCATATACCTTCCATTAAGATTTCTCTTGTGGTGGTTTCACTAGAAAAGTGACCTCCAACTAATCCCGCATGTGCTTGTTCTATAATGGGAATATAGTCATCTTCATTTACACAAAGACACAGATGTTGATCCTTTCCTCTTCCATACAATTGGTTTCCAATAAGAGCATAGTCTCTTGCTTCAATTTCAATTTCTCTTTGGCAATGTTTACTCATATCCTCAAGAAATGTTCGTCTTGATAAGTAAGCAACTAGATAGTTACTCCACTTAGGAACGAGTGATATTTGGAACAATGTCACATGAGGTATGGGTGCTTGTTTCTGGCATTGAGGACATTTTTTACAAATGAGTGAACATCACTTCTCATGGTTGGCCAAAATACTCCAAGTCTCAAGATACGTTGCATAGTTTGGTCTTACGCAAAGTGAAGTCCTGCTATGGTAATATGTGTTTGACTTAGGTATTGGGTTTTTTCCTCAGGATTAATACACAAAAGAAATATTCCATCTCGATTTCTTTTGTATAGCCTTCCAGCTAGTAATTGCTACATAGCCAATTTCTCAATTAATCCGGTTGTAATAGGAAGTGGTATTTACGAATCCACTTGAGATACGGTCACCAATGATACCATATTTTCCGACCATCGGGGTATCATTGTCTACTCCCTTTCGTGGTTTTCCTGAAATAATCCTTAACAAATGATCTGCTCTTTGGTGAGTGGTGCTCTTTTCACAACTACAGTAAAAGAATGATAAACCATCTCACTATTCTTCCTGTGTTGCATGGCATGTTGACCAAGTATAATAAGTCTTGGTGGTCCACAAAGAACACAAATTTGTTAGCTAATAGGTAGTGTCTATACTTTTTTATTGCATAGATCATTTCTAAGCCTTCCCTTTTGGTGGTTGTATAGTTTTTCTCTGCCATATTCAACTGTCTACTAGCATAAGAAGTAGGAAAATCAAATTTTCCGTCTCCTGGTTGAGCTAGTATACACACAATGGAAAAATTGGAAGCATCTACATGTATGTAGAATATTTTATTCCAATCTGGTGCTTTCAATATTGGGGCTGAAATGAGAGCTTGCTTAAGCTTCATGAAGGATTCTTCACACTCTTCAGTCCATTCAAAGAGTGTAATCAAGCTATACATGGGTTTTGCAATTATAGCTCACATGTAAATAAATCGTCTGTAATATCCACAATGTCCCATGAAAGCTTGAACCCCTTTGATTGTTGTCAGTCTATGAAACTCAACAATAACATGAATTTTATCCATATCAGTAGCTATGCCATTTTTAGACACTATATGTCCAATAATTTTTCCTTGTCTACCCATAAATGTGCACTTTTCAAGATTTAAGCAAATCCTATAAATTCTACATCTTTTGAAGACCTTTTTGAGGTGTTGAAAATGATCAACCCAGATTGATGAATGTACACATAGATCATCCATATATACTTCCAAGAAATTCCAAAGGTATTCCTTAAAAGCATGGCTCATCAATCTTTGAAAGGTGGCAGGAGCATTAGTTAACCCAAAAGGCATAACCCCGATAGGCAAAAATACCCCATTCTGATTGTATCCCGAAAAGCCTTCTAAAAGCTGTAAGCTTATTTTCCTACAACTTGTTCTAAAACATGCTCAGTGATTGGAAGAGGATATTTGTCTCTAACGGTCACTGCATTCACTTTCTTGAGATTGATACACACCCTTAATTTTACATTTTTCTTGGGTACTATCACTATTGGTGACACCCAATTTGTGTGTTCAATTTCATAAATGAATTTGTCTTCCTTTAGCATTTCTATGTCTTCTTTGATCTTTCTGAAAAAATTTCCATTATAAGTATATGGCCTCTATCTGCTTGGTTTTGCATCATCCCTCATAAGTATGGTATGCTGACAGATTTCTGGATCAACAGCGTTGAGATCTTTATAAGACCAAGCAAAGATATCTCGGTATTCTTTTAGTAAGCTTAATAAAAGCTCTTCTTCTTCTTTCGTCAGGTTGTTTGCAATGTAGGCAGGTCTAGGCTCTTCTCTTGGTTCGGCCTGATCTATGTTTTTTACATTTTCAGGTCCTTCGTAGGACTCGCCCTGTTTTCTTAGTTCCCTGACAGGTTGTTCGACTATGATTTTTTGTCCTCGATGGTTTCTATTTCAGTGGTATACATCTCCTTTAGAGCTTTCTTCAACTCTTGATACTTCTTCTTTCGTTCAACTCGTGTCATGGTTGAATCCTTGTCTTGGTATTTAGGTTTTGCTTGAGTTTCCTTTCTCGTTTTTCTCGATGTTTTTGATATTTCTTGCTTTTCATTTAAAGGATATCTACCAGTGATTTTGTCTTTGACACAATCATGTGCATCTATTTGCATCAGAAACTGTGTTCTACTAGAGACTGATGGCATGGGTTTAGATTTCAAGTTTCTGGTGTCTCTTTTTTTTCTATACCATTTTTGTCTTTTTGGTTTCTGATTTGGAAAGTCAAAAAACTTTTACTTCCCTCCTTTCATGAGTAGTTTAGCTCTCACGTGTTCTTTCTCCGACCCCGAATCATCTGAGATAGCTGAATGTTCTTCTAACTCGTCTGTTGCATCATAGTAGAGGTCCGAAAAGACTTGTTGAGATTTCATTAAGTCCTTGTCTTCTTGAATTTCATCTTCAATATGAAAGGTTGAGATCATTTGTATGGGAATTATTTCATAGCCGTCCTCATTGCAAAATTGAGTAGGCATAGACGTATTCACACATACATCCATTTTTGATAAATTTTGAAATTACTCAAATGGCTCAAACAAATGCTCCGAAAAGGGTTCAGGTACATAAGCTTCATATGTGCAATCCCTTTCTAAGATACATTCTTTTTCTTTAAGCTCCCATTTTCTGAGGCTCTGCACATCCAAATATGTGTGTCTTTATTCAACCAATATGGAATCTTAGTTTCAGCCGAAGAGATTGAGTCAAATTCTTGTATGGATGTTTTCATGATATCTCTATAAGTGTGATCTTTTAGATTAACCCTTGTTATTGATCCTACTTGCTTCAAGTACATATATTTTTTTCCCCAATCCTAGATGAGTTGTACTTGTCGCATGAAAGGTCTTCCCAAGATGATTTCATAATTGAGTTTCTTTCCAAAGTCCACTATTGCAGAAGTATGTTGATAATCAGTTCCACAGGAACTAACTATCACTTTTTCAAGCAGTCCTAAGGGTTTTCTGATGTGTCCATTATCCAATTTCAATTTCATTCGAGTTTGTCTAATGACTTGTTTTCCCATGATTCCCATACTTCTTTTGCGACTATGGGTATGCCTGCCCCACTATCCAGTATCGCCATGGTTTCTGTATCATTATATCTCACTAGAAGGGTTGTGTTTCCTTCTCCCCTTTTGTAGTATTCTCCAACTTTGTTCATTGGGACGGATCTAATCTCTTTGTTATCCATTTTGTGTTTCAATTTTTCCAAATTTTCCACAATTAGCCCTGTTATCCCCACCTTCTCTAGAGTTTTTTGTAGATCATTCCATAAATATGGTCTGATTTTTAACGGTTCTCTTAAAGTAAGAGTGCATTGAATGGGTGTAGACATGATTGAATGGATGTTGTCTACCTCTAGGGTCTCTTCTGCTCTTTTTATCTGAATGGTTTTACACACTATGGATTTGTCTTCGTTATCTCCCAAGTAAGAGGGTAGTGTTTTCAAACTCATTGGTTTAGACAGTCCTGAAGCTTCAGAGCCGCAATCCCCATACAAAGATTGTACATCCATGTCCATATCAGGAGGTAGATTGTCTTACCAAACTTCTTCTATAGCATTTGACTTCAAAGTTAGGCTCTCATCATTAATCTTGAGTCTAACGTTTTTCCATAAGTGCCTTGGCTAGTCTTCTTCTTCGAACAAAATTCTATCTAAGGCATCTTCACTGTCAGGCACTATGAGTTCTGGATCTTTACTTTAAAGGTGGGATTCTACCACCACTTTGAATTTCTCTTTACTAGTTCCTCAGGTTTTGCTATAATCTCAAGCTTGAATTTTTGTTATCCATTTGAATATCAAGCTTGGGTTTTTGTTTTTTTCAGCATCTCTTGAGTAATTCTTACTAGATTTTGATAAGCTTCAAGGATAGCTGTTTCCATATCTAAAGAAGGATAGTTTTTCCATTTGTTTTCCATGGTTTGGCCTGCTTTAAGTCCTTCTTGGTAAGCTTCCAAGGATGCATTGATTGGCTCAAAAAATTTTGTCTACGAAAATTGATCCTCCACATTTCATTGTGGTTTCCTTGATTTCACTTCCAGTTTCTTTCACTTTTTCCTATAATAGTTTCTTGGATTTCTCCTCAATTGCAGCCCTTTGTTTCTGTTTTCTCATCTCATACCTTTGGCTTCTACTTCTCTTGTCTTTTGAGAGGAAAATTTAGTATTCTCCGAATTATTAGAGGAGTTATGTTTCTTTTTCTTAGCCTGGGCTCTGGTGATTACCTTCATTGGAACGATAGGTTCACTCTTTGATGAGCTAATAGGCATCACTTGGACTACGTTCACTATTGTTTTACCCTTATTTAAAGGATTTTTTGGACAATCTTCGGGGAAGTGTCCTCCCTTTTTGCAACATTGTATACAGAAAGCTTCAAATGGCTTAATGTTCTTGTCATGCTCGAGACATTCATTTTTCCAATGATCATTTGCACCAAAATTATGACAGTTTCCTGTTCTTAACTTAATCATGGGTCTTACCATCGGAGGTCTAACACCTTGATTAGCTATATAGTGCATCAGTGCCAGCTCTGATGTAGTATAAGTCGCAGTCTTCCATTGGTCGTGAATGTGAATTATACTAATCTCCTTCTATCACTACTATAGATGGAATAGGCTCAACATAGGGTGTAACATTCACTAGTTCTTGTTCATCTATGACTCCCTCTAAATGCATGTACTTTATAGGCACTACATTATGTCCCAAAATATGGAGGTTGTTGACCCAGCACGGGTTGAGGTCTTTTCATACCCATTGGTGGTCTTTGAGCTGGGGCCATATTAGGCTGATATCTGTACACGGATTTTCCTTGTGGCCTCATAGGCACATATTGAACATTTCCATCATACTTTGGTCGGTAATAGCACTCATTGGTCTCATGGTTGGTCCATTTATCCCCCTCGATTGCACACCATTTCTACGGCCTAATTGGTTGTCCCTGTTGAGGTATCCCTTGCCTTGGTCCTCTCATAGGTACTTTTTGCATGTTATTCATCATTTCATTCATCCTTTTGAGCATGTCTTCTATGGATCTAAGCGGTGTTGTAGTAGCAGCAGTTCCCACTTGTGCTGGTTTGGTGGATGTGGTTTTCTCATTTTTATTATTCTTAGGGATATCTTCTTTATTGAAAATATCACAATTGTCTCCTAAGACAATAGCATCTGACACACACTCTTCTAAGGTCATATGTTTCTTGCTATACAATATAGCATGAAGTTCCTTGTTTAGAAGTCCCTCTAGGAACAATGATACTAATCTTTCTTTTGCAGGTATTTCTAGTTATGGGCATCTTGCAATGTATTCCTTCATTCTAGTTGCACAATCCCTAACAGATTCACCATGTTTCTGCTTGAAGCTATAGATTTGAGCTACCATGTTATGTTTAATCCCCATTTTGGAACATCCAGCTGTAGGTATACTTTTAATGCCCACCTCTCTCAGTTTTTCCACCACAATACATGCTGCACAATTTGTAAGGCCCCCATATGAGGAGAAGCCAATGGTGGACATATATTTGCTGGATTACAGCTTTGCACGACGCTAATGGGATCTCTATTTGTGATCATGGATAGTACGAAGCAAATTCAGAGGTAACTATGGGGGCAACTGTTTTTCCCATCGCCACAATATTCCTTTTCTTCGGAATATCTTGGCCGAACGACGGCCATAAGACAATCAAAAAATAGTCGTCCAGTGGCCGGTGGTCCATGGTCTTTGGACAGTTGTCGGCGGCCGCTTGTCTTTGGATGTTGGCCAGATTTCCTTGGCCGGTGGCCGATTTCTAGGAGGATCTGTCTATCCAAAAGCGGCTACACATGGACGCATGGGAGAGTCCTACTTGGAGTTGGCTATCTAGAGGCGGTTGCACATACGCATTTAGAGGCTCCCTTACATCTATATAAGGAGGCCTTCTCATGAGTAATTTGGTAGAGTGGCATGTACACTTGACGCACACAACACATCCTTGTGTAAGGATTGTTAGTCCCTTGTATTCCTACTTGCTCTAGTTGTCTAAATCTCCATCTAAGCTCTGCCTTGAGAGTGCATGGGTAGATGACGCCATCACTTTGCAATAGTATGCTAATCTAAAGTTTTTGATTTGCCACTAATCTACTTTGCATTGTATCTCTCTCTACTCTCCTTGCTACTAGATCCTTATTGTATTCCGCATTTCTTATATGGTATCAGAGCACTAGGTGCTCGTAGCTGAGAAAGTACGAGAAGTACTTGTATTATTTTGCAAAATCAATTATATCGGCATCTTCAAGTGTTGTTGCTGGTGCTACTCCGCTTCGCATTTGTCTACCAGCATGCGCCGAAGAAAAGCTTGACAGAACCAACTACACATTGTGTAAATTCAAAATTTTTGCAATTCTAGATTCATATGAATTGTTGGATATGGTGTTGGGGCCAAATGGTGCAGACACGGAGCCCACAACAACAAATGATCCGACAAATCCAAGCATTGTAATTCCCCTGAATGCTACTCTTCTACGTGCCTGGAAAAGAAGGAATGTAGATGCATTATGCACCATTGTCATGTGTAAGTGATTCTGTCCTCACTTTCGTTCAGCATACCACTAAAGCTCCTGAAGCTTGGAACATATTGTCTTGCCAATATGAGGCGCTCAATCACACCAGAATTCAAAATTTGGAAAATCAGCTTGCTGTTGAGAAACTTGATGATGGAGAGAAAGTGGAGGCCTTTATCAAGCGGATTAAGGACCTCCAAGATCAATTAGCTGCCATTGATATGGCTATTTCTCTAGAAGATTTAGCTCGGTGCTGGATTTGCATACTTTCGGCGAGATATGATGGTCTCATTAAAGCACTCAACACTTAGGTTCGTCCAATCCCTCTTATGTTTAAAGAACTGAGTGCAATGTTGCTTAAAGAAGAGCTGCGACTTAGGACCAGGGATGGTGGAGGTGATGCTGCCTTCATAGTCAATGCAAAAGGCAAGGGGACTACGTCAAATGCTTCTAAGAAGAAGCCGAAGAAGAGAAAAATTTTAGGTAGTTGTTTTTATTGTGACAAGAAGGGTCATGTTGTTAAAGACTACAGAAAGAAGAAAGCAGATGAGAAGAACAGCACCATGAAAGCTTCTTGGAAGGAAAGAGAATCGGCCAACAATGTTGAAGCAGACCTTGAAATATGGGCGGTCATAGAAGAGGTATGGTCATTAGAAAAGTCCGCTTGTTGATGGTTCTTGGATTCTAGATAGTGGTGCATCTCGACATATGACTAGCAAGAAAGACTGGTATAGTTCCTAGAATCCTTTACAGGAACCCATAAGTGTAATTGTTGGGAATAATTCCAAATGTCCAACCGAAGGGTCTGGGATTTTTTTTTTTAAACAGCTACAATTGAAACTAAAGAGCTCTCTAATGTGTTGTACGCGCTTCAAATCAAGAAGAATTTGTTGTCCATTGCTATAATCACTGATCGTAATCTTGAATTCCGTTTCAAGAAAAATGTAGCAAAAATCTTGGATTCTAAAGGCAACACAGTGGGAAAGGGTGTAAGGCGCAACAACCTCTACAAACTTTCTGCACTTACGGTTGCTACAGAAAAAGGTAGAACTCAATTATTGCATGAGAGGTTTGGTCACTTAAGCATTGCTGTGCTAAAACAAATGCAAAGATCTAGAATGGTGGCACACATGCCTCAAATATTAGATATGAATGAAGTTTGTGAAGCTTTCACGATGGGAAAGCAACAAAGAAAGGCATTTCCGCAAGAGAGTAGTAATCGAGCTCAGTCTCCTCTAGAGTTGGTACACACAGATCTTTGTGGAAAAATTTCTACAGCCGCTTTGGGTGGATCTTTTGAATTTTTGCTTCTAGTCAATGACTTTAGTAGAAAGATGTGGGTGTATTTCATTCGTGAGAAGTCTGAAGCTTTTGGAAAGTTTAAAATGTGGCAAAAGCTTGTAGAAAATGAAACAGGAAAGAAGGTGAAGAAGCTTCGCATAGATCGAGGAGGAGAATTCATCTCAAATGAATTCAACAATTACTGCAACAAGCATGTCATAAAATGACACCGTACTATAGCTTATACACCACAACAAAATGGAGTTTCGGAGTGTCGCAATCGGACAATGGTAGAAATGGCAAGGTGTATGCTCAAAGCCAAGGGTATGCTAGATTCCTTTTGGGCCGAAGCAGTAAGTACAGTAGTGTACATACTCAATCAAAGCTACACAAAAGATTTGAAAGGGAAAATGCCTCAAGAAGCCTTTGCTGGTAAGAAACCTTTAGTCTTGCATTTCAAAACATTTGGGTGTTTTTGTTATGCACATATTCTTTATTCACAAAACGAACAAAGTTAGAAGCCAAAAGAAATAAGTGTGTATTTCTCGGATACAATGCAGATTCTAAGGCTTATAGACTCTATGATCTAGAGGTAAAGAAAATACTCACCAATGAGGATCTGGTGTTTGAAAAAGGTCCACATATGGTGGAGAAACCAGGTTCGTCCACTTTCTCATCAACTGAAGAAATAACTCACCATGTGCCAGACCAAAGTTAGGTAAAAAATCAAGAGGAGGAGTTTCTAGATGATGACTCAAACAAATCTAACCAACCTATTGCAGCATCACAGGAAAATCCACTACCAAAGTGGGCTCAACAGCTTTTTGGCGCTCAAAACCCTCAAGTTCACAATCCTCATGAAGATGAGGGGGGCTTGCAATGGTAAAAAAGAATAGAGGAGCAAAGAAGATCCTCTGAAAATATCATCAACATGGCTCTCATGACAGAAATTGTGGGCTCTGTAAAGGAGCCAGCCTCCGTCGACAAGGCCATGGCTGATCCAAAATGGAAGAAAGTGATACAGTTTGCATACGACAGCATCAGAAATAATGACACTTGGGAAGTAGTGGATCGGCCTCTAAAGAAGAAAGTCATCGGCACAAAATGGGTGTACAAGCTCAAGCATGAAGTTGATGGCTCCTTGCAAAAGTACAAAGCCAGGTTAGTAGCTCAAGGATTCTCTCAAGTTGAAGGGTTTGATGTTAGTGACACCTTTGCTCCCATAACTCGAATGACAACTATTCGTCTTGTACTTTCTCTTGCTGCTATCTATTTATGGGATGTTTACCATATGGATGTTGTGTTTTCATTTTTGAATGGATTTTCAAGGAGGAGGTATATATTGAGCAACCACCAGGGTTTGAGATGCCCCATTCAAAACACAAGGTTTGCAGATTGAAGAAGGCTTTATATGGCCTAAAACAGTCTCAAAGGGCATGGTATGTCAGAATTGATAAGGTTTTAAAAAACTTGGCTTTAGAAGAAGTGCTTTTGAAGAAAATTTATATGTACTTAGAGAGAATGGAGAACAAGTCATTATTATCTTGTATGTCGATGACTTGATAATTACAAGTGACCACAAAGAGCTCATCCAACAAACTCGTGAGAGTTTGAGTTCTGAATTTGAAATAACAGACTTAGGTTTGTTGCATTACTATTTGGGGATTGAGGTTTGGCAATCTTCAAAAGGCATTTTCACCTCTCAACAAAAGTATGCAACACAGATCCTAAAAGCTTTTGGCATGATGGATTGCAAACCTGTGAGCACTCCAATGGAGATAAATGCAAAACTCTTCATGGAAGATTCTTCTCCCTTAGTCGACATTAAAAAGTGCAGAAAACTTATGGAAAGCTTAATTTTCTTGTGCAACACTAGGCCAAATACTTCTTTTGCAGTAGGTGTTTTAAGCAAGTTTTCCGAGTCTTACCATACACCGAGCGACATTTTTTGAGCAAAACGAAATCCGAGAAAATATTTATACTGCATGGGCCTAGTTGTTGAGCCCTCTTGTCCATGAGAGAGAGAGAGAGAGAGAGAGAGAGAGAGAGA
This sequence comes from Adiantum capillus-veneris, assembly GCF_014529385.1. NCBI lineage: Eukaryota > Viridiplantae > Streptophyta > Polypodiopsida > Polypodiales > Pteridaceae > Adiantum > Adiantum capillus-veneris. The sequence continues at coordinate 49,047,159 of NC_140941.1, forward strand.
GAGAGAGAGAGAGAGAGAGAGAGAGATTTCACAATACTCTTGAATGAAAAGAGCGATTTGTCTTATGTCTGTCACACTAAGGTAGGGAAGCAAAGTCCAAGCGGAGGTGGTATCCAATCATTTGTAGATGAGAAGGAAAAAGTTAGCCTCCATCCCTTGTCAGAGGGATGGCCTCACACCCTCGGTCAAGTTTTCAAAATAGTGGCCAACAACAAAAAGTGCATGTGGGAGTTCATTTTAGAGGTGTTGAACCTTGGGAGATAGCGTCTAAACCGAAGGTTTAACCACTTGGGCTACTCCCTTGAGAAAAATGTGCAGCTTTTGTTTTCAACCTCAATTGACAATAGAGTTAATAACCATTTGCAGAAGGAGGGTGGGACAAGTGTCCTTGTGTAACAAGGGACGTAGAAGCCTTTGCATAATATGAAAGTGAATGGAATTTTTTTTTTGAAATTCTTTGATGTGTATAAAAATTGAAAAGTAAGAAGCAAGACTTTCTCTCAATGCTAGAAAAAACCGGGGTACAATGTATTTTAACCGGTTGAAATTATAAAATCTTGACTATATTTTGAGCTTGTCTTTAAGAAAATCAAAGTTTCAAATGGCTTTAAGAAAAAAAAAAAACAAAAAATTTACACAAGCTTTAGTGTCATTACTAGCAAAAGCTTCAAATTTTGACCTAAGAATTGAGAGAAAATCCAAGTTTGCCCTTATTTCCACTGGTTAGAGAAAATGTATTTTTCTAGCCCTACTTTCTCTCTCTCTCTCTCTCTCTCTCTCTCTCTCTCTCTCTCTCTCTCTAGTATAATCTCCCCCCCAGGCTGTGCTGCACATGCAACCCTTTCAGGGAGAAATATTTTTAAAGCACATTGAAGAGCTTTAAAAAAAAGTCTATTCACTTTTGCATTTAGTACAAATAGAGAGAGATAGTTACCGTACATGAAGCACTTTCTTTTTGACAAGTAAATTTCCTAGTCTCTCCATGCACTCGTACCCGCCACTTGTGTGTATCGATCCGACATACGACCCCATTTGCATGTGTGACGGCTGTCATCTTTCCATTTTCTCCCATCGTACATGGCTCGACATCACCCCAAGATTCACTAAATTCACCAGTCACTTTTGTTTAAACAAAACGGGGTACCCCCCCCCCCCCTTTTTGTTCACTACAAGAACACATTAAAAAAAAAAAAAAAAAAACTTCGTTCCTATAAAACTTTTGAAAAAGAGAGAGTTTTCATTTTTAAAAAAACTCCCTAAAAGGATCTGCGTTGACGCAGATCCCTTTAGGGAGTTTTTAAAAAAATGAAAACTCTCTCTTTTTTTAAAGTCCTATAGGAAGGAAGGCTTTTTTTAATAAAAAAAGTGTTCTTGTACTGAACACAAAGTGGGGGGGGAGGAGGGGGGGGTCACAAAGCTGCAGTGATGGTGGATGGATTTTATTTGTTGGTAGCTTATTTCGTTTTTTTTGTGTACTAGAAGGTTTTGTTTATGTTGGGGTCTCTTACCTGTTTGTGTACAACTCGGTGTATCTGTTGGGGACTCTTGCTTGTTTGTTAGCTATTCAATGGATTTGGTCTTATTGTTCATGGTTTGGTCCCAGACCTTAGACTATAAGTAGTAGTGGCATCCTAGGCCTAGCCTCTCAGTGATGAGGATTGTGAGCCCTGCCATGTCTGCATTATGTGGTGTTAGTCTGCTCTTGTTTTGTCGAGGATGGCCTCCCCTCTACTGTCCGGTTTGTTGTTGATGGTGGTTCAAGGACTTGATGTATGATTTTTGTAATTTTTGTGCTTGATGTATGGTTATGCTATAGTGTTCTAGCTCGGCTTGTGAGCAAGGTAAGTCTTGAGGTCTCCATTTAACTATAAAATTTATCTCATTGAATCGCTCGATTTTATCATCACTCAAAAAATTTCACTCAAAATTTGGGATTCCTCGATTTTCCAACCAACCAAGAGAATCTCATTGGAAGGCAGGTATGTGAGTTCTTAACACTAGGTTGGTAACCTAACAAGACATAAAAGTGTCCTTTCAGGGTTTTGAAAAAAACCTCCAAAACCATAGTAGATCCACTCATTTTGTATAATCCTTTCATGAGGTTATAGTTCAAGGACTACTACACATGGAAAAAATAAGACACTTGTAAAATTTCTCATCTTTTGGTGACATCAAGCCTCCAAAGTTGATGGACAAGTACATTTTCATCAAAACTGTCATTTCTTACATTTTGTTGCATAATTATAAGATTAGGGATTTTTGTAGGACTTGAAATAAATTCCCTAGTTAAATTCAATGGGTTGGTGATCAGAACATATGATTGCTTCTCACTCACTATTTTTTGTTTTGCCAAAAGAAATAGGTACAAAAAAGTTGAATTTTTACCATTCTGCAAACCTATCATCAAAGTTTCTATAGCCACACTCAATACAAATAATATATGCATGTTTTATTAGTTCCATATTGTCCTTTAGGTTCATAAGGAGCCATGGAGCATGTCAAAAGAATAATACATCTCTTACCAAGGGGAATCTTGGAGACAAAGATGAAGTGCTAAATACAGCAAACATGAAAAAACTGGGTTCAACATTATGAGTTGTAGAATCCCATAGAAACTATTCAATATCTAGCGAAATTTGATCCTTATGACTAGATATGGTTACTACCTACAAAATGCACGTAGTTGTCACAAGAAACTAACAATATTGAAAAAGCTATACTTGATATAATAGAATGTTTCGTTTTCTTCTATAATTGAAAAAATCAACCATCGTTGTGTACTATGCAAAATAGGGTATTAGGTGCCCCAAAACTCAAGGAATATTAGCTTTATGTTACAATATGCGACATAGAAAATAAAAAATGAATTTGGATATCATGAAATCCACCAAAAAAATCATAGAAGAGCTAAAATTGGCTAAAAGACAGGATTTTAGAATTTTTGTAATTTGGTCATAACTTACAACTTTAATATTTATTTCTCCCTAGAAGCATCAGGACATGTTGAGGACTACTAAAGATAGTTCTCTAGCCTTATAGACCTCACAAACATGAATTCTAGAGTGATATAGTTGCAAAAAGTTGAAAAAAGCCAAAAACAGGACCCGTTTTTTCACACAATTTAGGTTGTGAAATGTTGTGCAAGGACAAGGTTAAAGATGGAATTGATATTCCAAAAAAATGTCAAGTTTTTTTCAGCTCATGAGACAACTTTCTAGATAGATAGCACCTCAAAATCCATTTTGAAACTCTTGACATAATTCAAGGAAAATGGTCACTTAACAGGACATAAAAGTGTCCCATTACCAACCTAGTGTTAAGTACATCAAAGGTACTTTGGTGTCCATGGAATTACCTATGGCATTGCCACAAATACTCTTAGTTGGTATTGTGACTCCAATTGGGTAGGAGATTGTGACTCTAGAAAGTCAGTTTCTGGATTTTGTTTCTCACTTGGTTTTGGAGTGTTTTCTTGGATCAACAAGAAGCAGCCAACCGTCACTCTTTCTTCAATCGAAACAGACTATAAAACTTCTTGTGAAGCAGTTTGGCTAAGGTGAGTCCTAATGGACTTAGGTGTTTCTCTTCATTTAGCAACAATACTTCAATGCGACAACCAGAGTTGCATGGAAATTTCCAAGAACCTCGTCTTCCATGCACGCAAAAAGAATATTGAGGTTCAATATCATTATTTTTGAGAGCTAATTGAGGATGAAATTGTGGAGCTAGAGTATTGTCCTACTGAAGATAATTGTGCAGATATCTTCACCAAAGCTCTAGGAAAAGACCATCTACTTCGACATCTTCATAAACTTGGAGTTGGAACATGGCCAACATAGAGCATGTTTGGGTGTTCATTGAGGGGGGGTGTTGGTATACTTGCAATGCCCGCCTCTCTCAAATTTTCCACCAGAATATATGCTGCACAGTTTATAAGGCCCCCATATGAGGAGAAGCCAATGGTGCACATATATTTGGTGGATTCTAGCTTTGCATGTTGATGAGATCTCTATTTGTGATCGTGGATGTTAAGAAGAAAATTCAAGGGCAACTTTTGCCAGTGTGGCTGATTTCTAGGGAAACTTGTCTACCCAAAGCGGCTACACATAGGCGCATGGGAGAGTCCTATGTGGACTTGGCTGTCTAAGGGCAACTGCACATGGGTGTTTAGAGGCTCCCTTACATCTATGTAAGGAGGCCTTCTCATGAGTAATTTGGTAGAATGGTGTATACACTTGACGCACACAACACATACTTGTGTAAGGATTGTTAGGCCCTTGTATTCCTACTTTCTCTAGTTGTCTAAATCACCATCTAAGCTCTACCTTGAAAGCGCATGGGTGGATGACACCATCACTTTGTAATAGTGTGCTAATCTAAAGTTTTTGATTTTCCACTAATCTACTTTGCATCGTATCTCTCTCTACTCTCCTTGCTACTAGATTCTTATTGTATTCCGCATTTCTTACAGCAGCTACAAGTCCTTGAGCTAATGTATTTAAGTCCATGATTGACCTCGATGGAATGTTTTGGAACCAAGTCAGTGCTTTTCCTTCTTATGTCATTCCAAACCCTCAAATTGAGTATGGAAATCAAATATACATTCTGCTCTTAGCACTTGGTTAAAGCTTGCTAAGTGGTCATATGGATCCCCAGATCCACTATATTTTCTGACCCATTTTTGAAAATCAACTGGTTTGACCGTCTAGTTGGTGCAAGTCCCGGTCTCCTTGCAGTTGGTCCTGTCTTGAGTCCTTCAAACCAGTCTGCTGAAAATAGTGACTCATGTAGCTCTAGACTAGCTTTAGTGTCACACGGTTTTCTTCGTGATGAGGTAGTTTTGGGTTTTTTAACAGTTCTTCCAAAAGATCTCTCGTGGAGTTCCTCTCTTGGAATAGTTTCTGGTCCTTGACCCAATATCCAATTTCTAATGGAGTACCTTGGTATTTGGTTTGTTCTACCTCCTCAGGATCATCATAACAAATTTATTGTTATAACAATCCCTAAATAGGTAGGTTGGTAGATCTGCTAAACCCTTGTCTTTGATTTTGAAGATATAGATAATCTTCACGGGTGTTAACTCTTCTGATTTGGCATGAGAAGTCCATAGAATATCGTTGACATTTCTTTCCTCCCAACAATAGACTTCGATCCTAGGATTATCTTTGCTAAGCCGTTTCAAAGGCTTCCAATCAACTTGATCGTATCCCGCGAATTCTAAGGTCGGTGGTCCTTCTTTTGCTGCCATATCTAGAATTATGGTATTTACTTCTAATCCCTATTTTTCTAATCACATTAGGGTTTTCAACTTGTAAATAATAAGTTTCTTTTTTATCCATATACATTTTTCCTTGTTTGTTTGCCGTGATTTCCTCTTCAAACTATATGTCATGGTCATTAATGCGAATGGCATACTCTTCATTAGGATCTAGGTAAACCTGAGTTCCATGGTCATTAGTCTTATAAAATGTGAGTATGTGCTTATACTGCACTATCGTTCAGGTTTCTGAATGAGTCGAGTAGGAAGACATTTTAGATGTTGATTCTGAAAAAGGTGTCTGAGACTTCTAAGCTAGTCGGTAATCGACAAACAAATCATAATCGTTACAGCATCAAATAACATCCATAACATTATGAAACTTCTAGGACATGTTTATAAGACCTAAGCACACATGTTTATGGTCTCAATTCTCACTTTAAGTCAAGTGCAAAAATCATGATCATTAACAGCAGCAGTGAGTTTTTGACCTAGTCGTTTTTGACCCAAAATGCATCTAAATGCTTAGCAATCATGCCCTAATACCTCGCCTATACTTATTTTATGATTCTTAAGCTTAACACTAGGTTGGTAACCTAACAGGACATAAAAGTGTCCTTTCAGGGTTTTGAAAAAAACCTCCAAAACCATAGTAGATCCACTCATTTTGTAAAATCCTTTCATGAGGTTATAGTTCAAGGACTACTACACATGGAAAAAATAAGAAACTTGTAAAATTTCTCATCTTTTGGTCACACCAAGCCTCCAAAGTTGATGAACCAGGGCATTTTCATCAAAACTCTCATTTCTTACGTTTTGTTGCATACAAATAAGATTATGGATTTTTGTAGGACTTGATATGAATTCCCTAGTTAACTTCTATGGGTTGGTGATCAGAACATATGATTGCTTCTCACTCACTATTTTTTGTTTTGCCAAAATAAATAGGTACAAAAAAGTTGAATTTTTACAATTCTTCAAACCTATCATCAAAGTTTATATAGCCACGCTCAATACAAATAATATATGCATGTTTTGTTAGTTCCCTATTGTCCTTTATGTTCATAAGGAGCCATGGAGCATGTCAAAAGAATAATACATCTCTTACCAAGGGGAATCTTGGGGACAGAGATGAAGTGCTAAATACAGCAAACATGAAAAACCTGGGTTCAACATTATGAGTTGTAGAATCCCATAGAAACTATTCAATATCTAGCGAAATTTGATCCTTATGACTAGATATGTTTACTACCTACAAAATGCATGTAGCTGTCACAAGAAACTAACAATATTGAAAAAGCTATACTTGATATACTAGAATGTTTCGTTTTCTTCTATAATTGAAAAAATCAACCATCGTTGTGTACTATGCAAAATAGGGTATTAGGTGCCCCAAAACTCAAGGAATATTAGCTTTATGTTACAATATGCGACATAGAAAATAAAAAATGAATTTGGATATCATGAAATCCACCAAAAAAATCATAGAAGAGCTAAAATTGGCTAAAAGACAGGATTTTACAATTTTTGTAATTTGGTCATAACTTACAACTTTAATATTTATTTCTCCCTAGAAGCATCAGGACATGTTGAGGACTACTAAAGATAGTTCTCTAGCCTTATAGACCTCACAAACATGAATTCTAGAGTGATATAGTTGCAAAAAGTTGAAAAAAGCCAAAAACAGGACCCGTTTTTTCACACAATTTAGGTTGTGAAATGTTGTGCAAGGACAAGGTTAAAGATGGAATTGATATTCCAAAAAAATGTCAAGTTTTTTTCAGCTCATGAGACAACTTTCTAGATAGATAGCACCTCAAAATCCATTTTGAAACTCTTGACATAATTCAAGGAAAATGGTCACTTAACAAGACATAAACGTGTCCCAGGACATAAAAGTGTCCCATCACCAACCTAGTTTTAAAGTCCTACTTATGATGAATTTAGGCCATGGGTCGGCGACGCCAAAAGCTACGGATTACCATGAAATGCTTACGTCAATGCGTAGAGCTCTTACCTGCGGTTTCAACGCAAGAGACGGCACTGCAATGTAACAATCAGGAAGGAAGTAGGAAGCACGAGAAGGAGAGGAGTGAGTGTTGTTAGCTCACGTTGTGTTTCATTATCCAAAAACTTTTAAAATACTTACAAAAATTGACGTTTATACCATAACCAAGGTTTCTGTGGTCAAAACAAATAATCTGGGAGCTCTAACTAAAGATAGGATGATACAATTTGGAAGCTTGTAGCCCGGCTCATCAATTACACTGTTTATCTAGAAAGTAGGACTTACAACATTCCCAATTCATCAAAATAATAAGTTTTTTTACAATAAAAGCTCCGAAAAATGTTATCCGAGTTCGCTTGCTGCTAACAAAGCTGTCAACCTCCCACATGTAGGCACCTGATTGTGCATAGAGAGAGAGAGTGAGAGAGAGAGATGATGATGATAAAACAAAATGATATAATACATTAATGTCTTCAAAAAGTCCAAAGTGACCTTCAAGACCAAACAAGTTACAAAGTGATGAATGCGATAAAATCTCCGAGTACCAAGAAAACGTCTAATGAATTTGATAAAATGTTTGAGTACCAAAAATGTTAGAGAGAGAGAGAGAGAGATGTAGAGAGAGACAAAGTTTCCCCCTCACATGCACTTTGCAAAGCTAAGTTAGTGAAACAAGACACCCGCAGTTGCTGACTAGCATATCTTGTAGCCTAATGTCCACTACCTTGCTGCGTGAGAGGATAGGCCTATCTAAAAAACGATGGGTCTATAGGTGTAAGTATATTCCAATTGTAGCTATTGTGCAATGAGTTCCAAGATCTAGAGATATTGGGCTACAACTTGTGAGCTTCTAGCTACGAGCTATTGTTGAGCAGTGTAAACTAGCTACCCTTTCCTCATCTTCTCTAGCGCTCCTTGAATGGCTTCATTGCTGCCCATGAGCAAAGCTTCATAGCTATAAGATATTGTTGAGCGATGTAGTGTAGCTAACCTTTCCACCTCTTCTATAGCACTCTGAGCGAGAGAGAGAGAGAGAGAGAGAGAGAGAGAGAGAGAGAGAGAGAGCTTTTCTTGATCTTCTTTTATGAAATTTTTCAAGAGTGAGGAGCTTGAGGGTAATAGGGCCATGCCGCCACCGAAGGGCCCCCCGTTTTACTAGGTATTTTTAGAAGATCAAGTTCTTTGTATGGTGCATCATGTGTATAAACTCAACCTAATTGTAAATATACTTTCGTGCAAGTTTGAATAGAAATTAATACTTCTTTGTGATTATGAAAGGTTGATCTTTCTTAATCTTTAGCAGATGGAGCTCTTCATAAGTGTACTTCTAGAAAATGGATCTCAGTATGGAATTTTAAAGAATTTTTTTGGAAGTTTGTTATTTTTGTTGGTGCACAACTTCTTTAATTCGTGGTCTAATCAGACTCTCTCAACAATGCATATTTATATTATCTCTTTGCTTTTGACTCAAAAAACCATATCCTTTCCATTTATTTGCACCATAATTTTTGTGGAAATTTACTCTAACATAAGAACCACCTTTCATAGGAGAAGCCTTTATATTTTACTAGTTTGTGCGACCTACCTTCAATGGGTGTTGCTCTCTCTTATCATGAAAGACATGGTATTTATAAGACTTAGATTTATCATTGCTCACAAAAATGCCTTTGTCGCATCATTTCATGTCTCCTCCTCTTTCTAAAGCACTTTACACCAACCATCTATGTGCCTCAACCTGCACACCACGTGACACGTGACTCTCTCTCTCTCTCTCTCTCTCTCTCTCTCTCTCTCTCTCTCTCTCTCTCTCTCTCTCTCTCTCTCTCTCTCTCTCTCTCTGGTGATTTGGTAGGCGCCTCTCTAAATCACAGTACTCCAACCACTCTCACTATCTCTATGTGCCTCAATCTACACACCACCGACACATGACTCTCTCTCTCTCTCTCTCTCTCTCTCTCTCTCTCTTACGACGTTAAAATTCTCTTCTTCTTCTTCTTCTTCTTCTTCTTCTCTCTTGGGTGAGAAAGAGGAAAAGGAAAAAAACCCTCTTAGATAATAAGAAATAATAGTGTAAAAGTAGTAAAAATTTTCTCTAGTTTTGAATATTTCCTCTTGTGTATGGTTGTGAAAATGATTTTTCTCGAAGAGTATTGCTTACTACTTGGTACCTTTCCTTTTGCGTTCTCCCTTCATCGTCCCTTCCTATGCTACCCAATGGAAATCCCTCAAGTGCATTCCAAGAGAAGACATCCCGGATAGGAAGCTCCTCAAGCACTTTTTTGTGCTTGATGAAGTGCACCACATTTGGCATACATGTCGATCAAGTCAGTGCCAAGCACAATGTTTTCTTTCAACAACCACTAAGTAACAATATCATTGCAAATTATTTTGACCATATCAACATCATGTGTAATGCTGCATGCCTTCAAGGTGCAAGTGTGCGTTATTGAATTTGAAGAGATGTCCTCTCTTTGCATTTACTGCAAACATCCCTCTCCCTTCCTAACTTGTAGAAGATGAAGACAGTCTCAATAGGTGGGAACTGTCTCATGAAACGTCGGATAGTAGAGCAGTCACACGGCAGTAATTACCACGACAATTACTACAATAACTTCTAGAAGGCTATAAATAGGACCCATTACATTGTAATCGGGCTACTTGTCTCTTACTCCTTACTTCTTAGTTCTCGTAGCTTAAGCTTTGGAGTATTCTCAACTACAATCTCTTCCCCTGTAACTTCATCTTGTAATCGTTATTGTAGCTGTAATCATTTGAGCTTCAACCAGTTATAACTTGTACTGGTTGTCTCTATACTATGAATCTAAAACTACAAACACTTTTCAGTTGTCCAGTCTGTCTCTGATTTCAGTATACTATTTCAGTTCAAATAACTATTTCAGTCCAGTCTCTAGTCTCTATTCTAGGTTAACTGACTGAATTGACGACTTACTAGTAGCTCTAAATTCCAACACCGAAATCAGCTATCTAAAGAGATCAGCTCCAATTCCATTTTGACGATCACGGTGGCTAGAGCTGATTTCTCGCTAACCAATAAACCCCTCTCCCAGTTGGAATTTTCTACTGTAGTAATGGCACCCAAAACCAGTCGTGGTCGTAAACAGTCACACCATGTTGATCCTATTCCTGAGGAGTTAGACAAAGATTTTGATCCTAAGAAGGACCCGATGACTGAGACTGAGGCTGAGGAGGATCATAGTCATGCTGATGAGGCTAAGGACTCTCAGCACTCCAGCTAGTCCAGAAGGAGAAGGGCTGAGCGCAAAGAACGCAAGTCCAAATATTCTTGCACCACACATAATGAAGGGGACAAAGGCAGCAAGGGTAGTCGCCACAGATCCAGTAGGAAACCCAGAGAAGAGACAAAAAGTGAGACTGATGAGGAAATTGATTGGGATGTTGATACAGACCATTACAAGAAGTCTTTAAGACAGAGTTAGATTCCTAAGGTCAGGAAAGGTAGAAATGATGCTGATCGACATGATCACAATTCTTCATTGAAAATTTCTTTCCCAATGTTCAAGGAGGGAATAAAGATGATCATGATGTTTATATCCAAGCTTTTGAACAATATGTTGAGTTGAAAAATATTGATGAAGATGACTAGGGGGAATACTTTCCTCAGACACTAAAAGATGCAACAAGGAAATGGTACTACCATTATCCAGCTTTCCAACTTAGATCATACAATAAATTACTGAAGGCTTTTAGACTGGAATATTCAGACAATAGAGGTGATGAGGAAATCCTTTGTGAACTGGATAAGATAAAGCAAGGAAAATTATCAGTCAAAAGCTATATTGAGAAAATCAAGGAGCTAAACTGATAGTTGCAGAAGCCACCATCAGAAAGAGGTTGCGAGCATGGTTTTTAAATGGTTTCCATAGTAAAAAGAGGTGCCTGCACCAACAAACAAATTCAATGATTTGGTGCAGCGAGCCCTGCAGCTTGAACAACAGGCAAAGAAGGAGAGGAGTCACAAGAAGAGGAGGTCTAGTGGTAGCACTGATTCCACTGAGAATTCTGATTCTAGTAAGACCTCCAGTAGCTCTGAAAGCAGCTCAGTTGAAAAGAGCAAAGACAATGCCAAGAAAGGGTCTTGGTCCAGAAAGATTGATGAGATGCCAGCCAGATTGCTTAAATCAGCCAGACCAAACAACCGGTTAGAAGAATGGAAACCTGGTGTTCAAGGTGCAAATCTAAAGATCATGTTTCCAATGAATGTCCACAGTGTACTTATTGCAAATCGTATGGTCATTTATGGAACAATTGTGGCATTCGCATTCATCATTTCAAGAAAGGGAAAGATTTGTCCGTGGTGGCATTTACTAATGCTGAACTAGATACACTAGAGACAACCAGTGTACCTCAAGAGGAGAAAGCAGGTACTAGTGGTACTGGTACTGGGCACGGCAGATACCAGGGAGGTATTGGCCGAGGCTGAGGTCGTGGTAATTTCCAAAACAGAATTCTGAACTGTTATACTTGTGGTAAGTATAGGAATTTTGCGGCCTAGTGTCCAAAAACACCTACTACTACGGCTATTGAGGCGAAGACCCCAGAGCCAGTTCCTATTAGAGCAGTTACACGCAGTAAAGGGGTGGTCATTGAGGAGATTCTAGATGAGCCAGCCAAACCAGTTAGAGTAGCAAATGGGCTCAGCAAAGAGAAGTGTGGAAGGCAAAGGGTAAAGAAAAGGTAGTTAATGAATGGCAGGAGCAGAGGGAACTAGCGGCTAAGATCACAGAAGATTTAGCCAAAATGTTGCCAGAGTAGCCTGAAAGTTTTGATGCTTGGGTCATTTAGAAGATACCAGCCCAGTCTTCTGAGAAATCACAACCAGAGACCATGTTGGTTGCAGTACTAGGACTAATCAAAGATCTAGAAAATGAAAAATCAGATACAACTGCAATAAGAAGCACTGGACAAGGCACGAGTGGTATCAAAACATAAGAATGGCATTGCGCAAATAGTCATGATTCTTCAAGTTCTCAGAATGACTCTGATAAAGAGAGAGAAGACATTCATGTTAAGATTTGTGATAGAATTCAGAAACTCACAGTTGAGTTGGATGACATTAGAAAAACTTTTCCTAAAGCAACGAAATTCATCAGACAGCGAAGGAAGACTGAGGTGGAAGCCAAAGCAGTTGACTTGGCTGCTGGCAAAGATGATGAAGTGTCGGTGATCCAAGTAGACTATAAGGTTACAAAACTGTGGGAACCACTATCTGGTGTAATACTGGATGGGGGAGTAGGTGTAAATATCTTGGGGGCACACCTTCAGCAAAGAATGGGTATTACAAACCTGAAACCAGCAGCTTCTAAATGCAGTATTAATGGATAAAGATCAGGCGAAAAGGCAAATGAGGCAGTTTCCAAAACAGTTTAGTGAATTAAATTCTGGGGAATGACCAATTCAATTATCAAGAAGGTCAGACGAATTAGTTAATTACAGTACACCTGAGGCTTTTGAACGAACACAATCTAGAGAAGTTACTGAACATCAGAACAACAGTCGAGAGCTCAGAGGTCCGTCTTGGGACTATGCTGAAGAATCAACCAAAATAAAAGGTGGTGGGCCTAACTGGTTGTTTCCAAATGATCAATAAATAGAAGAATGGAATCTGGGTTTTGAGGAAAATCCCAGAATGATTAAAGTCAACAAGCATCCAAATCCAGTGATGAAGGAGAAGGCCCGACACATGTTCCAGCGGTACAAAGATGTATTTGCATGGGAACATATTGACCTCAAGGGAGTGGATATAGAGGTATGTCAACACCGAATACCATTAAAACCTGATGCTAGACCAGTGCGGTTACAACACTACAGGATGAATCCAAATTATGCTAAGAAGGTCAAGGAAGAAATTGACAACCTTCTGAAGGCTGGGTTTATTATTGAAGTAGCTAGTAGTGACTGGTTATTTCCGATTGTGGTGGTATCCAAGAAAAATGGAAAGCTGAGCATCTGTGTGGATTACCGAAAGCTGAATGCTCAGACAATAAAGGATCCCTTTCCATTACCCTTTATAGACATGTTGCTTGATAAAATTGCAGGGTATGAGATGTACAGTTTCATCGATGGTTAGTGGATATAATCAATTACATATTGCTCCTGAGGATCGAAGTAAAACCACTTTTATCACGGAGTGGGGGGCATTCATGTATCTGCTTATGCCATTTGGTCTGTGCAATGCTCCAATGACTTTTCAACGATGCATGATAAAAATATTCAGTGAATTTCTCCACCAATTCGTGGTGATATTTATGGATGATTTCACTGTATATACTGTGGAGGATAAGCATTTACTTTTTTTGGAAATGGTTTTCCAGCGTTTTCATGAGAAGAGGATCTGTCTAAATCCATTCAAATCTATTTTCTTGGTTTGGAAAGGACAACTGCTGGGACATATAGTGTCCAGAAATGGCCAATGCCAAGATTCAGTGTGTCCAACAGGCCAAGGCACCCTGCAATGCATCAGAACTGAGTTCTTTCTTGGGATACATCAATTTCTATAGAGGATTTGTGCATCAGTTTGGTTCCCAGGCATTACCTTTGTATGAGCTCACAAAGAAGAACAGCAAGTTCAATTGGATTGCTCAATGTGAAGAGAGATTTCAGAAATTGAAGAATGCCATTATTAATAAGCCCATACTCAGACAACCGAATAGGGAGGTCATTTTTCATGTACATGTAGATGCATCAGGGCTGGCAATGGGAGCCATATTAGCTCAACCAGAAGGGAGGACTGACTATCCAGTATATTTTTCCAGCTGGAGATTCAGTCAGGCTGAACAAGGATATACAACTACCAAAATGGAAGCCCTGGGAATGGTTTTTAGTGCTACTAAATTTAGACACAATTTGTTGGGCAAGTTATTTCATTTCTATGTGGATCATCAGCCATTGTTGTTTTTGATCCACAAAGTCATTATTCAAGGCAAATTTATAAGATGGATGATGTTCCTGATGAAATTTGAATTTTGTGTTTTTCATAAGCCTAGTAAAAACCATTGTGGTGTTGATTTCCTATCCAAGAGTATGGATGGTTATTCTGAATCATCCCTAAGAGATGATCAAGTGGACGCAAAAATGTTTCAGATGACGGCTGAGGAAACAACGGATGTAGAGTTGTTTGATGTATATCAGTTCCTTTCTAAGGGAGGCTTCCCAGAAAGCTGGACTCAGAGTCGGAAAAAGGCCCTAGTTATTAAAAGTCTGAAGTGCAAGATCACTTTACAGACTGGGGGTTGATGGGGTTCTTCAAAGATGCGTCCCCATGGAAGGGAGAATGCAAGTTATTTCAGAGGCACATGATGGAGACTCTGGAGGACATTTTTCCACTGATGTTACTTACAAGAAAATTTTACAGGCTGGATTGTGGTGGCAAACCTTAATATCCAATGTCAAAAGATTTTGTAAAACATGTGATATATGCCAGCGGATGGGCAGACCCATGGCATCAGATATGACTCCTCTAACTCCAGTGCAACCATTACGAGTATTTATGAAATGGGGTCTGGATTTCATGGGTCCATTCAAGAAAATTACTCTAAGGAGGAATAGATATATACTGATGGCCACCTGTTATGTCACCAAATGGGTGGAAGAAAAGGCTCTTCCTGACAACACCACGAAGTCCACTGCTGTGTTTTTGTTTGAGAATATTATCTTCTGATTTGGATGTCCTGTGGATATTGTGTTTGATCAAGGGAGACACTTTATAAATGATACTATGGATATCTTAATGGAAATGCTATCAGTAAAGCATCGAAAATCAACACCATACTATCCTAGATGCAATGGGAAAGCAGAGAGCAGTAACAAGACTGTCAAGACCATTCTCACTAAAATTGTGCAGAAGGAGACACACCAATGGGATTTGAAGCTCCAGACTGCTCTCTGGGCATATAGGACAGCTTATAAGGTCACTACTACTAAACTGACACCATTTAGAATGGTTTATGGCACTGAAGCTATTGTACCAATGGAATTTGTCATTCCCAGTCTCAAACCAGAAGGGAGGACTGACTATCACAATCTTAAACAGAGATTGGAGGAGTTGACATAGTTGGATGAGCTTAGACAAAGGGCTATGTTGGAATAAGAAACTGTTTAGTAAAGAAGGAAACACTGGCATGCTAGACGCTTAAAATTTAGGGAGTTTCAGAAAGGATATTTGGTTCTGCTCTATCGATCAAAAATGGGTCCTAAGAAACCAAACTTGAAAATAGCTTGGTCAAGTCCATAAGAAGTTGATTGGGTGTTCTCCAATGGCACAGTAAGGCTGAAAGATTTATCTGGATTACTATTGCCATGTGTTTATAACTGGGCCAAAGTCAAGCTATATTATTCCAATGACAAAGAACCTTCTAGGGATAATGATAATGATATTCTAGGAACTGAAGGAGAGGAGAATTTAGAATCAGTTGCTTTAAGTCTTTTTCATGTGCAACTAGTACTAGAGCGAGTCAAAGGGATAGCAGAAGCTCGGGACGACAAAACCACGTCAGTAATAGAATGAGTAAAGTGTCAAAGCCAGTATCAATTTTTATGGGGAATAGGGCCAGTTGGACTGTCTGTAATAATCATTTCAAGGAACATGGAGATTATTAACCAATGCATAGCTGCTATGTCATTGGAGGTGCACAGACCTCTAAAAACAGTAAGTAGTGGAGCTTTTATGGCACGGACGCATATACCAGTAAGGCGAGTAGGCATTTTTCGTCCTAAGTATCCTGCGTCACACTTGCCTGTTGCTACACATTCTCCATCGCCAAACTCTGAAGCTTCTTCACTACAACCACAAACTTCTTCATTTGACGCAATAGTCGGTTGTTTGTCTGTATCGAACACACTTGGATACGGATTTGAATATTCAAGTAAGTCTGTTTTTGCTACAGACTCATCGTCTTCACAGTGCATGGGTAGGAAGAAACTATCAAAAAAGATGCAGGAGAGCTTAGAAGAGACCTCGGCACTTGTTGCTGCTGCCAAAGCTTCTTTACCACTTATTCCCTATAGTAAAATACAGAGGTAGAGCAAGCAGAGGTGTTGCTATGACTATGGGATTTACATGTGGTTATGCAAGCCACAAGAATTGAGTTCAACACAGCTATCATTAGACAGGTTCTTGATTCCTTCAATGTTGATGACGATAGCGCTATAGTATATGGCAGGAAGGTGTCAGAAACCCCAAAAAACATTGCTTATGCCTTCAGAATTCCAAATGAGCCAAAGTTGACTGTTGCAATTGCTGAACAGATAAGTGCATCTCTGAAGGAAGATGATGCAGCCAAGAAAAAATGCAAGACCAGTGCACAAGGGGTTCCAATAGCAGGTTAGGATGTCCCCGTGGCTTATTGATTTGTGGTGAAGCTGTAAGTATGAAGAATAACCCCCCCTATGTTTCAAAGAAGTTGTTTGCTATGCTACTGGCAAAGAAATTAGATGCCAAAGCTTCAATCAACCTGTCAAATTTTGTCGCATAATGTGCTTCAGCAGATGGCCAAGTTGAAGTCCTAGACTGTTTTCAAAGCCTGGTATGTCTGGAAATTTCTTTACTGGGAAACTTCTCCTGATGTTCATGACCAGGTACGGATGGCTTGGAGTCAAAAGCCCATTCCTGCAACGAACAATGTTGATTTCTCCTCTAATGAAGAAACCCCAGTCTCCTCTAATGAAGAAACCCCAGGAACTGAGTTTGCTCTCACAGGTCAGAAGAGAAAGGCCACATAGGTAGAAGCTGGTAGTTCTAAGCGACCAAAAAACTGCATTGGCCAAAGCAATGGCGCTTTCTTGAAGCAACTAGAAAGTCAGGCCAAAACTCTAACTACTGAAAAATCTCCAGTAGGTCAGTTGGTCAATCAGACCAGCCTCCAGTAAAGATTATTGTTGGGACCAACCAGCAAGTGGGGTAGAGTTCAGCAAACACTAGTGCAGGAATAGACTAGCCAGATAAGACCAGTGCGGAGCAATCGGCAATTCAGACTGATAAAGGGAAAGGTTCGGCACCTACCAGTCCAATTAGTAAAGCTGTTGCGGGAGCGACTCACACACCCATGAAGTGCATGCAAACACTACCTAGATCAACATAATGTCAATCGAGGACACAAATGACACGATAGGCACACAGAGGAAATCTCTTTAGCTTGTCAGGCTGAGACCATCCTACACATACAACACTCTGGAAGGCCAACTAAACCACAATCAAGAACCTCACTTCTCTCAACTACCTTTTCTAGCCACATACACACATACGGAAGGTCACTCACCTAATCATGCCAGATTCATATGAAACTTAAGGAACATCATCCCCTCACTAGGATACACCTGTCCCTAAGCTTCTACACTCAAAACCCTCACTCTAAACCCATCTGCGAAATACACGTAGGATGATAGAGTAGAATTTTGAAAGTGCCCGAAACTGAAATTTATGAGTAGGTCTATGTGTATCTTATGTCGCCACGATTCTATAGACTACTAGCACGTAGAAAGCAGACATTGTTTGATACATTATGGCCACAAATAGCTCGCAGATGCGTCAACGTGTGCACTTCGTCTTACGTGGAATGCTTTGCATTGTTGCGTAGCTCTCCTCGAGCCTACAGCAATGGTGCAATCGGATCTCCAATGTGTTGAGCGAACCAGGCGTAGCGAGAGGATAAAGCTCACGCTCACTCTCTTTCTCTCTCACACACAGTAGATGGCAGCACTAAAGTTTTGATTATGATAAAAGTCTCCCTTTTACAAAATGACCTAGGTACCTTATATACTAAGGCTACCTTAGGTTTAACCAAAAATGGGGTTGAAAGGGTCAAATGTCTTTGTATTTACAATCTGGAAGTGCCATTGAACCCCGGCTTCTGAAACTAGAATAATTACTTATTACAAATGACGTTTATAGCCATAATCCACAGCATTTCATAACTCGCGAAAGATAAGACTTTGGTACGAAACTTGAGTTATGTTTGTTTTGTTGACCCAACGGTTGTCGATGGCGATGTGGTCTTTGCTATAGTTTTGGCTTCATTTGTTGCACTGCTTGTAACTTTGTCGAACCACAACAAGAACTATGATATATTAGAGTGGACATCTATCATCATAACCATTCATCTTTTGAGATCCTCTGATTACTTTTATGTCTGCTCTTCTTCATTGGGGACTTCTTTGTTCCTGTGCAATCATGTTGTTAGTGTTGTCTGCAGCTTTGTCATTGTAGGCCATTCTTCGACTCGCCATTGAGGAGAAGTATGCTATGATCTGAAATTGGTGCTCCAATTCATTTGTCAATTGATTTGAGTAGCATTTCCTTATTGTTGATGTAGAAGGAATATGTACCAGAGAGTGGTGATAGGTGTCTTTAGATTAGGGTATGAAACCTGGATGACCAAAGGGAAAAAACCCAGTGGGAAGAAATGCCTTTGGTATACGCTCTTATTGGAGTTGAGCAGTTGAACGTGAAGTACATGTTCATGAAAGGTGAATGCTTGGGTGAAACACGGGAGTGCCAATTATGGGACACTCTATATGCATATGAGAAATTTTTCAACAAAATCATGCAATGTAAAAGAAGGAGATGATGGGTGTTTAGAGGAATAAATGTAGCACATGTGACATCAAAAGATGTCTCAATAGCTTCCACCTTTCCAAGAAGGGTTGTCGATGTAGAAGTTTCTCTACTTGTATCTCATTGTGCTCAGTACGTGAGTGTCTTTTGGACCTTCTCCTTCACTTCACCAAACTTAAGTACTTAGACTTCGACTCTTTTGCTCACCTATACCAGCATGAGCGACACAACGTAAATATGCTCAACTCTTCCATCTTGAGCAGTACCTAGAATAGCTAAGACGCTTAGACCACAGAGAATATTACCTGAAGCTTTGGAACTAACACCCCACTCATTTTGTGGCTTAGCTACTCGACTATGACTTTTATGACTTGTCGGTTGCCTGTTGACACTGCTTTGTGACAAGTTCTTCGGCTATCATAGTGGCTGCTGAGACATACTTCGTGAAGTTTCATCGTTTTCCTGTACCTTCTTCTCTTTGTAGTGCTCAGGCCTCTCGTCAGTCTTTTCTTCATGTGGATTATGGATTTTTTTATTTTTTTCTTAATAATAAACAAAGAAAATCTTAAAAAAACTCAACAAAAGAAAAATCATTCAAATAGAAATCTAAATGATATGTACACTATACACATGTCCCTAGGGGCTCATATATGGATTTTGTCCCCATACTCCTCTGTAACACTACTATGAGGGCATATACTCTAAATTTCGTCAAAAAATTATCACAATAAAACGCAAAAAGTCAATGCATCTCACAAAACTAATAGTCATAATGTTAGGTCCTCATTCAGAATGCCTCCCCCCTTCCTATTTGGAGTCATCCTTTACGACAAGGTATCGCAAAGGGTATGTGTTGTGCTTAGGCAATTAAAAGTTGTGCCTATGCAGGCCTTGTAATGTAGCCCTATTATGCATACATAGTCAATGCATGGAAAATATTTATGTTGTGCAAAATGTGGGTATAAGAAAATTGCTTATTGGCATTTGTTGGCAAGGCTTCCTATTCTAAGCAATGTAATGGTCTTTGAAGCTCCTGTATCGTTGCTTGATTGAAGCGACTTTCTCTCTTCTAACTATACTGTAATCGTAGGAAGAATTGTAAGAATTCAAGCGGCGATGCACTGATAGCAGTTTTGTTGTTCTTCTTTGGGACCCATTTCTTTGCGATTATTGGTTGTTTTGTTGTTGGCTCTCGTTTGGGAACCCATACTTGCCCGTGCTTCGTTTGTGTTTGAAGAGACTTCTTTGGGATCCACCTTTTTGTTGTGTGAGTCAACAGTGGTCTTTGCTTCAGCCCTTGTACAATTGGTTGGGGACGGGATTCAGGATTTGAAAGTTGATACTGTGGTTGTTTTGGAATCCAAATGAATTCATGACTTTTTTGTGCTTGAATCAACTTCATTGGAGCCCAAACCTGAGTTGTGAAAGCTTGCAATTTTGTGATATTCTTACTCGTTCATGCACGCTTTCCTTGTTTTTGTTTTGGTGTTGGATCTTGTGATTTGTCATTAGAGATCTTTGTCTTCTTGATCCATATCTGTTTTTGGCCGATCTGGCTTTTTGGTATCCATATTTGTCGAGCTTTTTGGCTTTGACTTGTTGTCCTGTTCTTTTGACCTGTCATGGTTGTTGCTGAAGGGGTTGGTGATAGTGATGGCCTGAGTTGATGATAGGGGATGTCATAAGATTCATCACTATCGCTACTATCCTCAGCAAGGTTGACTTCTTGTACTTTCCCTTGATTTTTTGGCTGGTAGTAGAAAGTTACTGTCTGTTTGCTCGTGGGTGGTAGTTTCTTGGAGGACTTTTCTAGCCCATTGATTAGAGCATTGTTAGCTCGTTGCTCTGGTCGTATTCCTCCTAGCTGAGTCTTTGCATCCTTATTAGGAGCCCTGTATGAGGATGCTTGTGGTGGCTGTGTCTTCACCGAGGACTTTGGAATCCACTTTTGATGCACTTTATTCATGTAGCTATGACATTGATTCTCGAGTCGTTGATCTTCTTGAAGCTCGAAGTGTTCTACAGAGTCATAGAACTCGTCGTATTCTTTATCTTTTGATTCTCCACATTTCTTTGTTTGCTCCTTATTTCAAGAGCTTGTTGATGTCTGGATCTCTTCGTTTTCCTGGATTACACTCACTACAAAATAAGGAACAACATCATAGCCATTTTCATCACAAAACTTTGTTGTGGGAGCATCCTCCACAGTGCACACGTCCAGAGTAGCCAAGATGTGTTCCCATCCAAAAGGCTCTAACTCTTCTTCAGGAAATGGTTCTGGGATATAGTCCATATCCTCTATAACCCGCTCTAGGATACATTCCTCAAGTTTCAAGCTGCCACATTGTGAAGCTCCACACATCCATAGTTCTTTAGGCTTACCTAATGAAGATGGAAGTTCTGATACTGCTACTGTGGAGGAATCAAACTCCTCAACCGGTGTTCTCATCACATCCCTATAGCTATGGTCCCTCAAGTTTATCTTTGTTATGGTTTCCATATGTCTCAGGTATATATGGTCATAACCCCAATCTTGGACCATTTTCAATTGTCGCATGAATGGTCTTCCCAGAATGATGTCATAGTTGTTCTTCTTGCCAAAGTCAACAACAACAAAAGTGTGTTCATATTCAATGCCACAAGAAGTAATAAGTAATTTTTCTAGCAATCCTAGGGGCTTTTCCTTGTGTCCATCTGCAAGCTGCAAGGTCATTCGTGTGGATATCAAGGCAGGTTTTTCCCATTTTATCCAAACCTCTTTGGTTGCAATGGCCACACTAGCTCCACTATCAAGGATTGACATGGTTTTTACATTATTGAATTCCACAAAAAGGGTGGTGTTTCCATCTTCTCCCTTGTAATACTCGCCTACCTTGTTTAATGGCACTGGCCTAGTATTTAGTTGAGGAATTTCAAGCTCTTTGATGCCTTCCTCGATTCGAGTCATTGGGGTTTTTACACCAAATTTCTCTAGACATTTACCCACATTATCCCACATGTTTGGTCTTATTCTGAGCAACTCGACTAACATTATTGTACAGGTGACTGGGGTAGATAGAATATCTACTAGCCCCTTTGAATCGATAGCCTTGTTGGGAGACAGTCTCTGTGATGGGACTGCAACCACTCTGCAACCACATCTGACTTGGTCTCGTACTCTCCCATGTAGGATGGTAGTGTTCTTAGCTAATGGGGTTGACTATCCATAGATTGTACAGATCCTTTGTCACCCCAATACGATCGCACGTATAGATTCATTTGAGATCCAATCTCAAATTCCTCTATTGGTGGTAGAAACACTCCTCGCTCATCACCAGTCTTGTCTACTAGTCTTCTTAGGTCATCGGATTCATTGGCCTCTCTAACTTGTTTCCACAATTCGTCAAGACCATCTATCTCTTTACAATCCTCCGGTATAGCTTGGTGAAATCCCTTGGAAGAATTATCCGTGGTATTCACTACTATCCTTGGTTCTAATGCTGGGTCTTTGAGGTTTGGTCTGTGCTCATGACTAGAATTTGGCTCTTTTAGTTCCTGTTTTGGTGGGATTACTTGTGTAGGCATGACACGGATCACATCCTCAGGTTTTCCAACTGGTGGTTCTAGTAAAGCTTGGGCTGTTTGAATCATTTTCTGGCACATCAAACCTTTGCTTTTCTAGTTCCGCATAGGGATATGTCATCCACCTGTGTTCTTGGGTTTGGTTGTTTTTGAGCCTCACATCATAGGCTTTCAAGAGGGCATCTAATGTCTCATTAACCTTCTCTGCCAACACAGATCCTCCTGAACTAGCACTTTTCGGTTTCTCATCCGTGGATGGTTCTTCTAGAGGTTTAACCATCTGTGTAAGAGAAGGTGCCTCCTTTCCATCATGTTGTTTTATCTTCTCCTCAGCTTCAGTAAGCTTCTCAGCTAGGGATTTTTGCTCTCGTTCCCTGCGTGCTTTCATCCTAGTCTTTCTAGATTTCCAACTATTTCGTTTGCTCTTGGTTTTCTAACTAGGTGCATCTCTCTTTGATCCATCATTTGTCTTTGGACTCATGTCACTTTCCGTGTTCTTTGTCACTGGATTCTCATCAGCTTTCTTTTGAGCTTGTGCTCTCGTAACCACTTGAACTGGTACGACATTTTCATTTTCTGAGCTACTAGGTAGCTGAACAATCCCTAATACATTTGTCGTGATTTTCTTGATTTGGTTTGGGTTTTTCGGGCAATCGGGGATAAAGTGAGTGATGCCACACTCAAGACAATAGGCATTTACTTCAGTGATGTCCGTATGAGGACATTGTTTGACCAAGTGGTTGTCACGACTTTTTTCACAATCTTTCTCTGGTTGAGGAGATTCTTTTAGCATTTCCTCTTGGCTATAAGCAAGATTTGACCTAGATGAGCCGCTATTTGCAATGAATTGCAATGTCCTTTCGTCCATTTCATACCTTCTTTCTTTCTACTGAAACCCAGGAGGTGGAGGTTGTACCGGCCTCACCACTCCATGTGTTTCTCTCACATTTTGTTGCTCCAAAGGGTAGTACTCACTTTGGTTGCTATACCACATTGTAGCTAGTACTGGCGTTGGTTTATTTGATGCTTCCATCATTGGCATGTATCTCATGTCTACCTGCATTCTAGCACCTAGCAGCGGAGGTTGTTGTCCTAAGACAAGCTGTGGCCTTGAAACTCCTACTGGTCCTGGCGCATTCCCCGTAATGTATCTAGGTGGAGTAGGTGCCTCTGGAACAGGTTGTACATACCCCTCCCTAGCATTTTCCATTCTATAATAGCGCTCTTCCCCCATATGGTTCGTCCATTTTCTCTCAATTTCACACCACTTCGGCTCCCCCGAATCATATCTTACAAGAGGAATCAACCTCTTGACCAAGTCGTCAAAGCTTTTCTTGATCAATAGGTGCCGTTGGCTTGGCAATGGACTCACTTATCTGTGAAACACTGTGCTGAGAGGATGTGTCATCTCCTTGACTCTTTAAGTCCTTTTCTTTGTATGCCTCACAGTTATCCACTAGATAAAGAGCTTCTTTGATCAACTCGTTTAGCGTCATCCTCCTTATCATATGCAGATCCTTCTGAAGGCCCTCATGTCTCATTCCCTGGATAAAGATCAGCATCAGTCGTGCTTGCGTAGGTAATTCCTCTCTCGGACAGAGCTTAACATATCTCTTGAGCCGTAATGATGCTTTGCGTACTGATTCATTCTCTTTCTGTTTGAATCTATGGATTTGCGAGACCGTGTTGTGAGCAATGCCTTTTGGCGAGAATTCTTCAATAAACTCCTCAAACAGCTCATCTAGGGTCTCAAAATCCCATTTTTCCACCGAGTCAAACCATGTAGCTGCATCATATTCTAGAGTCAATCCAAATCCCGCAAACTGTGTCGCAAAATCTGAAAATTCCTCTGCTCTAATCACTCTTCTAAACGCCGTTATGTGATCTCTCGGATCTTTATCTCCGAAGTATTTTTTGTTTACCCATTTCTGGACTTGGGATGGTCTAACTCGTTGATTGTCTACAAGTCTAACCAGAGACTCTCCCAATCCTTCTTTCGTTATCTCTCTTGAAGGGAATCCTGGTGGCTCTCTTCTTGGAATTCCTATAGGAATTCTCGTGTTTGGTGGAGGCATTTGTGGTCGTTCATTGACCAAATCTCCACCTCTATCTAGTACAGTCTATGGATTTGTGCTTTCTACAACTCTGTATTCTCATCCATACTTGTCGACAACTATAGATCTCCATTGACAGTCGACTTCGTATGTGTAGACATATAAGAGCTTGTAATCTGTTATCTCTTCTAGGTATGGATTTAGCACCTATAAAGATTGACCTCATTGTCTTCAATGTATCTATATAGTCCTTCACTCTCATGACTAATCATCCAAACTCTCTCAACAAGATCCGTCTTTATCAATTGCAAGTTTGGAAGATCCATTGTGGGAGGATATTCCTCTATCGTCGGGATCTCCAAGCTTGGGTAAGCTGTGTTTGAATCTAGGGTAGACATGATTTCTGGGCTTAAGAGCTTTTTCTTGGTTCAAGTAGACTTAGTCCACTGTGTTCAAGTGCTTTGGTTAGGGAAAAGTCGAAGCTATGTCCAAAACCGCAATCGTTTTCTCACAATTCTCGCAAATTGTCACTTTCAGACACCCCTAACTTGCGGATGTATTTTGAGGCCTCAAACGATGTTTTTTTCAAAATTTAACTAAATGGTTGCCATTGGCATACATTTAGTTCAAGTTTTGCTCTAAGATCTGTAGATCCGATACCGTTTGTGAAAGTTATGGCCAAAATAGTGAAATGCAGTTTAGAATGGTCAAAATGAGTCCAAATTCAATTTTGAAAAAAGATTTGGGATCTCCGTGACACTGTGAACACTCCTGTATGGTTAAAAGCACAGTTGGCCCCTAAAACTGGCCTAGAGACATCCTACGCGTAGGATGTCTATATGCTCAGAATTTAACAAAATTTGGTCTAGAGACTCCCCTTAAGTCCAACAACACAATGGTATGCTCAGAATTTCATTTGGACCTAAAAATGGCCTTGAGACATCCTATGCGTAGGATGTCTTTTTGCTCAGAATGACTTGAAATTTTCACCCCAGATTCTCCTTGATGTGCTTAACTCACAACTATGTTTACTTTTTGATTCTGACACCTATAGGTTGGTCAAATGATCCAGAATCTGCTCCAGAAGCCTGATGTTTGTTTTGATGAATTCCCAAGTCAAATCAACTCCAAATTGGACCAAATTTTACTAGGAGGCTTATCTAAGGCTATATGACAGCATGGTATGGTCACAGGAGAATTTTGGTTTCAAAATCATGCAGTAGACATCCTACGCGTAGGATGTCTAACTGATCAGAATTGCCCCAAATTTGAACCACAGACTCTCCTTAAGGTGCTGATCACTGTGGTATGCTCAGAGGTTGATTTGGAGTGCTAAATCATGGTGAAGACATCCTACACGTAGGATGTCTAAGTGCTTAGAATTGCCCCAAACTTGAGCCACAGCTTCCCCTTGATGTCAGCAACCCAATGCTATGCTTAGATTTTAATTTGGATGTCAAAAGACCCCAAAACTAGCTGTTCTAGCCTTTTTTTCTTTAAAAAAAACGCTAAAGTCTGTTTAAAACCCAATTTTCTCACCCAAATGAGCTGAAAACTCTCACATGCACTCAAAACATCATGTATAACATGCACATGAAGTCGCCCTATGGTTTGGTCTCAAAAATTATGCCTTGTGCACAATTTGGGTAGGATGTCTGGCAATTTAAGTCTATCTGGCCTTATCCTGTCAAGATATGGTCAAATTTCCACTTTCCAGGTGAAAATAGGGTAAAACCTACCTTCTGAACACACTGGTCAACTCAGAATTTCAAAATTTCCACCAGATCACCCTGTAGATATCCTATGTGTAGGATGCCTTTTTTTCTCAGAATGGACTTCTTTCTACCCAAGGTGCTTCTTAATGCATATAACAAGAATATGTGATCACAAGAAATTTTGGTTGTCAAAATTGCTCAGAATCACCACTTTTGGGAAAATATTTCTCTGAAAGAGTAACATCCCCTTAACTCTCAGTATATATGTCCAAATGACATGAGCTTTGGTGTGTGTGTCCAACACAACATACAGAATATGGATATAATGTCAAATCTTGATTTTTGCTTTCAGAATCACTCTCTAGACCTCCTACGCGTAGGATGTCTACTGATGAAATTTTTGGCAGAATTCAACCACAGGCATCCCCAAGTCTTGAGCACTACTTTTCAAGCATTCCTACCAGGTTTTATACAAAATTGTGCTCAGAATCTTAAGTTTCTAGTTTTCGCATTTTTGACACTCCGTCTTTGGTCTTTTGGGTGTCAAGAGTTGGTCAAAACTCTAGTTTCAATGTATACTTAGGGTTAACCCCCCCTTCTGAACACACTGGTGCAGTCATAATTTTCAAATTTGGTCTCTAGAACCCCCTTGAGACCTCCTACGCGTAGGATGTCTATGTTTACAAAATTGTAGGTTTTCTTCACAGAACCCTTGCAAATGCTCTTTTATATGCACAGCATCAGTCAGTCATACAAATATATCCACAAAAGCTTGTTTAATGTATTTTTACCCTCAAAAGCACACTTTTGCGTGATTTCAAATGCAATCAAGCACTTTAGCAAATAATTTAGTGTTGAATAGCTCTAGATCAGAATCGATCACTTACCTAAAGCTACTCCTACAAATCATATGGGGTTTTGCATCTATCAGTAGAAAAACGCTTCACTGCCACACACGGACTAGTAAACGCTTTTATCACCTCACAAATCACTCGACCACCAACAACTACTCTAATCCACAGATCCTAACTAAACCTATCTAGTCACAGACCCTCGACAAGACACACGCTTCCTGGCTATCCACTTGATCGGGGAATATCCTCTTCCGGATCCACTTAAGAAAAACGCTTTCTTTAGCCGAAACTAAATCAAGCAACCATCACACGAGTGTTAGTAGGAAACCTACTTAGGTCCTTGTGTCCCCGGCAACGGCGCCAATGTTGCGGGAGCGACTCACACACCCATGAAGTCCATGCAAACACTACCTAGATCAACATAATTTCAATCAAGGACACAGATGACACGATAGGAACACGGAGGAAATATCTTTAGCTTGTCAGGCTGAGACCATCCTACACATACAACACTCTGGAAGGCCAACTAACCACAATCAAGAACCTCACTGCTCTCAACTACACCACCTAGCTACATACACACATACGGAAGGTAACTCACCTAATCATGCCAGATTCGTACGAAAATTAAGGAACACCATCCCCTCACTAGGATACACCTGTCCCTAAGATTCTACACTCAAAACCCTCACTCTAAACCGATCTGCGGAAAACGCGTAGGATGACAGAGAAGAATTTTGAAACTGCACGAAACTGAAATTTATGAGTACCTATGCATAACTTATGTCGCCATGATTCTATAGACTACTAGCATGCACAAAGAAAACATCATTTGATACACTTATGGCCACAAATAGCTCGTAGATGCGTCGGCGTGTGTGCTTCGTCTCGCGTGGAATGCTTGGCATTGTCGCGTAGCTCTCCTCGAGCCTACAACAATGGTGCAGTCGGATCTCCAATGTGTTGAGAGCGAGCCGGGCGTAGCGAGAGGATAAAGCTCACGCTCACTCTCTTTCTCTCTCACACATAGTAGACGGCAGCGCTAAAGTTTTGATTATGATAAAAGTCTCCCTTTTACAAAATGACCTAGGTACCTTATATACTAAGGCTACCTTAGGTTTAACCAAAAATGGGGTTGAAAGGGTCAAATGGCTTTGTATTTACAATCTGGAAGTGCCATTGCACCCCGGCTTCTGAAACTAGAATAACTACTCATTACAAATGACGTTTATAGCCATAATCCACAGCATTTCATAACTCGCGAAAGATAAGACTTTGGTACGAAACTTAAGTTATGTTGTGTTGTTGACCCAGCAGTCAACAAAAGCTCCTATCTCTTTTTAGTGAATTAGCTTTAGCCTTAACCAAGTAGGAAAAATTACAATAGCTGCAGACTCATCCTCTCACACGACGATTAGTCGTGCATAAACCTGACTTTACCACACGGGCCATATATGGCTCCTGTCACAATTTATGAGCTAGTTTCCTCTGACCCAATGACGGTCATGGTGGATAGGTTTTTAGTGCTGATCCAGTCATTCTAGAATACGATTGTCGATGCCTTGGGACAAATGATGGATGCCTCAGCGTCCACTGATGAAGTGGCCAAGATCAATGTTGAATTGAAGAACAGTGAGCAGCAAGTTGAGAAGATGCAACGGGATATAAGGGATCAATCATTGAGGCATAGTATTCTTGAAAACCAGTCAGCCAGGACAATTTAGACATTAGAAAGCAAGATGTGAAAGCTTGAGTCTGAGATGCAGAGGATAAATGAAGAAAGGATAGAGGCTGAGAGAGCTGTTTGATAGATTTGAAACAATGCTAAGAATGACCAGCCACACTGCATTGAAAGCCTCTTAAACATAGAGATACATATACAATAACTTGGATGTTATTCTGAATCCAGAGGGTAATACCACTTTCAATATGGATAATCTGAGGGCACTCATGGAAACAATGCAAAGTGATTTGTAGGACAAGCTCTCTGAGTATAACAGTGCTTTGGCAAATCAAGCCATTTTGGACTACATTGAGAAGAAGAATGACCCTCTTGAGGATTCGGAAGAAGCAGAAGAGAAGGATGAAGAGAGGAGGATGAACCAACAGATAAACATGATGATGATGATAAATCTCCTCCGTCTCCACCGTCAGGATCTGGTGTTGGTGGATCCAGCCACAGGGGATAATCAGCCTAACACAGACCAGCCATACCAGTATGAGGATCAGTAGTCGAGAAACCAAGGGGCTGATGATCAGCACCCAGGCAACACTGAAGATTCCCCAATACACCAGTCACAACACTGTTTAGATGAGAAAGGGAAAGCTAAGTCTATGACTAAGACTTTGAAAAGTGATTAGCGACATTCATTTTAGCTCATCACATTGAACAAGAGGCTGCAACATTAGCAAGCTTCTATAACTAGGATGTATCTAGCGGATGATGTTCTCCTTTCTGATTTGGAACGCTTTTAGAGATTATATGTCGGCGCTAGAGAAATGTTGCAGCATTGAAAATCAGTTTCTTTTCATGATCAGGAGTTGTGCCAACTACCTGAGCATCCTAGTAGAATTCAGCTGCTAGAGAGAGTACCTAAATGGACACTAACCTCTAATGATAAGTGGTCAATCCACACTGGTAGCAGCAGTCCACTACAGACTATCATTCCCTAGCCATTGAATTAGAGATTTTTTTTGGGAATAGGCCTATGTATAAATGTATGAAAGAGGTCAGACATCAATTGAAAGAAGTCCTACTGCAAATACAAATTGTTAGAGGAGTTCTCGACCAGAGGGTTCAAGCTATTCTTCAAGATCATACTTCCAGTAGTAAGGAACCACAAACTCAAATGAAAGTCGGGGAACATGCAATTGCTCTTTGAAGATTGTTTCGGCTAGTTCGAGTCACCAGGAAGATGATGCAGCAGGAGAACTAGGCTGTTCTCAAATTCGTAGAGTTTGTCCCTGATTGCCTAGCTCTCCTGTATGCACTGCCTACTAAAGAGGTTGAGCTGCCTATGTTTTTCCTAGCATTGTATCCTCAACATCTAGAACTAGTGGATTGGCTCACATGCTGTAACATAACTGATGATCTTCAAGATTGGTATGAGCGAGCTACTGTAGAATGGAAAACCTGGCATACACTGATCAATGATACTCTCCAATTAAATGATGTTCAGGAAATACAAGAAGAAATGAAGAGAGTCAAGCTTTGTATGGGACAATGGAAAATCCAACTCAAAGTTCTCGCCAAAATCACCAACCAACTGCTTGAGCTTGCTCTGGAGTCCCATTAGGAAATTTCGGAGGTCATTTGGAGGGCCTTCTAAGAAAATGTATTTTTTGCACTCTCTCTCTAGAAAAAATGACAAATAAAAGAGCTGGGTCTTTCATAGTAAAACTTCAAAAAGTGTACTTTAAGTAGATTCCTTACCCCTCTGAACATTCGTTCGTAGTGATTGAGGGATAATCCTCTTTTTAGTTGTATTGAATGAACAACGTCAATACGGAGGGAATGAGGCTAACATGGAGGGACGAATCCGCAGCCGCTATTCACTTTCCATTAAACCTGCACATTTGGCTAATGGCGCACTCCTCAAATGGCACAAATGTTACCCACAAACGAGCCAAATATCACCTTCACATTGATTTGGACAATGAGTACCAACCATTGATTAAGCGCAGTAAAACAAACACACATATACCTCCCACCTCCATAGACACGCTCAGAGCTCAAGGAGCTAAACACATAGATATCTGGACGAGAGGCTCTCTCTACCCTAAGAATCCAATAACTAATGCGTCTCCACCGTTTGTCAATCCTACAAGCTTATTGACCTTTGCTGGTGATGGAGAAAACGGCCTTCTGGGTTATTGTAAATCACTTACAAGAAGCTGGAACTTACAAGAGCATTCTCCAAGCTCAACAATGTGAGATTGTTCGCCTTTCACATTTACATTCTGCAGATCAGGTTACCATTTTGCAACATAAAACAGAGGTACAAGAACTGAAAGGAAAGGTGTGAAGTTGTCAAATGAAGGACACCATCTTGGGTGGTCGTATCCGAAAGAAGAAATTGCGCAATCTTGAAACATTGCAGGTTGCATCAGGAGGTCTCAAGAAAAGAATCCGAGCATTAAGGTGATGCTTCTTGGTTGGCTACATTGTCTTAGTTAAGTAATCTCTTTGTTTTTTCTTGTTATGCATTGTTTTCATGTGCCTAAATAGTGTTAGTGAAGCAAATTTTCTGTTATTTACTTATGCATTGTCTTCATGTAGAGACTCAATCTATCCTGACAAGGAAAACATTGACCCCAAAGCCAATATAGGAAAGAGATTGAAGCCACTTATAAGTAGAAGCCTGGCAGCAGATATAGTACATGACAAGAAGTTTAAGGTTCTACAAAGAAATGTAGTGGACCGCTTTATTTCAGAGAACTCAGTGCCTGCAAAAGAGATACAAGGCACACTTGATTCACTTGGTGTAAGCAAAAGAGGATATTCGGCTATCCAAAAGTCTGTCTCATCCATCTTTGTTAGGAAGGGTATAAAATCCAAACTTCTACCATCAGCCTCAAGTGTTTGGAAAGAGAGGCTTCAGCTTAACGAGGCACAGGGAGACTATCTTGGACAGCCCTTTCATATTAAAGCAACTTACAGTGGCCATGGAGCCAACATGGCATATGATGAGTTCAACAATATTTTTATGGACCTGCGGATACTACAGAAGAGAATGGTGGAGTTTTACAACATCACATTTGAAGAGTCACGTGGACTATTACATTTTGTGTTAAAACTGGATGAGTGTGAGCTTGTTAAAGAGAAAAAGCTAGAGCGTGTTACTATTACTTTAATGAATAGAGCCCTCTCAAAGTGTCCCAGTGATGATCCTTTATATTTTAGTGTTCAATCAGAATCTAACATATGGTGGCTTGGTACGGTTTGAGGTAAGCGATATTCTCAAGTAAGCTCAAATATTCAGATCTACTTAAGTCTCATTTATTTTGTGTTGCAGGTAAAGAAAGAAGATCATGAGATTCTATATTGGGTGTTCCATCGAACTAATATTCCGGAGCTGATTGATCGACAGACTAACTAGGGAGAGGTACTATGTCTAGATGGAAGGGGAGACTTTCAAGTTCAGTGGCATCTTGCAGGTGACCTTAAAACATTAAAGTGCATGTATAATTGTGGAATGGGTGCAATGGCAAAGTCACCATGTTTGTTCTGCATGGAGCCTGCAAAGGTCATGGACCCAAAGTGGTGGAGAAAAGCTCCAACACGTCACATTGAGGATCCTGCTTTTCGACCAGTTTTGAAAATACCACTTGTGAATGTTCACATTTGTACAATGCATGCCCTTTGTAGAATTGTAGAGAAATTGGTCTACTTATACATCGGGTTTGCTTGGAAGATTAAGAACTCTGCAGAACGACAAGTAGCCTTGCAGTGCTTAGAAATGGTACTGTCGGATATGGGGCTTCATGGTGGCAATGTGAAAATCCAGCGGGATGAAAAGAGATCAACTGCTGAGAAGGATGTCCCATGCAAACCATCCATCGGTGGGGTGAAGGCACGGAGGTTTTTATCTAAGCCCCAAGGTACAAGAGATCCAAAGCTAACAAAACATGGAAAAATATATAACACATCTTATGTTAGCAAGGTAGAGTATCAGAGCTGGAAAAAGCTACATATTGCAGTCAAAGACCACGAACCAACTACTCGTAACGCGAAGGCTGAGGTTTGGCGATCAATAGACATCCTATTTTTGATGTGCGACAAAGATGACTGGTCACAAGGTGATATGAACAAGTTCAAGGAAAATCTCAACCTTCTGAAAAAATCATTCAAGACAGCATGGACAGACACCCAGATTACTCACTACATGGTATTATCATGTATTTCTTTCTCTCTTATGTGCAAATATGTGAGTGTAAAACATTCTAACTAATCTGTTTTCATATCCAGCACATCATCTTCAATCATTTGCCATATTTTATACAGAAGTATGGGAACCCGGCAATATGGAATACCCAAGGGATGGAAAAGTCTCACTACATGGCGAGAAATGCTTATTTCAGGCACACACGACATGGTGGCTCTCGAATCAAGGCTAACAGTTTGAGAGAACTATTTGAATGGTTCTATCGTAGAATCATTCATCGAATGCAGGAAAAAGAAGTCTTGGCAAATTCAGCAACAGCACAAGCCATCAGACATTTACAACAACAAAAAGCTAAAAGATCAATGGCATACAACAACTCCGGAGCTCGTGAAAGTCAACGAAGGTGGAGAGAGACAATGGTGTATGTGAATCACAAGTGGAGAAAGATACTCTGAGTGGATGGCATTGTAAAAAATTTATGTAATACATGATCTTATACAATTGGTACTTGAAGTGTATCAAGATTTTGCAGGTTCAATTTTGTTTTTTGGCACGTCACCCTTGTAACGAATCATGAGATGTTTGCCATACTCTAAAAGTTCATCTGGGTTTTGTCTACCAAGAGCTAGTGCCATTGCTGTGTAGGTGTAGTAATACGCTGCCCGACCACCTGTATAGCCTGGGCAGTAACCAAAACAACCTCTAGCAAACACTTTGTCAACAAGAATGACTTTATCTGCACTTTTGGGCAGCACCGGTCCACCCAAGAAGCGTGATAGTGTCTTGAATGTGTAAGTTGCTATTGAACCCTCTTGTGACATGGAATTGTGAAAAACTACTATCGGCGACTCGCAGAGCTTTGAAAGGTACTGTGCTAGGGCCGCATCCCTTCCTCGATACTCTCTTGTCCGGCGCCGAAGGAAGTCATCCTTGTCAGCAATCCAAGACTGCACATACAATGTCAGAAATGACACAAACAGAGAGAGAGAGAGAGAGAGAGAGAGAGAGAGAGAGAGAGAGAGAGAGAGAGAGAGAGAGAGAGAGAGAGAGAGAGAGAGAGAGAGATACCATGAAGCTCTCATCCTACAGAAAGAGGTTTTCTTGCCACAGGTCTACAGATGTAGTTGACCCCTGACTTGAATGGTTAAACCAATCCTCCACTTCTTTGTTACTTTTCGATGGTCTTAGGCTTTGTCTTATTGCTTGGAAGGTGGCTTCATCAGGTAGTGTCTCCTTGTATTTTTCAGCTTTCTCAAAGCATCTTCGAAGGCATTCCATTGGATTGCTGGATGTTTCCATTGCCTCATCATCACTACTATCCTCTGAAACAAATCCACTCCTCTCCTCTTGGACTCTGGAAATAATAGCTAGGGAGAAATCCTCCCTTAAATAAAACACACTTTGCACATCATGTAAGAAGATATAGGTCTTGTCTCCAATCCTGAACTCAGGCACAGCTGGCAACATCATCTGAGCATGCTTCTCAGTGAAGTTACTGACATCCAATGGAAGTTTGATTTCTGTGGTTTTCACAGA